>NC_137047.1:27594012-27694012 GCF_032717465.1 Coenobita brevimanus | reverse complement strand
TTATTTAAGAGGAGCCTGTGGAGTCACGTGGAGAGACAGGCTGACGAATGAAGATATAAAGGAGCGTTGTGGTGTTGATGTGGATGTGATAGGAAGGGTTATGAGGAACACACTGAGGTGGTTTGGCCATGTGGAGAGGATGGAGGGTGAAAGACTGACGAAGAGAGTGTATGTGAGTGAGGTGGAGGGGGGAAGAGGGAGGGGGAGGCCGAGGATGAGATGGAGGGATGGGGTGGAGAGGTATATGAGAGAGGGGGGTGTGAATTGTGAGCAGGGCAGTGAAATGGCGGGGGACAGGGCGACTTGGAGGCGATTTGTTTGTGGCCACCCCAAACGGGATTGAGGCGTCTGGCAATAGATAGATAGATAGATAGATATATATATATATATATATATATATATATATACTGTATATGTATACAGTACATCCTTCAACTTTGCGAATTTTAACTTTGCAATTCACCAAATTTGCGAGGTAGTTTCAAAAGTCATGTATTTTTTAACATTTATGAACTCTGCGAGCGATCACAAACTTTGCGAGGTTGAGTGATGGGAGAGTCGTCTTCCCACACTACTTTGCCACACGGAGTAGTGACGTCATGGTTCACTGGGCATACTGAGCCTCCTAGTTCAGTGGTCTGCCACCCCGCCACGTTTGTTTGCACCTGTTCCCAACCAAGGTCACTGACCCTCACAATTTCGTGGTGCTCCTCGCAATATCCCAGCAGTCTAACGTTGCACGAGTGTTATCATGGTGCCAACGGGTAAGAAGAACAAGAAAATAAGTTTAATGACCAAACTGATAATGATTGAAAGGAAAAAGGCAGGTAAAGGTAACTCTGCTATTGGTCAGGAGTTTGGTGTTTTTATGTTTCTTGCCTATGATGTTTTCTTATTAATATTACTGTACTGTACATAAGTTCATGTTTGTTTCACTGATCATCATAAAATTAAGAGGTAGAGTCGAGAGAATGAGTGGGAAAAAATGCTTACCTTGGGGTGATGTCGACCAATTTCCCTATAATTCATATATTTAATTGTTTCAATTTTGCTAATTTTGATTTTGCGCGGGTTTTTGTCAACCATATTCTCGCAAAATTGGTGGAAGAACTGTATATACATATGTATATATACAGTATATATAGAATGAGAAAAAGGCAGAGTATAAGAGAGAAGTGGAGGAACGATTGGGCAAATATGAATTGGAGCAGATGGGGGACGTGGAAGGTGTGTGCAGGATATTTACAAAAGAAATATGTGCAGCATGTGATGTGGTGTGTGGGAGGAAGAGAAGACAGGGAGGGGCTGCAAGGAACAGCGTGGTAGACTGAAGAGGTGAGACAGGCTGTGGCACAAAAGAAGAAAGCATACAATGAATGGATGAGAAATAGGGGCATGGAAGAAGTTGAGAGGTGGAAGACAGAGTTATATGCAGAAAGAAAGAGAGAGGTGAAAAGATAGTAAGAGAGGGTAAGAAGAGAGTGGATGAGGAATTTGGAAGGAATTTGAGTGTAAAGTGGAGGGACTGTAAGAAAATGTTCTGGAAAGAGGTGAAGAGAGTAAGACAGGGTGGAAGTGAGGTTAGCAAGGGAGTGAAAGATAAAAATGGTAGATTACTAGTGGAGAAGGAGAAAAAGTGAGCAAATGGAGAGAACACTTTAAGGAATTGTTGAACATACAGGATGGAAGTAATGCGAGTATAAGTGGCTGGAGCATGGCTGGGAGAAGGAGGGAGGTGAGAAGACAGGAAGAAATCAGTAGGATAGAAGTTGTGGAAGCAATGAAGAAAGTTAAATTGGGGAAATCCCCAGGAATTGATGGAGTGTGTGGTGAAATGCTGAAGCATGGGGGAGAGATAGTGGTAGAATGGATGTGGAAAATGTGCAGTTTGGCCTGGGAGGAAGGTAGAGTCCCGGAGGATTGGAAGTCAGGTATAATTATTCCCTTGTACAAAGGAAAAGGGGAAAAAGAAGTGTATGGTAATCATAGGGGCATTTGTCTTCTTAGTATAATAGGAAAAGTGTACGGTAGGATACTTATTGACAGAGTTAGGGAAAGAACAGAGGAATTAGTTGGAGAAGAACAGGGAGGCTTTAGGAAGGGAAGAGGTTGTGTAGATCAGATATTCATTCTTAGATCTTTAGTGGAAAAGTTTCTAGAGAAGGGAAAGAAG
Organism: Coenobita brevimanus; assembly: GCF_032717465.1. Lineage (NCBI taxonomy): Eukaryota > Metazoa > Arthropoda > Malacostraca > Decapoda > Coenobitidae > Coenobita > Coenobita brevimanus. Next base: position 27,691,839 of record NC_137047.1, on the reverse strand, counting down.
TTGTATGCGGCTTTCATGGATTTGGAGAAAGCATATGACAGGGTGGATAGACAAGGATTGTGGAAAGTATTAAGAATATATGGAGTAGATGGGAAGTTGTTGAATGCTGTGAAGAGTACGTATGATGGTGCTAAGGCTGCAGTGCGTGTGGATGGTGAACTAAGTGAATTTTTCTCTTTGAAGGTTGGGTTGAAACAGGGATGTGTATATGGATGGAGTAATAAAAGAGGTACAAGGTAGGGTAGTGGATGTTGGAGTGGCCCTGGTGAGAGAGGATAGTGTTTGGAAACTCCGTGTACTGTTGTTTGCAGATGATACTGTGTTGTTGAGTGAAGAGGAAGGGGAGCTGCAAGGCTTGGTGGATGAGTTTGGGAGAGCGTGTAAAAAAAGGAATCTAAAGGTGAATGTAGGGAAGAGTAAAGTGATGGTCTTTGAGAGAGGTGAAGTCAGTGAATGTATAGCAAGGTTGGATGGTGAGGAATTGGAAAATGTAAATATGTTTAAGTACTTCGGTAGTGTGATGCGTAAGGATGGAGGTTTGGAGGGTGAAGTGCTTGAAAGGGTACAGCAGGGAAGAAAGGTTGCTGGTTCTTTGAAAGCAGTGATAAGAAACAGGGAAGTGAGCATGGAGGTGAAAAAGTTACTACATGACAGTATTGTGATACCAACTCTAACGTATGGAAGTGAAGCTTGGACGTTGTTGGAAGGACACAAGTCAAGAGTGAGAGCAGTGGAAATGAGTTATTTAAGAGGAGCCTGTGGAGTCACATGGATAGACAGGCTGACGAATGAGGATATAAAGGAACGTTGTGGTGTGGATGTGGATGTGATAGGAAGCGTTATGAGGAACACACTGAGGTGGTTTGGTCATGTGGAGAGGATGGAGGGTGAGAGACTGACGAAGAGAGTGTATGTGAGTGAGGTGGAGGGGGGAAGATGGAGGGGAAGCCCGAGGATGAGATGGATGGATGGGGTGAAGAGGTATATGAGAGAGGGGGGTGTGAGTTGGAAGCAGGGCAGTGAAATAGCAGGGGAAAAGGCCGACGTGGAGGCGATTAGTTTGTGGCCACCCCAAATGGGATTGAGTCGTCTGGCAATAGATAGACAGATAGATATTTCACTGCCCTGCTCCCAACTCACACTGCCATCTCTCATATACCTCTTCACCCCACCCCTCCATCTCATCCTCGGCCTTCCCCTCCCTCTTCCCCCCTCCACCTCACTCAAATACACTCTCTTCATCAGTCTCTCACCCTCCATCCTCTCCACATGGCCAAACCACCTCAGTGTGTTCCTCATAACACTTCCTATCACATCCACATCCACACTACAATGCTCCTTTATATTCTCATTCGTCAGCCTGTCTCTCCATGTGACTCCACAGGCTCCTCTTAAATAACTCATTTCCACTGCTCTCACTCTTGACTTGTGCCCCTCCAACAAGGTCCAAACTTCACTTCCATACGTTAGAGTTGGTATCACAATACTGTCATGTAGTAACTTTTTCACTTCCATGCTCACTTCCCTGTTTCTTATCACTGCTTTCAAAGAACCAGCAACCTTTCTTCCCTGTAGTACCCTTTCAAGCACTTCACCCTCCAAACCTCCATCTTTATATAATATATATATATATATATATATATATATACACTGTAGATCCTAGTTATCCACGGGGGTTAGCTTCCACAGACCCCCGCGGAAGGCAATTCTGCGGATACTCAAGTCATCATCACAAAATGGCATATTATTTCCACATAAGCTAAGCACATCCCTGAAAAAATAAAAACATACTTTAAAATATTACAAATTAACACTCACCAAAAGACTGTGTGTTCTCTTCATAACCTTCGTACAATGATGACGATTGCTGTATGACTATGATGACTGCTGTATAGCCGTATGATGACGATGATGATTGTAGTGCATTTCCTACAGTGCCAACGTGGTGAGGTGACGAGATGTGTGGCGGCACTGTAGGTAAGCTGTGAGTCTAGTCTGACCCTTCTGACAGGACGCCAGACGACACCTTACACTCTCTTTTTGGCTTAGAAGGATTACTTTTATCCTTTACTTGTTTCTTGGGAGCCATTTTTCACTTACACAATGAAGTACAGTAGAGTTATAAACACAAGAAGGGCGACAACGATGTAAGTAACGAATTGATTGATGTTTACAATAACACTGGCGGAGTGGCGGGAATGCCTGTGGAGGTGGGTATGCTAACTGTAGTTACAAAAGAAGTGCGAGTTGTGCGCCAATATCAAATTAAGCTACAGTGTATAGAACAATATTAAAATAAGTCTGAACCGCGGAAACTTAAATTCGAAGATAAAAAGGGTCTACTGTATATGGTAGGTGGGGGCCCCCACCATCCATTCACTCAATGTAGTACTGCTCTTGGGTGTCTGCCCTTTCCTCTCTTCCTTCTTTCCTTCCCTCCTCTTCTGGCATTATTTCCTTCATTCTTTTCTCTTTCTTCTGCCTAAGGGTGACTTTACACTCCCTCTTTTGTCTTTCTTTCCTTCATTCTTTCCTATGGGTGACTCTACACTGGACGACAAGCCAATTGGTTTCCTGTACACCAGGAAATCATTTACTATGCTGGGTGGTAACCATATAACCAAATTACAGGCACTGGTGGTTTAGTGGGTAAATAAGGCGCTCCAATCTGATTGAGCCTGTGCAGATTTATATCCATGGGGTGGTAGGGCTTTATTGTTCATATAATGCCACTCAGGGATAAATGAGGCTGATCACTCTCATCTTAAATATCAGGACCAACTTGCCTAATCCTGGGCTCCTACACTTCTCATGGGGCAACACAGGATTGGATGATGGATGGATGGATATATATCCATCCATCTAGCCATCCACCACCCAATCCTATGTCGCCCCATGAGGAGTGTAGGAGCCCGGGGCTGGGCAAGTTGGTCCTGACACTTAAGATGAGAGTGAAAATATACAGTAAACTCCCAATTATCCGGCACTACACTATCCTGCATACCCAGTGGCTGAATTATAATGGTATCCGACAGTAAGCATAAAATCTTTGACATTATCTTCTGGCTAAAAGTACAATATTATCCAGCATGAGACCATTGTTGTCATCAAACATGCAGCCATAATCACAAAAAAAGATAATCTATCTATCTATCTATCGCCAGACGCCTCAATCCCGTTTGGGGTGGCCCAAAAAAAAAGAAATACACAAAATGAATGGGGTTATACTATACCATAATATGCAAGTGGTGGAGTGTTGAGGGAAGGAGGGAGGGAGAGCTTATGGTTTGTGGGCCTCACAGCTCACAAGGTGTTGGTGGTGGGTAGGGAGAGGAGATGCAGTGGTAGGGAGTAGAAGAGTTTTAACTAACTAAGGAAGGGGTGGGAGAATTAGTGCAGATTCTTCATTGGCTGGCAGCAGGTAGGTTGATGTTCTCTCTCTCTCCATTGTATTCCTCCGTCACTATGGTGACAATATACAAACGAGCATACATTGCACTCTATGTCTCTTCCAAAACATTATAATGGCATGGTATGGACATCAGTAATCCTACCTTAGTGCCGTAAAATGCAAAGATATGGCACACTGCGATGGGTTTCCCTCCACCACCTGGCCAACCTTCTAGTGCTGCTGTGGTTCTCTGATACATTGCACGGCTGCCCCCCTTCTCTCTTTTGTCATATTGTTCCTCTTTTTTTTTTCTTTTTTTTTTTTTTCCTTCAATATTAGGGATGTATTATAGCTGTTTTTCAATGATTTACAGTGCTTGGTAAGAGTTTTAAATTGCGTTTGTTTATACAGTACTGCCAGGTGAAAGAAAACGGGTCTCCCAGCTGGGGGGACTAATCCCATCGTAAATATGAAATTGCTTCGGTACATAAAATTAAAGTGTACTTAACATTACTTTACAGTATTTTATAATTGGGAATGTCTATTAGCCATTTTTTGACATTTTAAAGCAGTTTGTAGGGGTTAGACAGTGGATAAGAGTTATAGGGTTGGGAGGTTAGGAGCCCCAAGGGGGAGGGAGACTTTTGCATAATATTTTTTTTTTTTAACAACTGACTTTGGGCATAGATTTCACAGCCTGCTCCCATGGCCCAGTAGTCCTCTTACATACTATACACCTCTACATGTCACCAATTTGGTGCTAACACCCATCGTCCATATTGAATACATGGTAGGCCTGTCTCATACAGACTGGTGTACTGGTATTAGCAAGGGTATTTTTACAACATGTCGGCGGGGCTTCTGGTAGATCAGTAAAGTCTGATTTTATGAAATTCAAATCCTTAAACTGCTCTCTGCCCTAGTGGGAATTTGAACCTGGGTCTTGCAAGACTGCAGGCCACCTCTCTACCGACTGAGCCACCGCAGGCCTTTGGTTCTATTACGCTGGATAATCTGGAGTTTACTGTTTATATGTATCTATGAACAGTACCCTCATGTCCAAGACGGGTTTGTTCAAGATGTTTCACATCCAAGATGGTGACTATAAATGATAATCCAAAACATTGCTGTAATACGGTTGCATACGTCCAATACAGAACCAACGGTTCATAGCGGCCCAAATGTGAGGAGAATTACAGCTATTATGGTCTAACCTGGTCCAACACAGTTCCCGTGCCCAGGACAGCGATGTTGTTGAGAGGTTGTCCAATAAAATATTGGCATCTGGTCACATGATGAGCAAGCGGGGATTGCTTTTGTCTCTAACCAGAGCATCGTGGACACACTTACCGTGTATTGCACTCGGCATTTGCTTCTAGGTTATTGCCTCTCCTTACATAACCATGCCTAGGAAACCGTCTGCTAACGCCTTGAAGCGCTGCCATCTACCTCAGGATCCTAAGCTGGAGATAACTGAGCTACTAAGCTGGAGATAAGCTCAGAAACACACATTTTCAAGGTGAGGAAATTTGTTTAGGTGCCAAAGTAGGTCCAGGTTGAGGTTTTTAGGGGCACTTTTTAAAGTTTGTGTGACAATAATACTTTTTTCCACAAGGTCTTGTGTTGGTCCAAGACGTTTATCGTCTTAGACAGGACTCTCAGGCGACAATATGACCGTCTTGGACACGAAGGTAATGTATATATGTGCATATACACAGAGTATGTATATATATATATATATATATATATATATATATATATATATACTGTATATATACAGTGCTTGTCAAAATTATTGAGCGCCAACTGCCGGGCGCACAATACTTATGACCAAAAAAGAATCACCCATTTTTGGGGGTACAAATTGAGCCACAAGTTTGCGGCGCTAGCATGACATCACGGTAGCATGAGGCCTTCCGACGTGCTGGCTAGTTCCTGCCTCAGTTGCCCACGGGCTGCCTAACAGAGAGGAACTTCGGCGTGTCTCCCTCTCTTTTTGCGCCATTTTTTACCGAGTGTCCTGCAGTGTTTTGGTTTTCGCCACCTTGTTATGGCACCTAACCGTGAACTATCGAGTGAAATCATATCCCAGATCATTGCTCTAAAGGAGGCAGGCCACCAGACAAAGGAAATTAGTGAATTGGTTGGTGTGGCTCGATCGACGGTGCGTTGGTGGTGCAAGCGGTTTTGAGTGGAAAACAGTGGTGAAGTTCCCACAAAGAAACCACAGTCTGGTACGCCTAGGAAAACTTCCCCAAGGTCTGTTAATGTTTTAAAACGTGAAGTGCAGTTTAATCCTCGTGTGAGTGCAAGGAAAATAAAGGAGTGCAACCCGGAAGTGTTTGGTGAGGTGTCTGAGAACAGTGTCTCGTAGAGTCCATGAACTTGGTTACACAAGTCACAGGCCTGTGAGAAAGCCTCTTCTCACCAAGAGCCAGCGAATTTGTAGGCTTGCCTTTGCTAATAAATATCTAAACTGGGGTGAGGAGCAATGGTTGTCAGTGTTGTGGTCTGACGAGGCAACGTTTAGTGTCACCTGTAAAGGAGGAGCACGTGTGTACTGGCGCAAAGGTAGCGACCCACTTGACCCACGGTATGTAGAAAGCACAGTTAAACATCCTGATTCACTCATGGTATGGCCTTGTTTCTCAGGGAAGGGTTTAGGGAAGCTTGTTGTACTTCCCAAAAACCTAAGAGTGAATCAGGATGTTTACCTGGAGCTTCTGTGTGACCATTTACCAGACTCCTTCGAGCTAACAGGTCCACGAGTGTTTCAGCAGGACGGTGCACCTGCTCACAAGGCCAAATCGGTCACCAATTGGCTTCATGACTGCGAGGTATCATTCATGAAAGACTGGCCAGGAAATAGCCCAGACCTCAACTCGATTGAAAACCTCTGGTACCTCGTAAAGAAGAGTCTCCAAGGGAAGGACATGAGCTCTCTGCCTAAGCAGGAAGCCGCCATTTGTGATTCCTGGGACAAAATACCCCTCCAGCACCTCAGGAGCCTCGCCCTTTCACTTCCAAGACGTCTCAGGTCCGTGAAGAAGTGTAAAGGCTACCCTACGAAGCACTAAAGGTAAATAAAATTCGTTATTTATATGTTTTTTCAATGCTGAAAGGTTTCCTTCTTAGGAGGGACACAGGGCGCTCCATACTTCTAACGAGCACTGTATATATATATTTATATATATATACAGTACTCGTCAGAAGTATTCAGCGTTGTCCGCCGGGCGCGCAATACTTATGGCCCAAAAAGAATCACCCATTTTTGGGGGGAAGAATTGAGCCACAAGTTTGAGCTCTGAGCATGACGTCACGGTAGCCTGAGGCCTTCCGACACGCTGGTTGGTTCCCGCCTGTCGCCCACGGGCTGCCTGAGAGAGAGGAACTCCGCCGAGTGTCCCTCTCAAATTGCGCCATTTTTTACCGAGTGTCCCGCAGTGTTTTGGCCTTTAAAACTTTGTTATGGCACCTACCCGTGAACTATCGAGTGAAATCATATCCCAGATCATTGCTCTAAAGGAGGCAGGCCACCAGACAAAGGAAATTAGTGAATTGGTTGGCGTGGCACGATCAACAGTGCGTCGTTGGTGTGCGCAGTTTCGGGAGGAAAACAGTGGTGAAGTTCCCACAAAGAAACCGAGGTCTGGTACGCCTAGGAAAACTTCCCCAAGGTCTGTTAATGTTTTAAAACGTGCAGTGGAGTTTAATCCTCGTGTGAGTGCAAGGAAAATTAAGGAGAGCAACCCAGAAGTGTTTGGTGAGATGTCAGTGAGAACAGTGTCTCGTAGGGTGCATGACCTTGGTTACACAAGTCACAGGCCTGTGAAAAAGCCTCTTCTCTCTAGCAGCCAGAGAATTCGTAGGCTTGCCTTTGCTAATAAATATCTAAACTGGGGTGAGGAGCAATGGTTGTCAGTGTTGTGGTCTCATGAGGCAACGTTTAGTGTTACCTGTAACAGAGGAGCATGCAAAGGTAGTGACCCACTTGACCCATGGTATGTAGAAAGCACAGTTAAAAATCCTGATTCACTCATGGTATGGGGTTGTTTCTCAGGGAAGGGTTTAGGGAAGCTTGTTGTACTTCCCAAGAACCTCAGAGTGAATCAGGATGTTTACCTGGAGCTTCTGTGTGATCATTTACCAGACTCCTTCGAGCTAACAGGTGCACGAGTGTTTCAGCAGGACGGTGCACCTGCTCACAAGGCCAAATCGGTCACCAATTGGCTTCGTGACTATGAGGTATCATTCATGATAGACTGGCCAGGAAATAGCCCAGACCTCAACCCGATTGAAAACCTCTGGTACCTCGTAAAGAAGAGTCTCCAAGGGAAGGACGTGAGCTCTCTGCCTAAGCTGGAAGCCGCCATTCGTGACTCCTGGGACAAAATACCGCTCCAGCACCTCAGGAGCCTCGCCCTTTCACTTCCAAGACGTCTCAGGTCCGTGAAGAAACGTAAAGGCTACCCTACGAAGCACTAAAGGTAAATAAAATGCATTATTTATATGTTTTTTCAATGTTGAAAGGTTTGTTTCTCAGGAGGGACGCAGGGCGCTCCATACTTCTGACGAGCACTGTATATATATATATATATATATATATATATATATATATATATATACAGTATATATATACAGTGCTCGTCAGAAGTATTGAGCGCCTATGGCAGGGAACGCAATACTTATGGCCAAAAAAGAATCACCCGTTTTTGGTACTAAAAATTGAGCCAGATGTTTGCGGCGCTAGCATGACGTCACGGTAGCCTGAGGCCTTACTGCACACTGGTTGGTTCCCGTCTCAGTTGCCTACGGGCTGCCTGAGAGAGAGGAACTCCGCCGCATCTCCCTCTCTTTTTGCGCCATTTTTAATCGGGTGTCCTGCAGTGTTTTGGCTTACGCCACTTTGTTATGGCACCTACCCATGAACTATCGATTGAAATCATATCCCAGATCATTGCTCTAAAGGAGGCAGGCCACCAAATGAAGGAATTAGTAAATTGGTTGGTGTGGCTCAATCAACTGTGAGTAGGTGGTGCGTCCATTTTTGAGTGGAAAAAAGTGGTGACGTTCCCACAAAGAAACCGCTGTCTGGTAGGCCTAGGAAAAACTTCCCCAAGGTCTGTTATTGTTTTAAAATGTGCAGTGGAGTCTAATCCTCGTGTGAGTGCAAGGAAAATAAAGGAGAGCAACCCAGAAGTATTTGGTGAGGTTTCTGTGCGCACAGTGTCTCGAAGGGTCCATGAACTTGGTTGTACAAGTCACAGGCCTGTGAGAAGGCCTCTTCTCACACGTTACCAGCGACTTCGTAGGCTTGCCTTTGCTAACAAATACCTTAACTGGGGTAAGGAGCAATGGTTGTCAGTGTTGTGGTCTGATGAGGCAACGTTTACTGTTACCTGTAACCGAGGAGCACGTGTGTACCGACGCAAAGGTAATGACCCGCTTGACCCACGTTACATGGAAAGCACAATTAAACACCCTGATTCACTCATGGTATGGGGTTGTTTTTCTGGTAAAGGTTTGGGGAAGATTGTTGTGAACTGCCGAGTGATCAGGACATTTATCTGGAGCTTCTGTGTGATCATTTACAAGAGTCCTTCGAGCTCACAGGTGCACGAGTGTTTCAGCAGGACGGTGCACCTGCTCATAAGGCCAAATCGGTCACCAATTGGCTTCGTGACTGCAAGGAATCATTCATGAAAGTCTGTGGCAATAGCCCAGACCTCAACCTGATAGAAAACCTCTGGTACCTCGTAAAGAAGAATCTCCAAGGAAGGACGTGAACTCTCTGCCTAAGCTGGAAGCCGCCATTCGTGACTCCTGGGACAAAATACCCCTCCAGCACCTAAGGAACCTTGCCCTTTCACTTCCAAGACGTCTCAGGTCTGTGAAGAACCGTAAAGGATACTCTACGAAGCACTCAGGGTAAATAAAATGCATTATTTATATGTTTTTTCAATGTTGAAAGGTTTGTTTCGTAGGAGGGACACAGGGCGCTCGATACTTCTGACGAGCACTGTATATATATACAGTATATATATATATATATATATAAATATATATATATATGTGGTAGGTGGGGGCGCCCACCATCCACTCACTCGATGTAGTGCTGCTCTCGGGTGTCTGCCCTTTCCTCTCTTCCATCCTTCTTTCCTTCCATCCTCTTCTGTCTTTCTTTCCTTCATTCTTTCCTTGCCCTTCTGCCTACGGGTGACTTTACACTCCCTCTTCCGTCTTTCTTTCCTTCATTCTTTTCTTTTCCTTCTGCCTGTGGGTGACTCTACACTGAGTGACAACCCAAATGGTTACCTGTACACCAGGAAGCCATTTCCTATGCTGGGTGGTAATCATATAGCCAAATTTTGGCACTTGGTGGTTTAGTGGGTAATTATTGCGCTCTAGTCGGACTGAGCCAGTGAAGGTTTATATCCAAGGGATGGTTGGGGTGATTGCTCATGTAATGCCACTCAGGGATGAGTAAGGCTGGTCACTCTCATCTTAAATGTCGAGACCAACTGCCTAGCTCCGGGCTCCTACGCTCCTCATGGGGCAATGTAGGATTGGATGATGGATGGATGGATATATATATATATATATATATATATATATATATAGTGGCAGGTGGTGGCAACCATCATCCTCTCACTTGATGTGGTGCTGCCTACTTCTTCCTTAGCCTTTATCATCCTTTTTTTGTGCCTGCCCTCCTCTCTTCCTATTTCTCCCATCTTTCCTGTCACTTCTTATTGCTTTTCTTTCCTTTACAGGTGGCTTTACACTGACTGCCAAGCCAAATGATTTCCGGTAAGTCAAGAAACCATTTACAACGCTGAGTGGTAACCATATAACCAAACCTTAGGTACTCCCTATGTGTCAACAATTGGGTTGGTGGAGGGTTAGTGTCTCTCCCCGCAAAACAAATAACTCAAAGTCAAATGGCCACCCCTTACGGGATTATGGTGTCTGGCAATATATTTAGTGTGTATATATATATATATATATATACTGTATATATATATATATATATATACATATGTAATATATATATATATATATATATATATACATATGTAATATATATATATATATATATATATATATATATATATATACAGTGCTCGTCAGAAGTATGGGGCGCCCTGCGTCCCTCCTGAGAAACAAACCTTTCAACATTGAAAAAACATATAAATAATGCATTTTATTTACCTTTAGTGCTTCGTAGGGTAGCCTTTACGTTTCTTCACGGACCTGAGACGTCTTGGAAGTGAAAGGGCGAGGCTCCTGAGGTGCTGGAGGGGTATTTTGTCCCAGGAGTCACGAATGGCGGCTTCCAGCTTAGGCAGAGAGCTCACGTCCTTCCCTTGGAGACTCTTCTTTACGAGGTACCAGAGGTTTTCAATCGGGTTGAGGTCTGGGCTATTTCCTGGCCAGTCTGTCATGAATGATACCTCGCAGTCACGAAGCCAATTGGTGACCGATTTGGCCTTGTGAGCAGGTGCACCGTCCTGCTGAAACACTCGTGCACCTGTTAGCTCGAAGGAGTCTGGTAAATGATTACACAGAAGCTCCAGGTAAACATCCTGATTCACTCTGAGGTTCTTGGGAAGTACAACAAGCTTCCCCAAACCCTTCCCTGAAAAACAACCCCATACCATGAGTGAATCAGGATGTTTAACTGTGCTTTCTACATACCGTGGGTCAAGTGGGTCACTACCTTTGCATGCTCCTCTGTTACAGGTAACACTAAACGTTGCCTCATCAGACCACAACACTGACAACCATTGCTCCTCACCCCAATTTAGATATTTATTAGCAAAGGCAAGCCTACGAATTCTCTGGCTGCTAGAGAGAAGAGGCTTTTTCACAGGCCTGTGACTTGTGTAACCAAGCTCATGCACCCTACGAGACACTGTTCTCACTGACACCTCACCAAACACTTCTGGGTTGCTCTCCTTAATTTTCCTTGCACTCACACAAGGATTAAACTCCACTGCACGTTTTAAAACATTAACAGACCTTGGGGAAGTTTTCCTAGGCCTACCAGACCTCGGTTTCTTTGTGGGAACTTCACCACTGTTTTCCTCCCGAAACCGCGCACACCAACGACGCACTGTCGATCGTCCCACACCAACCAATTCACTAATTTCCTTTGTCTGGTGGCCTGCCTCCTTTAGAGCAATGATCTGGGATATGATTTCACTCGATAGTTCACGGATAGGTGCCATAACAAAGTTTTGAAGGCCAAAACACTGCGGGACACTCGGTAAAAAATGGCGCAATTTGAGAGGGACACTCGGCGGAGTTCCTCTCTCTCAGGCAGCCCGTGGGCAACTGAGGCGGGAACCAACCAGCGCGTCAGAAGGCCTCAGGCTACCGTGACGTCATGCTCGGAGCTCAAACTTGTGGCTCAATGCTTACCCCCAAAAATGGGGTGATTCTTTTTGGGCCATAAGTATTGCGCGCCCGGCGGACATCGCTGAATACTTCTGACGAGCACTGTATATATATATATATAATATAATATAATATAATATATATATATATATATATATATACAATATAATATATATATATATATATATATATATATATATATATATATATATATACATATATATATATATATACATATTATATTATATTATATATATATATATATATATATATATATATATATTATATATATATATATATATATATATATATATTATATATATATATATATATATATATATATATATATACAGTAATCCCTCCACTATCTGATGTAATAGAGCCAAAGGCATGTCCGGAAAGTGGTCCCGTCTGGATAGTGGGCCCTAGCCTCCTGGACTTGTACTTAGGGACCCTAACCTACCCTGACTCAGAAAAACACCTAAACAACTCCATACTGAACATGCATAGCACCTATTTAAGACCCAATTCACACCAATAAGGGACATAAAAGACTGAAAAAAATGCAAAAGAACTAGAGAATGAGGTTTTAGAGGTGAGTATATACAATATTAAACATTCTGGGTACTTACACCAAGTCCCTGGCTCCTGGAATGGTTGCTTATGGACCCTAACTTAGCCTAACTCAGAAAAACACCTTCCTACTGGACATGCATAGCACCTAAGACCCTATTCACACCAATAAGGGACATAAAAGAGTGAAATGAGGTTTGAGGGGTATGTTTGGAAAATACATACAATATGAAACATTCTGGGTAATTACAACAAGTCCCTGGCCGTCTCGATGAATAACCCGTTTCCTCTCAGACTCTGACAGTAAAAGGAGTACCTGAAGCACCTGCAGTACACTGTACATGAAGTCTTGCACTGAACTTAGTCATTTGCACTCATAAATCCATTTTCTGAACACTACACTCACTAGGCTAATTTACATTCCATTGTACCTTAATGAAATTAGTGTTGCACTCTGCACTTAAGTCTTTGCACTCAGAATTCTAATTTCTTAACACTGCACACTGTTTTTTTCACTGCACAACACTGTAAATTCCCCTGTGGTCTAGTGGCAAGTTCTATCTATTGCCAGACGCCTCAATCCCATTTGGGGTGGCCACAAACAAATCGTCTCCAAGTCGCCCTGTCTCCCGCCATTTCACTGCCCTGCTCCCAACTCACACCCCCCTCCCTCATATACCTCTCCACCCCATCCCTCTATCTCATCCTCGGCCTCCCCCTCCCTCTTACCCCCTCCACCTCACTCAAATACACTCTCTTCATTAGTCTCTCACCCTCCATCCTCTCCACATGGCCAAACCACCTCAGTGTGTTCCTCATAACACTTCCTATCACATCCACATCCACACCACAATGCTCCTTTATATCCTCATTCGTCAGCCTGTCTCTCCATGTGACTCCACAGGCTCCTCTTAAATAACTCATTTCCACTGCTCTCACTCTTGACTTGTGTCCTTCCAACAACGTCCAAGCTTCACTTCCATACGTTAGAGTTGGTATCACAATACTGTCATGTAGTAACTTTTTCACTTCCATGCTCACTTCCCTGTTTCTTATCACTGCTTTCAAAGAACCAGCAACCTTTCTTCCCTGCTGTACCCTTTCAAGCACTTCACCCTCCAAACCTCCATCCTTACTCATCACGCTACCCAAGTACTTAAACGTACTCACATTTTCCAATTCCTCACCATCCAACCTCGCTGTACATTCACTGACTTCACCTCTCTCAAAGACCATCACTTTACTCTTCCCTACATTCACCTTTAGATTCCGTTTCTTACACACTCTCCCAAACTCATCCACCAAGCCTTGCAGCTACCCTTCCTCTTCACTCAACAACACAGTATCATCTGCAAACAACAGTACACGGAGTTTCCAAACACTATCCTCTCTCACCAGGGCCACTCCAACATCCACTACCCTACCTTGTACCTCTTTTATTACCCCATCCATGTACAGATTGAACAACCATGGAGACATGACACATCCCTGTTTCAACCCAACTTTCAAAGAGAAAAATTCACTTAGTTCAAGTGGCAAGTTCTTGCTGTTTATTCACTGTCAGAGTCTGAGAGTAGCTGATGCAGGTGGCCTAGGGGTGTGTCACTGGGACGTGGTGATGGCCGACCCACTGCAGACGACTCTGAAGAGAGGCGCAAACTCACGTTCAGTGGCGACTCCACCATGCCTGATGTGCTGGGCTGTGACTCGTAGGATGAGGGCCTGTCTTGGGGAGGCAATGGTGTGGAGCCAGGGCTGGGCACAGTGGGGGTCACGGGTCTGAAAAAGCTGTCAATGGTTGAATGACGCAAGGAACGACAATTTGGCGATTAATGATGCACTGCCTGAAAGCGCGCACTTCCTCCACAAGTCCCAAGGGCCCCATCTCCTTGTCGCAGTCTGGGTGTTCCAAGTAGTCGAGAACGAACTCTACATGTTCCCGGAGTGCGTGCACTCAGCTTGGGGATGGCTGGAGTAGTGTCACACAGAGGAGTCTGCATCATCGTCGCCGTCCTCGTCGGAATCTTCAAGTTGGGTACTGACACCTGCAACTGAAGATGCAATCTCGATATCAGACATGGTCTGATACCCAGGATCGCCCTCGTTGTCATCCAACCACTCACACACTTCGTCCACATCAACATCGTCGCCATGCGAACGTAGATGTGCATGGAAATCGTCCACGTCAAAACCTAGGAAATCGTACTCCACATCTGTTCCCTGATGCAGATGAGACCAACCATTTTCTAGTCTTGACAGGGACTTCCTTCCATGCACTGGCCAAGTTGTAGATTGCAGACTTGATGTTGTAGCGGCGAATGTTTTCCAAAGTCCACTGGCCTCGCGTGTCCCGTCCCTCCCTGCATTCGTCCTTGTCCTCGAGAACAACCATCACCTCATCAAAAAACTTCCTTCGGTACAGCCTCTTCATTGTCATCATCACTCCTTGGTCCATTCGTTGGATGAGAGCAGTCGTATTAGGTGGCATAAACATGCACCTAATGTGCCAATTCTCAGCCACCAAGCCCTTGTCGCAGGGGTGGGCAGGTGCATTATCCAAGAGAAGGAGGGCCTTTACCTGGCCGCGCGGGATTCCCAATGTCTTTGTCCGGTAATTGATGACCTCCTTGACGAAATGGCGGTGGAACCAGTCTTTGAAGATCCGGGCAGTGAACCATGCTTTCACAGAATGGTACCAAATGACAGGAAGGACATCCATCACATCATGAAGACATCGAGGCTGCTTTGCACGGCCAACAATAACGGGCTTGAGCCGATGCATGCCGTTAGCATTGGCACAACGCAAAGCAGATATCCGCTGCTTGCCGAGCTTGCAGCCAGGTACACGCTTCTCCATCTCCTCAGCTAGAGTGTTTGTTGGCAAAGAGTGATAGAATGAACCAGTTTCTTCAGCATTGTAGACTTGACTGAGACTGAGGCCCTCCCTGTCGATCAAGCCCTTCACCCTGTGCCAAAACTCCTCTACTCCATCCTCGTAAGCATCCAAAGTTTCGCCAAGAGACTTACGATTGGTAAGGCCATGTCGTAACTTGAACGCGAAGAGCCAACCCTCGGATGCCTTGAAGTCAAGGGCGTCGTGAAGCCTTGCGAACTTCTCAGCAGCAGTCTTCAGCTCCGTGCCATGCACCAGCACACCAGCAGCACGTTGCTGTCGACACCAAATCAACATGGAGCAGTCGACTTCAGCATACCGGGGAGTAAACATTATCTTCCTCTCCATGTTGCATTTGTTCTTCGACGAGGAGTCAGCCGTCTACTGCATGAGTTTGTCATGCGATCTCTTGATATCAAACAAAGTAGATCGGGCCAGGTTGAATTCACGGAGGATGCGTGAAGTTGACCATCCCGCGTCCACTTTGTCCAATATCTCCCTCTTCTTCTCCAGAGTCAAAACCACTCTCTTCCTCTTCTCAGGTGGCGGGGCCATCATCACACACACTAACAAGAGGCGGGAGAGCAGCAGGAGAGCCTGCAGCAAGTAGGGCACCACCACAAAAGCGAGCACGTGGGCGGCTATGATGATGAGCGTGCACACACAACAAAAGATGGGCGGTAAGTAGGGAGGATACCTGGGCACTCTAGCAGACGGCGGTGGAACTACGCACCAGCTGGTCCGTGCCACGCACGCCGAGTTCAAATTACGGGGGGGAAAAAAGTCAGATTTTTTTTCAATTTTTTTGCGATTTTTGGGCAATTTTGGGAATATTAAATCCCGGCACCAAAATGTCTGGAAAGTGAGGATCTGTATAGTACAGGGATTACTTATTTATATATATATATATATATATATATATATATATATATATATATATATACAGGTTATCCCTTAATTCACGTGAACTTTTTTCACGCGATTTCGGTTATCCATGAATTTTTCGTACAATAATTAAAACAAAATTATAGTATTCAAATAAGTAATTTCAATATACTGTACAAGAGAAATAAATAAAATATAAAAAATGCCTACCTGCTGCCCGTGTGCACACATATATGTATGTGTGTGTGTGTATGTGTGTGTGGGAGCCTGGGAGATCAGTCTACCACGCACCACACAGTCAGTTTGAATCCGACGGTTGAACCATGCATGACTTGCAAATCGTTATTTGTGGCTTATTTTTCTGCCTTCCAGTAATTGCTTGCCTTGTCTGTCAACATGGGGCATAAGCGTAGTGCTAGTGATGCATGTGGTCACACACCAAAACTGACTAGTAAAGTGATGTTGCTGACAGAGAAAGTTAAAGTGTTGGACAAACTTCAGGGAGGAATGTCGGCGACAATTCTCCATCAGGATGATTCCCCGTCATTTATTTACATACCAGTTTATTTAGCAAGTACAGTACACTAGTTTTTTACTTATAAGAGTTATAAAATCCCCCTGAAAATAAGTTATTAAAGTATTAATTAATCAATAGTAAGTATATTAATAGAATGACGGGGAATTGTCCATGTTTTGACGGTGAATTGACTTGATGGTGAATTGTCTCAAAACCGTATGTTTGGGGTGAGTCAACTGTTCATACAATAAAGAAGGAGAACGTAGCTCACGGGAGACAGTGAGGGCTAGTGCACCACACTGTGCTAAAGTGTCTCCACCTACACCTGTGAATTGTCTTGTAACCGCATGTTTGGGGTGAATGAGTCAACTGTTCATACAATAAAGAAGGCAGAATGTAGCATACGGGAGGCAGTGAGGGCTAGTGCACCAGACTGCTGAAGTGTCTCCACCTACGCCTGTGCTTGTCAGGTTTCACTTTTAAATTTGTTACATTTTTGTTGTTTTTAATACTTTATGCTAGTTTATAAGGTGTATGTAGTGCATAAACAGTATTATTCAGATGTAATATATGTATAGACATGCGTAATTATGTGCACACAAGGGCAGAACATATACGTGAATTTACCACATACGCGAAGGGTCTGGGAACCTAACCCTCGCGTGAATTAAGGGCTTACCTGTGTGTGTGTATATATATATATATATATATATATATATAAAATAATTTGGTTTTACGCCAGGTATCCCCGAAGGGCTAAGGCGTTGCCCTGGATAGAGGACTTTTGGATTGAAGCGTGTAGCACTTTATGACCGGATGTCCTTCCTAATGTCTACCAATGACCCTTGGGTGGATTCAATCCTCTGACCCTTCGGTCAGAACGGAGCGCTCTAACCCACATAAAAAAAGTTTCTATGACTATTAGCCCATGGAACAATATGCAAAGCTTGAAGAGAACTGGTGCAGAAATAAAGGAATAGCACCATGTTGATAAAGCAATTGGAAGAAGGCAAAAAGAAACAAAGAAAATACAGTAACTCTCCCCATTTTGGTGTGGAGACCAAAAATAAAGACTATCATACAATATACTGTTACCTGAGTACTCACCACTCATATCTGGAACCACATGAATCGATTCCATTCGAAACATTACCTCCTCTTAAGCACACTCCATAGACCTAACATACATGACTGCAACACCTTGCAGTAGTGCAAAATGCACACGGGAAGTCAATTTCTTTTAATATTAAGAAAAGCATGGAAAAATAAGCTAAAGAAACAAATCTTGAATATGGTGAACCGATGATATGGATAGAAATGTTGCACTGTACCACGGAACTATTATGACTCCCGTGCTCATACATCAACTATACTACGGCTGTGGCCTTTCCATCAATTTCTTCCCCACTCATCCACTGTAACTCCACCCCTCATTCACCACTCAGCTGCTTTGCAGAAAATAAAATAAATAGAGAGGAACTGCAGGAATGGTAACTTTATCTAACAAAGTAAACCTTCATTCCTAATGGTAAGACCTTTCTCTTCTCTGCCAGTTCAAATGCTTTCTAGAGATGAATTTATGTGGTACACAAAAGTCATCTTAGGATGCATTTGTCCTGACAGAGGAAGGAAAATCTAGATAACAGGAATGAGAATTTGCTCTCTTGGACAAAATAATTGTGCTCGCAACTCCTCCGTACTTATACTATTTTCTGCAAAACAGCTGAGTGGCGAGTCAGGGGTAGAATGGAAGCAGACATGGCCGTAAACACACCTGACATGTGACGTGGTAATTCTACTATACAGTACAACATTTTTTCATTATCATCAGTTTACCATGAGGTAGTTGGGGTTTACTGCCCATGTAATGCCACTCAGGGATGAGTGAGGCCTGTCACTCTCATCTTAAATGTCAGGACCAACTTGCCTAACCCCGGGATCCTATGCTCCTCATGGGACAATGTAGGATTGGAAGATTGATGGATGGATGGATGGATGGATGGATCAGTTTACCAATAAATGTTCAAGGTTTATTTCTTTATTTTTCTATGTGTTCTTTTAGTAAAATACTGGATAATATTTAATAGAACGGACTTATCAAGCTGTGATGAGACACTGCACGTGTATAGTTAACACTTAGTTAGTTAGGTAGAAACCCGTACCAGTACCACACATTTTCAGTCGATGAAGGGTAAGCCCTTTTCAAAGGATTTACTTGTCTTGCATTTCACAGAAAAAAAAATCCTTGAGCTTGAGTCCTTGGGATTTCCTACATCATATTCTGTCATTAGTATCTCATTATGTTCACCTTATCAAGTCTATTGTATACAGTAGGTCCAGATTCTGCTTCATGGTGAGAACTACATGCTTATGTGTAGTTTGCACTTTAGATATGTATAATCACTGCCTATCACAACACAACAGTGAGAAAGCTTGTCTACTGTGGAGATGGTAGGTGAACTGGCAATTTGTCACTGCAGGATGTGAACTGCAGAGGTGTGGATGGTGACCGAATTGGTGGAAGAGAAAGAGAAGGGATACGAATACTGAGAAGGGTATAAACTTGGAAGCAACCTTGACAGGAAATGCCTTCACCCAATCTTACCTGACATGTGACTGTCTCATGGAGTGATGGTCATTCAAAATGGCACAAACTGTCATATATTTATTGATAATTTTTGCCAGTTCATGAATTTTCCCAGTTGTCCAATAATTCCAGTTATCTAGAAATTGGACATCCAGGATTGTACTGTACACTGCATTACACAGGCCCCTATCCACTGCTAAGAGGATAAAAGTATGGGAGATGAGGATTATACAGTGACTCATGTTAATATGTGGCCTCATCCAGCACCGTATGCACAAGTTACATTTAATATGTTCAAAGTAGAACTGAGACCTTGCACCAAAAATCTTCTCTAGTCTTTTGGCAATACATCATATCAATTTTTTTTATACTGTAAACCCTCAATTTACATGCAGCACCGATTTGCAATAAACACGTTTTATGTGGGCAGATAAATCCCAACAGGGCCTTGTAAGAATGGAAAAATCCCAAAGTCTGCTACCATCCACAACGACATTCAAAGGTCCCACGTAGTGCCACATGCCAACATGGCCATTGCACATGTGCACTTTGCGTCCTCCCCCCACTATCTCCACCAGCCAACCTTTTTGACCCTTGGCTTCACCGCTTGTGTTGAATTCCCAGACAATCTTAATGCCATGTAACAATTTCAGTGCTCTTTGATGTGTTGTGGCTTCTCTGTCTTCTGCTGTGTCCACCAGTGGTGCTAGTGGGGAACCCTGTTATGTGCTTCTGTCTCTCGGGATGAAAAGAGATTTCCCATCAGCTTAACGCAATGGAGTGCAAGGTCGACACTGCACATGGTATGAAGAATGTGCTGTGAAAAGATCGAGCATGCAGTCCAAATAGGAGGTGACGACAATGCAGGAAGGTGTTGCTGTGTAAGAAATGATGTGCTAATGAAAACAGCGAATGTGCTTCATAACTTCCTCTGTGCTCAGAGGGATGTGATTATGGCAGTGGACAGTAATTCATTCATTGTAAGCTGCTGAAAATTTCGGAAACGTTGCTCAGGTGATGAGAGTTGAAAATCCCCCACCCATCTCCGTTAGCAAGGGCTGGTTTTCAGGATTCTGCGAGCACAAAGAACTGCACAACGCATGGGCGTGTGGTAATGCAGGGGTTGCAGACATTGCTGTGGCCAATGCTTTCCTTGCCTCCTTTAGGAAGCTGGTAACAGATCAGATCAGGTGTTCATTATGGATGAAACTGGTCTTTTTTTAGAAATGCCTTCTCCTTTCCAGATGAAAGAAGAAAGCTCAAGAGAGTTCTGCTGCCATTACTCGTGACAACATCCTTCGCATTATCGACGCTGCTTCCAAAATGACAATCAATGGCCTCATTGAAGACGTTAAGAAGGAGTCACAGCACACAGGGGTGTATGTGTCAGCGGCTGAGCCATGTGTCAGAAATCAGTTGGCTTAAGGATGCCCTAATGGTTGTGGTGCACAACACAAATAAGAGGCAGTTCCTCCAATGAAACTGACCATACCTAATGGGAGCAGTGGAAGCAGCTTGTGGAGAAAATGAATGTGTTGTCCCAAACTCTTATCATCACTATACCTGCCTCAGCACCAGCCCTGATGTCTGAGCCACCATCCCAGTTTCCTCAGCCCAGCACCTCCATAGCACCAGATTCCCCACAACCTATCGGAGATGACAATTGGGGGGACAACTTTGAGGGGTTCCATGTCTAGCCATACCTCTAGAGGAGTTAGAGGCACTGTTCATTCCCCTTCCTCTAACCCCTCTGCCTCAGATACCTTCTTTCCCGACACCCAAACATCACTCTATCCCCAGTCATGGTAGGTGATCATCACTTACTTACCTCTCTGCACATTCTAATTTAACCCTTTTTTTATGCCCAGTGATGTTCCTAAAGGTTGCATGTATACTACAATGAATGTCATTTACGATCAGCAGGTAGTACAAATTTTTCAAGAGGGTCAAGGGGGGGGGGGGGTCAGAAAAATTTTGGATTTCACTAAACTAATTAGCTATGTAAAATGGGTTTCAATGGAGTGATTTGTGAGTTTTGATTTGCACAGTAAATTCCCAGACACATTAGCCATGCAAATGAAGGCTCTACTGTATTATATAGTTTAGTTCTGGCAGCTACAACTATAATAAACATGGTCCTCCCCCCCCCCACCAAAAAAAAATATTTATCTGTTGTCATAATCTTAATCCTGTAAAGGGTGGTAACAAACAAACTACTTCCACATCGCCCTGTCCTCTGCCATCTGGTTGGCCTCCCTTCAACTCACATCCTCTCCTTCTCATAAGTCTCACCACTCCATGCTTCCATCTCATCTTTGGTCTCCCCTCCCCTCTCTCACCCTCCACCTCACTCACATACACTCCCAGTCAGTCTCTCATTCTCCATCCTCTCCACATGGCCAAATCACCTCACAGTATTTTTCTTAACACTTTTAGTCACATCAACATCAATGACACAATGCGCCTTTACTTCCTCATTTACCTGTTTGTCTCTCCAAGTGACTAAAGTACCCTCACGTCCAGTACGCGTTTGTCCAGTACAATTCTCGTCCAGTACGGTCAGCAAAAAATTAAATAATTTATTACTGTAGTATGAATTTGTTGAGCTAGCATGGATCGGACGTGCAAAGGGGGCCAAAACCGAGGAGTTTTTCTCTGGTACTGACGTGCTGCGTCCAGTACTACTACCCGCGAGCGAGTGGGAAGATGGCCAACACTTAGGAACATTTCCCTAGTACTGCCGCACCAGTCCAGTACGCCTTCCTCATGACTAGTGATGTGTGCCAACCAAACTGCAGTATTGCACTTCCCCTGATGATGAAGACGACGATGTGTCAGTGTGTGACTAAGAGGGATTTATGAGGGAGGTTGAGGCAGAGTGGCCTCCTAAGGATCCTGAAGGCCCTCCTCCAGGGGGTCAGTAGGACCTCCTACAGCCACAGAAACCCCTCCCCCTTCCCCCCCAAGCCCATCATCACTCACCTTTAAGGTTGGTAAAATCTTAGTTGTGTCAAAATGTTGTTAAGTTAGAATTTGGGGGGGGGGGGGACTTTTTCAAGGCTTGTCTGACATTATTCATTTTTCCCATAAGGTCTGTTCTTTGTCCAGTACGGATTTAGTCCAGTACGGTAATACTGTCTGACAAAAATGCCATACTGGGTGCGAGGGTACTGTACCTAAAACATCTCAAGTACTGTACAGTAAATCTTTTTCACTGTTCTCAAGCAGAGTCCAAGCTGCACTTCCATTTGTTACAGAGAGGATCACCATACAGTACTGTCATACAGCAACACTTTTACTTCCCATTAAATACAGTATATTATATCTCATCTCATCTCATCTCATCAGCCGTTCCTGTGTCCACTGCAGGACCGGCCTATCCCAACCGAAGCAGGGACAATACAGCCAATGTATCTCTACCTTGTGGCTTAGGCTGTCTAGTAGAGATTGTAGGTAGGGTGAGAAGTGCTTCTAAGTGTAACTGTAGTGCTGGAGTGGCTTTGGATGTGTGTGTAGGCTGTGAACCAAGTGTAATTGGCCCGCGCAAGCCGACTGGGTGCAAGCATACTTTATAGTATGAGAAGCTGGTTTAACCACAGCACCCCTTGTGTCCGGCAATGCAGTACGTGGCCGGAAGAACGTTCCCAAAGTTTATTATCCCGGTGGGGCGTGAACCCTCGTTCTTCAGTGTACGAAAAAGCACACTTTACCACTGTACCACAGAGGCTCCTAATATATATATATATTGAACATACTCATTATTTCAAACCATGGACACTGTTCTAATTATATCATGGGTAGTAAGTGAAGAGGATATTTATAGACTTAAAATTATAGAAATGATAATGATTAGATGGATGTGTAATGTGTCTTTGAATGAGGGGAGTTAGAGTTGCAACTGAAAAGCTGAGAGGATGGATATGACTTGAATGTATGTGTTGTGAAAAGAAGTGGCAGATCCAGTCCGGTATAGTTATACGACAGGGTTGTGTCAAGTGAAGGCCTATTGCATAGAGAATTTATAACATACCAAGGTACCAGTAATATAATATGCATTCAATAGCCGCTGCCAAAGAGCTGGCCGTGAGAGACTATCCTGCGATATTTAGAGCGCTTCTTGAGGAGGGACAGTACACAAAGGACCAGATCTACAATGTCGATGAAACGTCATTATACTAAAAGGTCATGCCCAAATCAACTTACATCACTAAAAGACAGAAACAAGCCCCTAGTCACAAGCTCCAGAAGTGTAAGATAATGGTAATGTTCGCTGTAAACCTGTCTGGGAGCCACAAGATGAGGCCAGTTGTTGTACACACAGCTTCACACCCAAGGTGCTACAAAAACCTCACGAACATGGACGCAAGTGGCGTGTACTGGTACAAGTCTGCAAATGGTTGGATGACCAGGAACATTACGGCAGACTGGTTAATGAGGCATTGCATCCCCGATGCCAGGGCCAAGTGTTAGGAACTGGGCATTCCATTTAAGATGCTCCTTGTGCTTGACAATGCACCATGTCACCCTCCATACCTAGAAGATCTGCACAAAGATTGTCATGTTGTGTTTCTGCCGCCCCGCACGACATCACTAGTGCAGCCACTGGATCAAGAACTGATCGCCACTATGAAGCACTTCTACCATAAGCAAGTGTACGACTACCTATGCAGGAAGACCGACACACAAGGGGAGCTTCATGCCCTACAAGACGATCACGACGAAGACCTCGATGAGGCACCTGCTCCCGTTCCATCTCCGTGAGCAGCTGTATCCCGACCCGCCACAGGTGACATGACTGTTGAGGCATTTTGGCGTCATTTTACAGTGAAGGACGCAGTTGAATTTCTCCTACAATCCTGGCACCAGATTACACCTGCAACGGTGAACCTGTTCCTTCATCTCTTCAGTTTTATTTTTGCCACAGAGATAGACTTTTTAAAATAGTAGAGTTTGATATAGAGAGCAAGATATGTCGTGATGGCACTGTGTGAAACAAAGATGAAAAGATGTGAAGTGGAGGAGTAGGATGATGTAAAATGTGTATGGCAGGGTGGGGAAGATGCAAGGAAGGAGTTGTTCTGTTGATGAATGAAGTGTGGCAGAGTGGAATAAGAGATTACAAATGTATCAGCTCGAGATGTATCCATGTCAAGTTCAAGTATGAGAAGGTAAAAGTGGCAGTGATTGTAGTGTATAAACTGTGTGATGTGGGAGTGAGATAGAGAAAGACAGGTTTTGGGATCAGCTGGATGAAGTAGTAGGAAATGCCCAGGAGTTATAAAGTGTTTGTAATGGACAACATGAATGGGAGTACAGACACTGGTCCTGTGAATGTTATAATGGGTAATAATGGAGTACCAGGAGAGAATGATAATAGGAAGCGACTGAAGGACATGTGTCAGGAAAGGATGTTGTGCATTTGTAATTCTTATTTCAAACATAAAGATGCACAGAAAGATAAATGGTATAGAGGGAATGGAGATCGTGTTGAAAGGAACCTGTCTGATTACCCGTTAGTAGAAAAATCAATGCTGGGAATGTTGCTGATACGAAGGCAGTGAGAGGACCATGTGGAGGTTTGTCAGATCACATGACTGTGGTATTCAAGATCAAGCTAGGAGGAGTAATATGGACCAAGAGCGAGAGGAGCAGTCAGAGAGAGGGAGACTTAAGTCAAGAAGTTGAGGATCAAAAAATGGCAGATGAATACAGAGCCAAAGTTCAGGAGGAGTTAGAAGCAGTGAATTGGAATGAAATGGATCTGGACAGCTTTTGGAATGCATACAGGGACTGATTAGTTAGGAATGATAAAGTGGTGTGTGGTGTGGCAAGAGTAACAACAAAGAAGAAAGGTAGGGCATGGTGGGATGAAGAGGTTATGAGACAGTGGAGGAAATGAGGATGAAGTGGCTAGAGTGGATACAGGACTGGGGTTTGGTTGAAAATAAGAACTGGATATACTGAGTGCAAGAAGCATGTAAAGAGACAACTGAAGAGGAAAAACGAGGAGGTAAATGATGATCTAGGAAGAGAAATGCATGCAAATTACTCTCAAAATGGGAAGTTATTCTGGAAAGTGGTGTGGAAATGTAGAAGTGACAGTGGAAAGAAACATGAAAATGTGAAGGATGTAAGTGGTAGATTATTAACCCATGGGGATGAAGTAAGGACCAGATGGAAAGAATATTTTGAAAGTCTGATGAATGGGAATGGAGAGGACAAAGAGACTGTTAACACGATTGGTTTTGGGGGTGTACAGAAAAGGAATGCAGTGCATGGAAATGTGACACTCCCAGAAGTGAAGAACGCTGAGAAGTGGCTGAAAAATGGGAAAGCAGTTGGGGCTGATGAGATATATGCAAAGATGATCAAGTGTCGCAGAGAGAGCGGAATGATGTGCTTGTTGGAGACGTGTATGAAGGCATGGAAAAGTGAAACTGTGCCAAAGCAGTGGAAAAAGGCAGTGATTGTACCCCTCTACAAAAATAATGGTGAGCAAAGTGAATGCAAGATTTATTGTGGCATAAGTCTATTGAGTGTTGTAGGGAAGGTATATGGAAGAATTACAGGCAGACCCCAAGATACGATACCCCTATATGCAATACCACGGCATAACGATGGGGGCAGAAATACTGTACCACTCTACTCCATCTTGTGATGGCCAAACCCCAGTATCATGATTTTTTTTTTTTTTTTTTTTTTTTACCAATTTTGATGATATTTTAGATTTAAATTTTGTTTAGGTTGATTTATAAACTGTTTTTAGACTTAGATTAATGTGTTTTAGTCACAGGTAGGATAAACATTCTCATTTTGGAGTACAGTTTATCATGGTAAGTCTGATTTTTTCCAGACTTATTTTTGATGATTTTATTTTTGGGTTTGGGTGAGTTATGAACTGCATTTATTCTTAGTTTAGCTTGTTTTAAAGCTATTTGGGGGTTTAGGTTAGCTAGAAACTTGTTTTTGGAGACTCATTTGAGTGGGTTTAAGGCTTGGTTGGGGGGAAACCCACAGCACGCATCCCTATACTTTAAATGTTACATCTATCCCGAGATACGATACTCCACCTAGCGATGGATTTTTACTTACCCAATTGCATCATTAAACTGGGGTATGCCTGAATTATGGAGAAAGTAAGAGAGATTTCAGAAATCCTAGTGAGTGACAAACAGGGTGGCTTTAGGAGTGGCAAAGGATGTGTGGATCAAACATCTGTAGTGAGCCAGTAGTGGTGAAGGCTTGAGAGGAGGACTAGTGTTTATGGCATTTATGGATCTGGAAAAAGCATACGACAAAGTAGACAGAGAAGGACTGTGGAAGGTTTTGCACATGTTCAATGTAGATGGTAAGCTGCTAGGTGCCGTCAAGAGTTTTTAGGATGGTAATGAGGCATGTGTAAGGGTAAATGGGCACCTAAGTGAATGGTTCACGATCAATGTGGGCATGCAACAGGGTTGTGTGATGTCCCCATGGTTGTTCAACATACAGTATATACAGTACTCGTCAAAATTATCGAGCGCCAACCACCGGGCGCGCAATACTTATAGCCAAAAAAGAATCATCCATTTCAGGGGGCAAAAATTGAGCCACAAGTTTGCGGCGCTAGCATGATGTCACAGTACCCTGAGGCCTTCCAACGCGCTGGTTGGTTCCCGCCTCAGTCACCCACGGGCTGCCTGACAGAGAGGAACTCCGCCGC
Source organism: Coenobita brevimanus (assembly GCF_032717465.1). Lineage (NCBI taxonomy): Eukaryota > Metazoa > Arthropoda > Malacostraca > Decapoda > Coenobitidae > Coenobita > Coenobita brevimanus. The sequence goes on along the minus strand of NC_137047.1, from coordinate 27,664,891 downwards.
GTCTCCCTCTCAAATTGCGCCATTTTTTACCGAGTGTCCCGCAGTGTTTTGGCCTTCACCACTTTGTTATAGCACCTACCCGTGAACTATCGAGTGAAATCATATCCCAGATCATTGCTCTAAAGGAGGCAGGCCACCAGACAAAGGATGTTAGTGAATTGGTTGGTGTGGCTCGATCGACAGTGCGTCATTGGTGTACGCGGTTTCGGTTGGAAAACAGTCGTGAAGTTCCCACAAAGAAACCGCAGTATGGTAGGCCTAGGAAAGCTTCCCCAAGGTCTGTTAATGTTTTAAAACGTGCAGTGGAGTTTAATCCTCGTGTGAGTGCAAGGAAAATAAAGGAGAGCAACCCGGAAGTGTTTGGTGAGGTGTCTATGAGAAAAGTGTCTCGTGGGGTCCATGAACTTGGTTACACAAGTCACAGGCCTGTGAGAAAGCCTCTTCTCACAAAGAGCCAGAGAATTAGTCACAGGCCTGTGAGAAAGCCTCTTCTCACCAAGAGCCAGAGAATTCGTAGGCTTGCCTTTGCTAATAAATATCTAAACTGGGGTGAGGTGCAATGGTTGTCAGTGTTGTGGTCTGATGAGGCAACGTTTAGTGTTACCTGTAACAGAGGAACACGTGTGTATCGACGCAAAGATAGTGACCCACTTGACCCACGGTATGTAGAAAGCACAGTTAAACATCCTGATTCACTCATGGTATGGGCTTGATTCTCTGGTCAAGGTTTGGGGAAGCTTATTGTGCTTCCCAAGAATGTTAGAGTGAATCAGGATGTTTACCTGGAGCTTCTGTGTGATCATTTACCAGATTCATTCGAGCTAACAGGTGCATGAGTGTTTCAGCAGGACGGTGCACCAGCTCACAAGGACAAATCGGTCACCAATTGGCTTCGTGACTGCAAGGTATCACTCATGAAAGACTGGCCAGGAAATAGCCCAGACCTCAACCCGACTGAAAACCTCTGGTACCTCGTAAAGAAAAGTCTCCAAGGAAAGGACGTGAGCTCTCTACCTAAGCTGGAAGCCGCCATTCGTGACTCCTGGGACAAAATACCCCTCCAGCACCTCAGGAGCCTCGCCCTTTCACTTCCAAGACGTCTCAGGTCCGTGAAGAAACGTAAAGGCTACCCTACGAAGCACTAAAGGTAAATAAAATGCATTATTTATAGTTTTTTCAATGCTGAAAAGTTTGTTTCTTTGGAGGGACGCAGGGCGCTCGATACTTCTGACGAGCACTGTATGGATAAGGTGATGAGAGAAGTAAAAACAAGAGTAATGGAGAGAGGGATGGCACTGGTAATGAATGGTGATGAACGGAATATGTCAAATTTGTTGAATACTGATGATGCAGTGCTACCTGTAAATACCGGACAAGAGCTTGTTAGACTAGTACTGAGTTTTTTGGGTGTCTGTGAGCGTAGTGCCTTGAGAGTAATAGCAGAAAAGGGTAAAGTGATGGTTACTGAGAGAGACGGTGACTCCCAGTGTGATGTTACAGTGAATGAAGAGAGACTGGAATTGGTGAGAGAGTTCAAATACCTGGGTACTGTGATGGAAAACAGAGGAAAATATGCAAAAGATGTGCAAAGTAGAGTGACAAAACGAAGGAAAATAGTTGGTACTATGAATGCCTTGATATGAAACAGAGGCTCGAGTGTTGCAGCTGTGCAAGGCTTACATGAAGGGGTGCTTATGCCAACTTTAACATACGGATATGAGACTATGGTGTGGCATGAAAAAGAAAAGTCAGGAGTAAGAGCAGTGGAGATGGGACAGCTGAGGTATGTATGTGGAGTACATAGAGTGGACAGGATACAGAAAAATGTTACAAATGAAAGATAAGGAGTGAGGAAGTCTGTGGACACCAGAATCGAAGAGAATGTACCGAGATGGTATGGTCATGTGGAGAAATTGGATGATGATAGGGTGGTGAAAAAGGTATAACTGAGCGAATCTGCAGGAGGGAGGAGGCGATGTTGGCCAAGAAAGTAGTAGTAGAAGTAGTTGTTCCCTAGGCAGCCTGGCCGAACACCCCCGAGTCCCTTAGGAAGGCCATGGCCGAGACCAGGCTTTCCCACAGAGCTCTCAAAGAGTGTATGTTGTGTTGTTGGCGTAGGTGATTGTGTGCAATGCAGTCTTCCATAATGTGCTTAATCACTTAACCGCAGGGCGTCACTTTCGTGACGCTTGGGAGCAAGGGATTATACCGCGGGGCGTCGCTTTTGTGATTCTGTGTTATTTTGAATTCACCCGGGCTTCCAAGTGGGGGCTTGTATCATCTATCAGTAGTGCCAATGTCCAACACTAGTCAGCACTCCTAATCTCATCTGTACTCCCATCCATTGTTGACAATTTAGCCATTTCTCCCCGTTCTTGACTCCCCTTCCTACCCCCCCTCCATTACCCTATCCTCTCGCCTGCCCGGCCGTGCTACGCTGAGTAAATCTTCCCTGGAATTTTTCACTGATTTCATCCATTGAAATAAGCCCTATGTCCTATTCTTATACCAAATAATATATACAAGAAAGAAATAAGGTAAGTGAGAGTGCCGTACACCTGGAATTGGCTAATTATCACCTGACAACACCTCACGTGCACCCGTTCGCTAATTTTCGCTGTTTTTTTCCCCTTGAAATATGCCGTATAATCTATTTTTGTAATAAATATACATGTAAGGAGGGAAGGGAGAAGCCTAAGTGATATTTACATTCACCTGGAACTACCTAATTTATAATGTATTGTCCAGATTTCCTGCCAATCATTTCAGTGCTAGACAAAGCTGTTTCAAGAGCTAACATTGGTAGCTCTGAATATCTCCTAAGTAGGCCTCTAATCTATTTTTGTAATAAATATACATGTAAGGAGGGAAGGGAGAAGCCTAAGTGATATTTACATTCACCTGGAACTACATAATTTATAATGTTTTGTCTAGATTTCCTGCCAATCATTTCAGTGCTAGACATAGCTGTTTCAAGAGCTAATATTGGTAACTCTGAATAACCCCTAAGCAGGCCTCCACCCCGGCCCTCCGTTATCAGTTTACTCTCATCTTCCGAAGCGAGGGTACGTATGTTTCTTCTTGCTGACTTCAAGGCCTTTTATCACCCCCATGCAAAGGGCCCTGTGACCTTTACCCCCAACTAAACCTCGTGTGGAAAGAGGTAAAGGGCTGACAATTGATAAAAGAGTGACTACGATCTTTCTATTGAGTAAAACAGTGCAAGTGGAATTGTAAATAATGTGTAAATAATGTGTAAACAGCAAGTGAAAGTAATGAATGTAAATATACGTGAACAATGGAAAATAGTTTTATAAGTTACTTCAAGTGACAGTGCATAACACAGTGTAAATAAAATAGAAATGTAAATAACGTAAATAAAATAGAGAACGTAAATAGAAATGTAAATGAGTAGTATTATAAGAATACGAGTATATACCCTAGGAGTAATGAAAGTGAAAGTTTCACTCTAGCATGTCTGAATGCTATGAGTTATGAGAGTGAAGATGAAAGTGACATTCACTCTCAATGCCAGTATACAGGACGAGAAAGTGAATGCTACGTATTTTACTGAAAGAAATTGAATCCCTACAGTGACAATAAACTAATACTACTGAAGGAAACTTATGGATAAAGACTGTAGATATATATAAGTGTTATATAGTAATAGAAATATAAAGTGTGAGGGGTTTTATGAATAATAAATGACAGAGTACCAAGAGCGAACTAGTGCCAGTGCGACGATCAGACACGCTCGTAATTTCCATTGCTTTCACAGTGTTTTTTTTTTTTGAGTATGGATCCCAAACTACTTGAAAATTGTAGAATAGTGTTTATAGTGTTTGTATCTGGCTGTGGTAATCATATTACGGGTTGTCGGGAAGTGTAAAGTGGAGACTTCGTTACCCTACTTCAGAGGTCTCCACAAGTCCTACGGTAACCGACGAAGGCTCAACAATCATTCCAGGAGAAAGCTGAAGGTATGTGCCATAAGCATATTTAATTTTATTATTCTAGGACTAATAACCGATTTTTGGCAAATATTTTTTGAGAGTCTGTTGGAGCCCAAATAACCCCGCGGGACACGCAAGTCACTGGTAAACAAGCCCGCGGTGTAGGGGTTAATAGTATGGGGTGCTGTGTTGCATCCTGGACAGGCATCAGCGACTGAGTCATTCAGCCTCTTCTGGTAGCTTAAGAGGGCTGGATGGTGCCCACATCTCAGCCTGGCCAGGTGAACCCTGTCCTCACGAGGAAGATAGGATTCAGAAGGGAGGATGTCAGGAAGCCGTGCATGCAGCTGTGTGTTGTCTTTAAGTGACTGAATGGAGCGGTGAGTGATCTGAGTGTGGATATGCTTCTGGAAGTTGGTCTGAGGTGGGCGAGGGGGGAGAGATGACAGTTCTTGTGTATGGTAACGTGTGCTGGGTGTTGTTTTGATGTTCCTTGGTGTGGGTGGATGTGCTGCCATGTAATATAGTAGATGTTGTGGATTTGTGGAGGCTGAAGCAAGAAACTGGGTGCCTCTCATGTCTAGGTGATCCTTGACTTTGAGGACTTTGGTTTCTTGATGTAGGTGGTCTGTGGGTGTAGTAGCTGTGCAGCCTGTGATTATTTTTAGAGTCTTGTTCTGTAGTGTTGTAGTGTGTTTTGGTGAGGTTAGAAGCCCAGGCAGGGCTAGCATAATTCATCACTGAACGTATGTATTGTTTGTATACTGTGGTGGTGGTTTCTTTGCTGCGTCCAATTGTTGTATGGGCAAGTGACCTCACAGCACTAAGTCTTGGTGTTATTTTATTTTTAATGTTTGTGATGTGTTGTTTACATGACATTGATGTATTGTATGTTACACCAAGGATTTTGTGTGTGTGTGTGTGTGTGTGTGTGTGTGTGTGTGTGTGTGTGTGTGTGTGTGTGTGTGTGTGTGTGTGTGTGTGTGTGTGTGTGTGTGTGGTAGGGGAGTGTTGTTCATGGTGAGGTGTGGGATGTGACTGTGTTCTGCTGTCCAGTTTGTGAGAAGGGTCACTGCAGATTTGGCTGGGGCTATTTTGAGCCTGTTTGTGGTGAACCATTTGTGTAGTGTGATGAGGTAAGGTTGGAGGATGTGTGCAGCTGTGTTTGCATTTTGGTGCGTACATGTAAGTGTTATATCATCTGCACAGGAAGCTATGTGTATCTGTGGTGTGTGGGGTGTGGGTATGTCGTGCATGTATAGGTTAAAGAATGTAGGGGACAAAACAGATCCTTGGGGGACACCATTTGTGAAGTTTCTGATGTTAGAAGACTGACCGGCAAATGTTACGTGTGCACATCTGCCTGCTAAGTAGTTTGCCAGCCATCTTTTTGTGTTATTGTGCATGTTTGTGTTGAGTATTATGTTTGTGAGGTTGTGGTGGGGGATGGCATCAAAAGCTTTGCTAATGTCTAGTGTGATTAGGAGTGTTCTGTGTGGTGGCCTAGCTGAAGTCATGCCATCGAAAACTCTCTGTGTAAGGTCTGTAAGAAGAGTGTTTGTGGAGTGTAGTGGCCTAAAGCCATGTTGTGACTGGACTAGGGGAATGCGAGGTGTGACTAGTTGTAGTACCAGTCATTCAGTGACTTTAGAAGGGGTGCAGAGGAGTGTGATGGGGCGGTGTGAGGAGGGTAACATGGGGTCTTTGTTGGGTTTAGGGACAGTGATGATAATGCCATGCTTCCAGATGTTGGGTATTATGTTGTGTGAGTAGCTGTAGTTTGATATGTTGGTGAGTGTTTGTATGCCTTGTGGTCCAAGGTGTTTAAGGTGAATGTGGCTTATGTTGTCTGGTCCACAGGCAGATGAGTGCTTGAGGTTGTTAACCCTTAAACCGCGGGCTTGTTTCGCTTTGACTTGCGGCTCCCGCGGGCATATTCGCGCTCCGACAGACTCCCTAAAAATATTTGCCAAAAATCAGTTATTCGTCCTAGAATATTAAAATCACATATACTTATGGCACATACCTTCAGCGTTCTCTCTGGGTGTTTGTTGAGCCTTCATCAAGTACCGTAGGACTTGTGGAGACCTCTGAAGTTGGGTAATGAAGTCTCCACTTTACACTTCCTGACAACTCGTAATATGATTACCACAGCCTGATATTATCACTAGAAACACTAATCTATAATTCTCAAATAGTTTGGAATCCATACTCCCCCCCCAAAAAAAACACTGTGAAAGCAATGAAAATTACGAGGGTGTATGACCATCCCACTTCCGATCGTTCGCCGCTAGTGTTGCTATTATTCATAAAAACACTCACAGTTTATATTTCTGTTACTATATAACACTTATATATATCTACAGTCTTTATCCATAAGTTTCCTTCAGTAATAGTAGTTTATTGTCACTGTAGGGATTCAATTTCTTTCAGTAAAATACATAGCATGCACTTTCTCGTCCTGTATACTAGCATTGAGAGTGAATGTCACTTTCACCTTCACTCTCATAACTCATAGTATTCATACATGCTAGAGTGAAACTTTCACTTTCATTACTCCTAGTATATATACTCGTATTCTTATAATATCACTCATTTACATTTCTATTTACGTTCTCTACTTTATTTACATTATTTACATTTCTATTTTATTTACACTGTGTTATGCACTGTCACTTGAAGTAACTTATAAAATTATTTTCCACTGTTCACTTATATTTACATTCATTGCTGTCACTTGCTGTTTACACATTATTTACACTTTATTTACAATTCCACTCGCACTGTTTTACTCAATAAAAAGATCATAGTCACTCTCTATCAATTGTCAGCCCTTTACCTCTTTCCACACGAGGTATAGTAGGGGGTAAAGGTCACAGGGCCCTTTGCATGGGGCTATAAAGCGGCAGAAGTTAGCAGAAGTAAATCAGACATACTCCCACTTTCAAAGATGACAGTGAACTGATAGTAGTGGCCTCCTGCCGCCTGGCTAGGGTGAGTGCAATACTACCAACTTTAGCCCTGTGAGACCTGCTAATATATAGCAATGAAATGATTGGCAGGAAACCAAGACAATACATAATAAATTAGGTAGTTCCAGGTGAATGTAAATATCACTTAGGCTTCTCCCTTCCCTCCTTATATATATATTTATTACGAAAATAGATTATACGTCATATTTCAAGGGGAAATAAACAGCGAAAATTAGCGAACGAGTGCACGTGAGGTGTTGTCAGGTGATAATTAGCCAATTCCAGGTGTATGGCACTATCATTTACCTTATTTCTTTTTTGTATAAATTATTTGGTATAAGAATAGGGCATAGGGCTTGTTTCAATGGATGAAATCAGCGGAAAATTCCAGGGAAGATTTACTTAGCGTAGAATACAGTGTGGTGGCCTGCAATTATTAGGTAGTTCCAGGTGAATGTAAATATCACTTAGGCTTCTCCCTTCCTTTCTTATATATATTTTTATTTCGAAAATAGATTATACGGCATATTTCAAGGGGAAATAAACAGCGAAAATTAGCAAATGAGTGAACGTGAGGTGTTGTCAGGTGATAATTAGCCAATTCTAGGTGTATGGCACTCTCACTTACCTTATTTCTTTCTTGTATATATTATTTGGTATAAGAATAGGGCATAGGGCTAATTTCAATGGATGAAATCAGTGAAAAATTCCAGGGAAGATTTACTCAGCCTAGCACGGCCGGGCAGGCGAGAGGATAGGGTAATGGAGGGGAGGTAGGGAGGGGAGTCAAGAACGGGTAGAAATAGCTAAATTGTCAACAATGGATGGGAGTACAGATGAGATTAGGAGTGCTGATTAGTGTTGGACATTGGCAGTACTGATAGATGATACAAGCCACCACTTCAAAGCCAGGGCGAATTCAAAATAACACAGAATCACAAAAGTGTCGCCCCGTGGTATGATCCCTTGCTCCCAAGCGTCACGAAAGTGACGCCCCGCGGTTAAGGGGTTAATAATGTGCTTCGTCTGGTTGTAAGTGAAAGATGCGTAGTCTGGGTCTGTGGGGAACTGTCTCTTACGTCGGATGATACGTCGGTCTTCGGGATGGGGGTTTAGATGGCTGACTTGTGAAAAGTGATTGATGAGAGTGTTTGCTTGCTGTTTATTTGAGGGTATGGTGTCTGTTGTTGTGATGGCAGCATGTGATTGTGTGGTGTTGCTGTTGGAAAGTGTGATGCTGTTTTGTGTTTTGTAGAGTTTGCTGATGTTTGTTTTGTGATCAAGTGTTTGGAGGTAAGTTTTCCAGTTTAGTGTTGGCTGTTCTGATATTTTATTGTTTATTTGAGTGTTGAGTTCTTGTATTTGTTGTACGGTGTCTTGTGTATGGGGTGTTGGGGAGTGTCGCAGTGTGTCCCGTTGTCTGATGAGGCCTTGAATTTCTGGTGTGAAGTTGGGGTTGTGTCTCTTTCTGTTGCCTCTAGGGATGTACAGTATCTTTTGTCTGCGTTTTGTATAACTGTACTGAAAGTGTGCACAGCGGTGTTGATGTTTGTGATGGATGTACTGTTCAGTGTTTCGAAATGTTGTTCTGTTTCAGTTACAAAGGCCTCCCAGTTGGCTCTCTTATAATTAGTGTATGTGTCTTTGTGGCCAGCTGGGGTGATTCTGGTTTTGGTAGTGATGATGATTGGGGGTTGATCAGAACCTAGGGTTTTGACCACTCTCCATGATGTAGTGGGGACGAGGTTTGGGGAGCAGAAGGTGATGTCTGGAGATGAAGGGAGGAAGAGGGCTTGGTGTGGGATATGGGTATGTTGGTCTAGACTGTTCAGTATGAAAAGATGATCTGTCTGGGATTGTAGTACCAGCCCTCTGTCTGTGTCAGGGTTGTTGACATGCCAGGCCGACGACTTGGCATTGAAATCACCACCCAGGATGATGTTGGGTATGTTAGTGATGATGTGTATCTGTGGAGAGTAATTGTGTGGTACTGTGGGGAACGATTGGGGGGGAATGTATGTGTTAGCGATTGTTATGTGATTTGTTACCAGTGCATATTTTAACTGATTGTATTTCTGTTGTGGTGTCATGTGGGGGGAGAAATGACTTTGTGTGTGCATTGGTATCTGCAAACTTGATGGATTTGTGTACCTGGGTGATGAGTCCACCGCCACCGCCGTCGGCCCGGTCTTGTTGAATTGCGGTGAAGTTATGAAATGTCGGTGTTTTCTGTGCTCTGTGTAGTTTTGTTTCTTGTATGATGGCAATGTGTATGTTCTGTTGTTTGATGAATTGTGTGAGTTCTTGTTCTTTGGTGTTTATGCCATCTATGTTTAACTGAAGGATGTTTATGTTGTGTGTGCGATGTGTGTTGGCTGCTGCAGCACAGGGGGGAGGTGGTGTGGGTGGAGGGGAAGGGGTAGGAGGGGGTTGTGATGGAGGTAAGGGTTGAGGTGGATTAGGATGGGTTGGAATGGTAGGAGTTGGGGGACTGGATGGTGTGGGAAGGATTGGTGGGTTTGGCTGTGGAGGTGTGAAGGAAGTAGGATCAGGAATGGTAGGGGGGTTGGTGGGTGGAGGGATGGAGCATAAGGAGCAGGTCCAGGTGTTTGTGTAATGTTTTCTGGATGCCAGTGTTGTGCAGGTGTAATGGGTCCAGTTCTTGCAGGAACTGCACTGAACTTAACCCTTTGTCTGTCAGCTTGACGTGATAGATTTTGAGCATGTTGGACATATGTATTTGTTGGTGGGTCCTGAATTGCTCTCAATGTCCCCGGCTAGAAGAAGTCGTCGAGAAATGACAGCCGGGGAGTCATTTCTCGGTGTAGAGAAAACGGTGATGTTGTGTGTGTTGTGTTGGGAGATGTGGTAATTGCCCAGGCGACCGAAGCCACTCCTAGGTACTCGAGCCCCGTGAGGGGCCGCGGGGGTTTGTGGTGGTTTGGCCCCAGTGCTGTCCTCCTCTTCTCTTCGACAGCCTCTGGGGGTATACCCACAACGAAGACGCCACCGCTCCAGGTCCCCAAGAAGAAGGTGTAGGGACATGGTGGGAGAGTGTGTGGGGAAGAGAGGTATAGAAGTCGGTGAGGCTAAGGGACTGACCAGAGATCGAGCTGGCTGGATGAATTTTGTGCGAAGAAGTGCATAACCAGGGATTTGGCACCCCTTTTAACGTGACAGTGTTCGAACTGGCTCTATCATATAGGTATATGTGAAGCTACAGAACGTGATGAAATTTTATTGGCCTATCAGATGAAGCCAGGATTTCGAGGGCTTGAATGATGAGTGAATGGAAGTATGGCCCATTGAATTGGGCAAACTTTGGCGGTCTGGACGTTGCTACGCCTCACCCTGCCCTAGGGTGGGAAAGGAGATCCGGATGATGATGATGATGATATTGCCTGAAATCCCTTCAACACATAAGACAATTCCTAAGTTAAACAAAAATGTATAGTAGCAAAAGTAATAATATAAAATGGCCATTGCTCAGATTCAAGTAGTGAAGTGAGCTGATCTATTCTGGAATAAGTTGCTGCTTAACCCCCTTGAATCAGGTAGCATATGTCATAGGTTTATTTTAGCTACCTTCAAACAATTATTATCAACTCAAGAGAGCCTTTCTTACTGGAGAGGTTATACCTGCTTCCTCGAAGCTCAATAAATGTCTCCTGTGCAGCATAAAACTGTCTGAAAGCAAGAATAAACTGAAAGAAAACATCACTGTTATAAAGGGGTTACAGCGGCATGATGCTGTTGCTGAAGAAGGAGGGAGAGGCACGAAGTCTTGGAGAAACCAGTTATACTCTGTCCATTAGGAACTTTGCATTAAACTACTATCTCTCCATCTTGAATGTTGAACTTAAAAGATTACCACAAAAATATAGAGCTAGTCATGAAGAAATGCTAAAGAATGAATGTTGAGGGATAATACTGTCTTATTCTATCACCAAGCTATGGTAAATAAGCTATTAAAAAAAAAAAAAAAAAAGTCAAATTAAGGTGAACAAACAACAGAGTGAAACCACAAAACCATGTGGAAAGCAGAATTTCAGAGGTATCAGCAAGACATTCAGAGAGACTGAAAACTACTGAATCAGACTCACAGACAGACAGCCATATGGTGCACAGAGAGAAAACAGAAGCCATCATGAAAGCCTTAGCAAACTAATACTGAAGCTGGAAGGAAATCAAGAGGAGGGAAGAGGTTGAGATGCAGAAATAGAATGGAGAAGGTCACGAGGAAAAGAGATCGGAGAGAGGATGTGGAGGACAAGGGAAATGGAGATGAATCATCAAGGTAGTTGGCCCTAATGTTAGAGTTATGGTGGAGGAGGAGACAAACTGACAACCTGCTAATACATTACTAATCTGGCATGAAACACTGACCTGTTGGGATACAGGTCGCTTCTGATTATCTGCGTTGTATGAGAATGATGAGGTCGTATTTGAGTTGGCCCAGTTGCTTGCATCAGCACTTGTCCTGTTATCTGCCCACTCATTTCCCACATTGGCATATTCAGTTGGCAGTGGTGGCGGTGGCATGGGGGGTGGAGCAGAAGTTATCTCCTGGTGCCATTAGGAGATGAGTTAACAACCAATGTAAATTATAGCATCAATGTATTCACTTTTCTTACTGTAAGTTGCTTCATCCTTTCAATCAAATGATATTTCAGTTTCATTCTTGCTAGCTTCTCGATTCTATTCAGCTCAGGAGACTTCAAACTTGAGAAGTTAGAATCAGACTTCATTAACCCCTCCACAAAGGGAAATTTCCACTGATGTGAATTAACTTGGCTGGAGACAACAAGGATCAAAAAGAAAACTAAAAACAAAACACTAGATTGGAGGGGCTAAGCTGTAAATTAGCTGCAAAAAAATCCAAAGCATGAAATGACACAAAATTTTCACATCTGTGAGGTAAAATACTGATATATCATATATTAACCCCAACTTCAACAAACTGGCTACAACACAAAATTGACATTAAGTGGATTACTTGGCTGGACAGAAAGCTGTAGTGTTATTTACTGGCCTTACTGACAGCATTAAGCTTTACAGAGATATATGTTTATTTATGTTTTTAATTTTAGATAATCACGCATGGTTATATTCCCCTGACAACAAAATCAGTACAAAGAAAAAAGAAAATTGGATGGCCTTTGTAACAACACTCAGCTACTCTACAGACTCCCCTTGGCTTTACAAAACACTAAGTCTCACCAAATCAAGAACATATACTTCGAAGACCCATGCTGTCATCACTTCCAACACTAAACACATTTGCTCATATAAAGAACTAGCAAACATACTTGCGCGCCACTATGCCACCATGTCACCTCACACCAAGACACAATGAGTCTGAAAAACAATCCTCTGTGCACAGGCATTCTTTCCACTCAACCACAACGCAACTTCCTTCACTCAGAACAAGCACACAACATTATAAAGAAATTGAAGAACTCTACAGGCACTGGGTCAGATGGCATCAGCAATCTGCACCTGAAACACTTAGATTCTTAGAACCACATGACATCAAGGCTGTTAGTGTCTGTGTGAGCACACGTTTCCGTTACATCCCGAGTGGTGACATCACCGGAAGAGTCCTGCAAGTGGGCAGGCGTGGCCCGGTCAATTGGCAGTGTGAAGCCAGTGAGTGCAGTTGTACTGCAATCTAATACTGGTAGCAGAGCGCAGTTTGAACATAATGGCATCGTGCTCAACCAAGAGGCTTCCAAAACTTGAAAATGATTCTGCACATGAGAGTTGGAAGAAGGGCATCGACAATTGGTGCGAACTGACGGACTTACCGAAAAAGAAGCAAGCTCTAGCCATTCACCTTTCACTGTCAGGAAAAGTGAGAGTGGTGTCTTCAGAAATTGACGCTGCTGATTTGAAACAAGATAATGGTGTTCAGACCTTGTTGAACAAACTAGACGGTTTATTTCTCGTGGACTAAGGACATTGGCAGTTTGGAGCTTTTCATGATATGAACATTTGTAAGTTCGTGGCAGAATCAGAGCATTTTTATTTCAAATTTATGAAGCAGGACATGGAACTGCCAAACCCTGTGATGGCTTTTATGCTTCTGGCTTCATGCAAACTATCAGACAGTGAGCAACAACTAGCGATAACTGAGGTAACTTACGAAAATATGAAATCTGCCCTGAATCGTATTTTCGCTGGTGAAATTTGCAGGCAGAAGTATGCATCGGTGTCTGCCAGTGAGGTGAAGAGTGAACCAGTCTTTTGGAGTGACAAAGTCAGGGATGAGGAAACGTTTTATGTTAGAGGTACTCGACAAGGAAGGACACTGTTTCAGGGTGGTGCAGTACATGATGGAGGTTGTGGTGATGGCCGATAATCAACCATATCTGCTAGAATTTCCAAATGCTCATCCACCGGCAGGAGGCAGAACCCACTCGGGCCTGACTGAAAGTATCGAGGTGTTTCGTATGTGATTCTTGATTTCATTGGGCATGTGACTGTCCGGATGCATATGAAAATAACAGCAGTCATGAAGAAAATTCTGAAACAGTGAATCTGTCATTATTTATGGGCTATGTGGATGCTGCTGCTAGTAGAGATAAATTACAGATGCTAGTAGAAGAATCTAAGGGCTATGCTGTTCTAGACACAGGGTGTTCTACAACTGTATGTGGAGTTGAATGGATCAATTGCTATCTAAGTGAGCTCAGTGATTACGAACAGGAAGCTATAACAGAAGAAAAGTCATCCTCAACATTTACTTTCGCTTATGGCATCACAGTTTCTTCTCTCAAACGTGTTACTCTGCCCTGCTACATTGGAAATATGCATGCGACCATTGTGACTGATGTTGTGAACTACAATATTCCCTTGCTACTGAGCAAACGTTCCATGAAAAGAGCAAAATTGTTGATCAACTTTGAAAGCGACCAGGTCAAAATTTGTAGAACTATCATTAATTTGAAGTCCTCATCTTCAGGCCACTACCTGCTTCCAATTTCTTTATGACTAGGCTGAGAGTTTTGTGAAATGATTCCCGATGGCCGCTCTGGCATCTCTTGGGGGTGATGTAGAAAAAACGCCTTCGAAGCTTCACAGGCAATTTGGACACCCAACACTGGCGAAACTAATCAAACTTATCACAGATGCTGGAATTAAAAGTTCAGAGCTGGAGCAGGCTATCAAGGCTCTATCTGATGCATGTACAGTCTGCTGTATATTAAAAAAAGCCAAGCACCGACCTGTAGTCAGTTTGCCCATGGCACCTAAGTTTAATGATGCCATAGCCATGGATCTGAAAGCTTGGGGAAGGCATTATTTCTTAGTCCTTGTTGATCTGGCGACCAAGTACTGCACTGCGATAGTAACTGCAGACATATGTCCGACCACCATTATCAAAGGAGTATTTCAGAGCTGGATTGTTGTGCTTGGTGTACCTGGAAAAATTCTTACAGATAATGGTTGTGAATTGAACAATGCTGAAGTGCGAGCATTGAGAGATGCCTTCAATTTCAAGATCAAGTGATTCATCGACAACAAAAGTCTGGTGGACGCCCTTTACTCCTGTAGGAGAGTAGATTGTGCACTGATATTGCTGTATTACAAGACATGTTGGAGGGAGGGGAGACTGATGAAGTGTCTTGGGTGGGTACATCACAACAACTGGCTGATTGTCTCACCAAGAAAGGTGCCTTGAACAAGCAGATGCATGCAGCAGTCAGCTGGGGATAGAAGCATTATAATACTTCAAGGGACATCACACATCTGTATGTGGCCACAGACTGGGTCTTAATGGTACTTAAACAAAAGTCTATATACTGGATACATAGCATGTATTGGACACAAAAGTCTATATATTGGATACATAGTGTGTATACAATGCCAATAGTCCAGTTAGTTTCGTCCTTGGAATCTTTTGTCAAATTAAGAAGATGAGTGTTAGTGCATATTGCTGTCAGTGTGTGTGTGCACACACGTCTGTTACGTCCCAAGTGGTGATGTCACCAGAAGGGTCCTGCAGTATGCAGATGAGGCCCAGTCAATTGACGGTGTGAAGCTGGTGAGTGAGGTTGTTTCAAATTCTAATAAAGGCCCTCATGAACATTAACAACTTTTTACTCACATTGCAGCATTCCCAATATTTGGAAACATGGAACAATCATCACTATACTCAAACCAAATATGGACACAACACTACTAGTACAATATGTCATCCAGAATAACCAAATTCCTCATTCTTAACAATGTCGCACCTTATATCCACTTGCTCCTTCACAACACATCTGTAGAGCACTACATTCCACAAATACCTTACTAACAAACCTCACACTATATGCAACCAGCAGCATCAACTCTGTGCGACCCACACAGCATACAATTGTTACAACAGACACTCGTCAAGTCTTTGATGCTGTGATAGTATGTTGGGAAAATGGTAAAGTCTTTGATGCTGTGATACTATGTTGTATGTGGTGAGTAACTGTCTTGTGGTGTGGGAGGCTGCAATGCATTGTTGGCAAAGCTGCAAATTGCAGTGAGGGCATTTATTGCTATGAGGACTGGATGATGCAGAAAAAGACAGATTCTGGAATGGCTAAATACGTGTCATAAGTGGTATGGGAGATGATGAGACTAGTTTTGGGAGGGGACTTTAACCCCTAAAACGCGGCTGTGTACGCGCGATCCCCCCCCTGTGGCGGGGTTGTAGCGGGGTCTGAGTACCTGTGGAAAAATATTAGCCAAAAATCATAGATTAACCCTAGAGCATTAAAATTTTTATGGCATATATTACTTACATTCAGCTATCTCCTGAGCCACATGTTGAGCCTTCGTTGACTACCCAAGGACTTGTGAAGACTTGCAAAGTTGGGTAACAAAGTCTTCATTCTCACACCTCCAGAAACCCGGTTTTCTTTCTACCACAGCCTCAATCTGTCACAGTACACTTTATACAACAACGTACAGGTTGTTTGGAATCCGTATTTGTAAATAAGAACTGAAAATAAGGCTAAAATGGACGGAGCGCACGGCCGACATGCAGCGCGGTGGCGATCTTCCCGTCAATATTGTCACATTTGCCTTTTCTCGGCAAAAAACACGTATACTCCTTTTTTTTCCATCATAGGACTTCGCAAACGTTTGCCTGTCACTATTACGGTAATAAAAATCAATGTCACTGCCAGTATTGTGGACTGGGAATGAGGAAGACCACCGCGGCGCGAGTTTATTCAGCCTTACGGCAGGCACTTTATTCTCGCTCCTGTCGGCCACTCGCACTTCATTTCTATCGCTCACTTTCACTGTATCTTTTTTTTTTTTTTTTGCCTTATTCATCAGTGTCACTGTCCAGTGTTATAAAAATAATATTTTATACACAAAAAACTTTTACTTTCAGAACATAGAATAGGAAAATATGCTTTTATCTTTTTACACTGGAGTGACTGTCACTCGCAATACTTATATGATTACTATGTACAATTATTTACAACAAAAAACACTGTAACTGTCAGTGCTTTTACAAGTACATACACTAATTTACACTCATCAGGCTGTCACTGTCAGCACGTAAAAGAAAACTGAACAATATTATCACTGTCACTCTCAGTATTTTTCCCAATATTTTTACCCTTATTTTCAAAATCTACTTAGGCTGTGGTAGTCGAAAAAACACGGGTAAGCACAGAGGGGAACTTTGCACTCTTTGCACTGCAAGGAGGTGCGCCTAAAAGTTCTTTCCTGCCTGGTAGTGTGGCTGCACACATGACACCTCCTCAGTGCTTTCCCCCTCTTTGCAGTGGCTGGCAGTGGCTCCAGGCGGTGTCGCTGAAGGTAGGCCATACACTGTAGGCGGTCTGGAGGTGTGTGAGGGTGGCGTTTTGGACCTGTTGAAAGCACCTGGCCATAACGCTGAAGCAGCTGGTAGACACAAGTCTTGGAGAATCTTCTGAGAGAGTAGTTGGCTGGCTTCCTGTTCTTGATTTTATACAGGATGAAAGCGTTCAACATGCACATGTCAATCAAGTGCAAGAACACCTTCCTGTACCAACGACGATTTTTCCTCAGACAGTCAATCTCTCCAATCATCATATCCGACTTGTCCACCAGCCGCATATTGACGTTATAGTCAATTACAGCATCAGGCTTCATCACAGGCTCGCCAGTCCTTCTGTCGACCTTCCCTGTTGCCAGCATTTCACCCTTGTGTACTGTGGTGAGCATGTTCACGACTCTCTTATCATGCCACCTGATCGCAAGCATCTTGTCAGATTTCTTCAGGTGCACGTCTCCCCGCTTTGACTTTTCAGCCTCTGGGAAGGCAGGGTAATGTGCCCTGTTACTTCTGACAGTGCCACAGGAGCCGACGCCGTGTTCAGAAAGGTACTTGGCGAGTTTTGGAGCTGTATAATAATTGTCCGTATACAGGACATGATTCTCGCCAAAGTACTTTTCCAAAAGCACTTTCACCACAGAACCAGAGAATCCAAGGGGGTCAGTCTTATCCAAGTCGACATTGCTGGCGGTGTAGATGACGAAGTCAAGGATAAACCCCGTCTTGCAGTCGCACAGCACAAAAAACTTGATTCCAAAGCGGTGGCGTTTGCTTGGAATGTACTGGACGAACCGAAGACGGCTCCTGAACAATACCAAAGACTCGTCAATCACGACTTTCTTGAAAGGGCGCAAGAACCTCGTAAACTTATCTTTGATCATGTTCAGGATTCCCCTCACTTTCCATAATGGGTCAGTTTGGGAAGGCTCATCATTATTCGCGAAGTGAAGATAAGTCATCAGCTGCCTAAAACGATCGCGGCTCATGTATTTATTGAATATTGGTGTTGGGCACAGCTCGTCGGAACCCCAGTACTCTTCCAACTTATGCTTCCAGTTGTGCGGCATAAGCAACATCAAGGCAATAAATACAAAAAGCTCGCGGATCGTCAAAGGCACCCATGATGCCATCCGCGACGTGGATGGCGTCGCAGCCTCACCTTCTTCTTCGTGAATTGGCGCACATTGCCCCTCGTACCTGTTGGTCTCGGTACAGATGTGCTCCATAACCTCGTCGTCAAGGAAGGCCAACAGGTAGTCAACACATTCACCATCATCGTCCACAGGGAAGTCAGCCTGAAGTCCACACTCACTTTCGTCAAAGGGCAGATCTTCAGGCACAAAATCTGATCCCTCTGACCACACAAAAGCATCTAAAGTTCCCTGCCTAGGCTGGGAGGTGCTTGGGGCGGCGGGGGGTGAGGCATGTCGTGTGGGAGTGGGTGAGGCAGGCTGGGCAATAGTAGGTAAGGGAGAGGTTATCCCAGGCCGTGTTGGTGTTGTGGTGGTGGTGGTTGGAGGGAGATTATCGCTTGGGTCAAGGTCACCCGCGGTGGCGTGACTCCTGAGTTGCCTAGTGGGAGTTAGCCTAGGGGACTTAACTTTACTGACACGAACACTAGGCCTACGATAACCTCTCATACGTAACATTGCTCGTCTACTTCCCTTTCTCGGTGGTGATGGAGACTCCGATGACTCAGGAGACAGGACAGCAGACGAGGAGGACGAGAGAAGAGGGCTGGGAGAACGTGGCGGGCTTGTGGTGGTGTGGCGTGACGTAGTGGACAATGGCGGTGCACTGCTGTCTCCGCTCCTCTTCCTTTTCTCTCCCTTTCCATATTCGAGGCCCCTTTTCACCGGGGCCTTCCCTGTAGAGGTGCTGGGCACAGTCACAGTTTCCTCGGGCACAGAAATCATCACTTCAGGGGCTGAATCAGCACTCGATTGTGTCTCTGATTCAGCCAGGCTAGACAAAACACCCACGTCACTGCCGTAGTCCATAGAGGCTTTCAACAGTTCAGATGCTATGGCCGAGTCACTTAGCCCCTTGGTAGTCACTTGTAAAGTTTTGAAGGGCGTAGAGGTAACAAAACCCTTTTTCGGAGGGCTAGAAGGCACGGAACTAGAAGAGCTAGAGCCTGACATGGTGTCACCGTGGCAGATTTGCGTGGACTGACGCTAATCTGGGGCAAACCGCGCGAAAAAATGACAGTGTGACAACTGGGGAAACAAGCGTTTCCCAATAGCAAAAAGTGCTTGCGAGATGACGGCGCAGATTGACACGTATCAGCCATCCGCGCGTTGCCATATCGCACGACGAGGGAGGGCCGTGCATCGGTGCGTCCGTGGGTAAAAAAAAATGAGACTTGGCAACAACCGAGGTCAGTAGTACAAAGGTCAAGTGTGCTAAAAGTAGCTCACGGGTGGCGGGACTGAGAGACAATACCAGCTTGAGCCTGCTTGCCCGCGGTTATTCAAAATTAACTCAAATCGCAAACGCGACGACCCGCCGTCTTGCCCTTTGGGCCGACCGTCGCAAAAGCGACGATCCGCGTTTTAGGGGTTAATGGTCATGTGATTGACGCAGCTCGAGGATATGATGGGCTACATGGGGTATGCACATATGGTAAGAGAAATGAAGAAGGGAAAGGATACCCAAGTTTTGAGAGGCAATGAACAAGACTGTGTGCAACACACATTTTAGGAAAAACGAGACTAGGCTGATTATATACGAATCTGGGGGTAGAAGTGGCCTGATAGACTATTTCCTGTCAGGAGGGCTGACAAGAGGTTGATGATGGATGCTAAAGTGACTCATTTGGGAAGGCAATGCATATGATTGTGTGCAACAAGCCATTTAGGAAATGGGAAAGTAGGCTGATTGCATACAAGTCTAGGGAATATAGTAGCCAGATAGACTATTTCCTAGTCAGGAGGGCTGATAGATGATTGATATGGAAGGTTAAAGTTATAGGGAGCGAGGAGTATGTGCTGCAACACAAATTACTGATAGGTGACATGGTGCTTGAGGAATGGGTGATGAAGAGGACCTATGCACCTAGGAGTAAAATATGGAAGTTGAAAAACCAAGCAGTAAGGGATGCCTTCTATAGCAGGATAAGTCGAGTGGTGGCTGAACAGGGAGCTGTTGAGAGAAGTTTTAATGAACAGCACAGTGCTCTCAAGAACAATCTCCTGAGAGTTACTGATTCAGTGTGCAGATGGACAAGGGGTCCCCCCAAGACATAAAGTAACATGGTGGTGGGATAAGGGTGCAGAAGCTGCAGTTTAACCCCTTCGCACCCATGACGTGTGTGTTTACGTTCACAAAGTGCTGAGTAATGCTGCCTATAACACAGCCTTCCACGTTCCATGATATCTTTATGTACTGGGACGTGGTTTATTGGCCTATATGCATTCTCTGAGCCTGGTATACCTCACTGGGTAAGAAAAACAAACTCCACCCACCAACCGATGACAGCTCAGACAAATTATGTCATCTGAAATGTCGCTGCTCACCACAGAGTTTTATTGGCTCCTACTTTGTACTTGGCTCTCAGTTTGTGGTTGGCACTCAAGAAGGTAGGATTACGTTGATCATCGTATCTGATTATTGCCATATTGGGAATTTATTGTGATTTTCTTCTGCAATTGTTTTCAGGAACACACAGCCAAGTCAGACAGTAGTGGCGAATATTCTGATGCATTGTATGTGCCAGGGGAGTCCAGTGAGGATGATAGTACTAACAGCAAGTTATCACTAAGTGATAATGAATTACAGAGGGAAGATGACCCAATTGAGGAGAGTGGGTAGAAGTATCTAGTGGACATTTTTGCAGTCCAACGGCCAGAAGCCATTCCTGCCTCCAGTGATGGTGCAGCCCAGGATATGATGCCCCCTACGTTTGCTTCCCCTGGGGCGGGCTGCTTTTAGTCATTTTCTTGATGACAAAGTGATGTCAAAATTGTGTTCATGGGTGAATGAGAGGGCTGATGTGTACTGGGCTGTGAATCCTAGTAAAAGTAAAGTACATAGCCTAAAATGGAGACCAGTTACAACTGATGAAATGCATGTTTTCATAGGACTATTGATGGTGATGGGGGTGTTACAGTACCCAGATAAGAACATGTACTGGTCTCACAGTGTGTGTTATAGAGGCCCCTGGGGCCAAGTGGCATGTCACGAAAGCCAAGAAAAAACTAGAACACCCCAACACTTTCTTCATCAAGCCCTTCCACCATACCCCCCTACTTATAGTAAGATGTGTGTATGTAATGAATATATATGTTATTTATATTGCATTTATAAAGAAAGGGAACATATGACACTTTACTGAAGACAAAATAAGTATTTTCTGTTAAGTATTCTTTATGCACGTTTATGATCGGGGAGGTGGGGGGTTGGGATGGGCGGGCTATGTGACACCCTGTGGCATAGGTGTGAAGGGGTTAAGGAGAAAGGAAGGCTTTTCTGGGAATGGAAAAGGGGTGGGAACAAAATGGAATACTTGGCTGCCAAGTGTAGGGCTTGAAAAGAGGTATACAGGGCAAAATCTGAGTCTCAGACACTTTTACTGAACAACCCAAATAGTTTTGAAAGGAAGAATATGACATTTAAGGTGGCATATCAGATGAAGGGGGAAAACATGGATATCATATGTGCACAACGTGTGAAGAATGCTGAAGAAAAGATAGCAGTGAACAGTGAGGATATTAAAGACATCTGGAGTGGATTATAACTGGTTTGTGAATGAGGGGTTTGACTGGAACAACGAACGTTTGGAGTCAGCAGATCCAGTGTTTGGCCCCTTGGCCTTTGATTGATGCTGCTCCTGTGAGCAGGGCAACAGGAAGAATGCAAGTGGGGAAGGCAGCAGGTGTGTCTGGGATGACTGCCGAAATGCTGAAGGCATTCAGGAGATATATGAAATGGGTTAGTTACTAGTGTAATTTGATATATATGATTAGATACGAGTGTAATGTCCCAGATAATTGGCTGAAGAGTGTGACTGTAAATCTGTAGAAGGAGAAGGGTGATGCCCTGGAATGAGGAAATTACAGGGGCATAAAACTTTTGGACCAGACAGTGAAGGTTATGGAGAGAGTTCTAGAAGGTATGATAAGGGAAAGTGTGAATACTGATGAGAAGTTTGGGTTTGTGCCAGACAAAGGAGCCATTCATGTCATATTCACTGTTTGACAGCTTCAGGAAAAACATACAGGAATGCCATTGATGTCATATTCATTGTTCAACAGCTTCAGGAAAAATATACAGGAGTGAAAAGGGATCTGTATTTTGTTTTGTTGACTTGGTGAAGGCCTTTGGCACAGTTCCTAGGGAGATGGTGAAGTGGACAATGAGAAAGCTTGGGATCAAGGAGTGGTTGATTAGAGTGGTTATGGCTATGTAGGTAGGTGCTCACACCCACGTGAGAGTGAATGGAGATTTGAGTGATGAGTTTTCCATAAATGCTGGTGTCCATTAGGGGTCAGTCTTGAGCACCTTGTTGTTTACCATGGTGCTCAAAGCCTTTTCACATGACTTCAGAAATGGACTCCTGTGGGAGATACTGAATGCTAATGATTAGGTGTTGACTGCAGAGAATGAAAGGGAGGTGGACAAAAGATTTAGGAAGTAGAGAGGCGGGGTGCGGTACAAGGGCTTGAGAGCAAATGCACATAAAACAAAGGTAACAGTATCTAGGGATGGTAGTGGTACTGTCAAAAAAGGGAGAGTGGCCATGTGTGGTTTGCCACAAGGGTGTGGGAAGTAATTTCATCTTGTGAAGTGTGTGTGACAAGTGGATGCATAAGAGAAGTAGTGATATTAGAGATGGACTGCAAGATAATGCTGATTTCATGTGTGTGGTGTCAGGAAGAGCACGTGGTGATTGTCAGGTACGAAAGGATTGATATTGTTGGTGAGTCTCTCATGTGTGTGGAAGGGTTTTCTTACTTGGGAGACATGTTATGTGCTGGAGGCTGGGCTGGAGCTTGCTCTGCGGATAGAGCAACGAGAGGTTGGAGGAAGGTCAGAGAGGTGTTGCCTCTCCTGACGCTGGGAGGGCTTTCCCTCCGTGCCAAGGGATCTTTGTATGCGGTATGTGTTAGGAGCATAATATTGTGTGGTAGTGAGACCTGGGCAGTAAAGGATGAGGATATTCACAGGCTCATATGTAGAGAAATGGCAATGATTAGGTGGATGTGCAGTGTGTCCTTGCATGAGGGGCCTGGGGGTCTAGGTTTACGATTAAAAAGTTAAAGGAAGGATGGGACTAGAGTTTATTGGTGCTCTGATGAGGAAAGGTAGATTGAAATGGTCTGGGCATGTGGAGAGGATGGGAGATGACAACTGGGTGCAAAAAGTGAGAAGTTTAAACTCTTGGGGTAGGGGGTGTGAGAGGCAGACTGAAAAAAAACTGGGACAAGGTCATATAGTGTGATTTCAGGTATAAGGGACTGAATAGGGAGGTTATATGAGACTGAGCAGCACAGACAGCTGCCATTAGGTGACCAAGGCAGATGCATGCAGGCATGTTGGAGCATTTATAAACTAAACTAAATTAAACTAAACGAAAATGGAGCCATGATGTTTTAAGTGGAGTTTGAAATATGATCAGCAACAACTGCTTTGGAGTTTTTTGTGTTACTGATCAAGGGCTGTTCTTTTTGAGAGGTGAATAAGCCGGAATTTGTGTTTCCCTTTTTTTAATGGCTCTGTTGTTTTGAGGACCTGTATTTTTGTGGCTTATTGATACATAGTCATTTATTAGGTTGTCTGTTATTTCTACTTACTGGGGGGTCATTCCATGCCAAATCACCCAAATTTCGAAAAGTGACCCAGGTCACCATCTAAGAAAGCTTTGAAAAAAATCACATATATAGTACCGTCAAAGTTATGCATATATTCCAAACTTTAGGTCAATACATGCAATAGTTTCCAAGACAAAACCGTTAACAAAAATCACAGCAATTTTTTTGTTTTTCAAAAAATGCACTTTCGTCAAAGTTTGAAGAAGTATATCTCATTTTCAATTATTGCTACAGGGTTCAGATCCTTAGTTGTCAACAAAGACCAATCTCTTTTCACTGATCTTTCATAAAGCTCCAAAAATGGAGAAAAGGCCAATTTTTTCAAAATCTGCAACCATTTCTAGACCCCACTGCAAGATGGTGGATCATGCCTGAGAGTTCTAATTTCTTCTATTGTCTTTCATGGTGCCGGTTCACATGCCCACGCTTCTAAAAGCATTTAATTCACAAAACAGTAGCCATAAGATGCTGTCAAAACATTAACTTTTATATTTTTAACAAAAATGTGCTTTATTCAAACAAGAAGAAGCTCATGATGACAGTTAATGGGAACCATCATTTTTTTACCATGTGTTTATATACATTTAAAGATTATTTATGCAAAGTTTCATTCTAAGTATCAAAATGCTTCTCTTTTTAAGATAAAGAAAAAAGTGACCAATTTTATGATAAAACGCATACAGAAAATTAAAGATAAATACATGTTATGTTCTCTCAAAAGTACACATATACTAGACTGAAATGCCTTCAGATATTCTCTGTTCTTGGTGTGTATTGGATACATGTTAAACACAGAAATACTTTAGGTTTATATCACTGAATAGGAAGTGATATAATTAAGAACGTATACAGTACATACATACTCTTAATATTATTAAAAGTAGAAGATTTTTCTAAGTACATGATAATAATGATTAATTTACATGGACACAAAACTACTTGAATGAGACATATAATACAGTCCCTTGGTAGTACACTTTTTACACCATGTTTCCACTAAATAAAATACTTTCTGTAACATTACATTTTATACAGTTTACCTCTTACAAGAATTGTGGGAGGAGAGACAAAACCTTATTTCGATCACCTTGACATAATGTGTAATGATGAACACCCCTTCCTTGGGCATTAGATACATCAACCAGACATATAACACGTTATAGGGACTCCCAGCGCTCATCTTTCTTTGATACTGGGGGCCAGGAGAGTACATTGCTGAACGACCTTTTCATGAAAGTTACCAACATATCAAAATGTTAATCTGAGTGATCTTCTACATTTCCAGCGTATTACTGCTAACTGTTCATCAGCGATGAAGCTACAGATTCTGTACAATAATCCAACTTTTCTAGCTTACATGTATTGATAAGTTCTTTCACTGTGTTGTTTAGGTTCTGCATGGTTTCAAGTTGTGCTGGGGTGGGCTGTGTTCTTTCTTTAGTATGCCTCTGTCCTTGTGAAGCTTTTTTTTTTTTTTTTTTTTTTTTTTTTTTGAGGGGAAAAGTTGGGATTAAAGATTTTGGTGCTATCATTAGGGATATAAGATTTGTTGACTAATGAAATTACATTGCATTAAAGAAGGTATCAGGTAAATGCTTTGTCAACGTTAATCAAAGAATCTAAAGTAAATCTAATGCTTGCTCAACAGGGGTAAGTACTGTAAATGGAATGTACAGCTGCCATCAACAGATCTCTCACAGCCTCAAGCCTAATGAGATCTTGTTATACTAATTCAGTAATGTTCAAGCCAGTTGAAATCTTACTTCAGTAATTTGGAGCTGCACCTGTGTACGTGAATCACAACTGTACAGTAAATCTGATTGTGGATTTTATACCTAATTCTTGCTACCTTTCGAAATTTTAATCAGCCTAGGGGTGACTTATCAAACCAGCAGTGTTTGATACAACCTTCAAAAAAAAAAAAAAAAAAAAAAAAAAAAAAAAAACCACTGCTAATTACCATTCTGATGTTGAATAATATTGTCCTGAGGTAGTAACAACAAAACACATTAGCAGACTGGAAGGGTTCACACGACTACTCACCTCTACATACGCAGCTGGGAAGAGACCAGCCTGTCCAGAAGAATTAGTGCCTTCCCACCAGCCTTCCCCCACATCCTGTCGGGAGACACTCAGTATCTCACCTTCCTTCACACTCAGCTCGCCTGATCCTGGTTGTGCATCAAAGTCATACAATACTCGTACCTGAAGAAAGATTTAAGATTAACAGAATACTATTTTACAATTCTACTTCTGTTCTTCCATTATTCTAGCAATATGTTATTCTGACATTTTCCTTTTCTATTCTTAGAAGTCTAACCATATGAATTCCAAACCATAGGGGAGTAAGATAGCTGCTAGGGGCATATGACCATATGAAATGCAAGTTTTTGCATGGTAAAAAAAAAAAAAAAAAAAAAAAAAAAAAAAAAAAGGGTGAGAAACCCAGAGGAAGTGGCTTGCTGGCATCTTACAACACCTCCTGGGAATTTTAAATATTGATGAGAGGAATTATCCAAACTCTAGCATCCTAAGGAGAGGCTGAAGTGATTCTTAGCTTCAGTTAAACTGTATCACAAGGAAGGTCAACATTTCACCAGCACAGTCCTATCGGTTTGTTCAAAGTTTAGCTCTACAACACTCATCCCGCGCTTCCTCCACGGAGTGTACTGAAAGACTGAAAGTCTAATCTTGTGTGGTATGCTAGTCACTGACACTACAACTTGTGTGTGAGGACAACATGAAGTGGAGAAGAGAGAGGGAGATGAACTATCCTGGGCAAGCCAAAACTAACAGGTGCCTCCTCTCCAGACTCTGGGCGAAAATGGAATTCTGGCTTTGCAAAAGCACTTTTTTTTTTCTTCTTTACTCGAGAGAGAGAGAGAGAGAGAAAGAAATACAAGGAAATGAAAAGTTAGTACAGTATCTCAAACTCTTTGCCTCTGAATGTAACCTAACAATTTCTGGGCCTCTTTCTCTACTTTGATGCACTGTTTGGAAAACTTTAGATCACTTTTGATTAGTACACCTAAGTCCTTTTCCAGATCAGTCCTCAGAGTTCTCCCCAAAAGTCAATAGTCTGACCTGAAATTTGTGTGGCCAATATGCATCACCCTGCATTTCGTTTTCGTTTCCATCGTTATCATTTTTAAAGGCTCCAACGTGCTTACATGTGTCGGCCTTGGTCACCTAATGGCGGCTCTCCACACTGCACGATCCATTGCAGCCTCCCTTTTCAGTCCCTTAACCCTGAGGTCACATTTAATGACCTCGTCCCATGTCTTTCTCAGTCTACCCCTCATAACCCCACCCCCAATATTAACACTTCTCACCTTCCTCATCCAATTATCATCCCCCATCCTCTCCACATGTCCAAACCATCTCAATCTACCTCTCCTCATCACAACACCAATACACTCCAGTCCCATCCTACCTCTCAACTCTTCCATCGTAAACCCAGCCCCTCCAGGCCTTGGACGCAGAGACGCACTGCACATCCACCTAATCATTGTCATTTCTGTACATCTGAGCCAGCAAATATCTTCCTCCTTCACTGCCCAGGTCTCACTACTATACAGCATTACACTCCTAACACATGCTGCATACAAAGACCCCTTAGCAGGTAAAAAGAGTCCTCTCAATGTCAGGAGAGGCAAGAGCTCCCTGAACTTCTTCCAACCACTTCTCACCCTAGCCACGGAGCTAGCTCCAGCCCCACCTCCAGCACACAACATGTCTCCCAAATAAAAAAACTCTTCCACACACTCAAGAGATTCACCAGCAAGTTCAATCCTTTCACGTCTGACAATCTCTACCTGCTCACCACGACACGCCGTACACATAAAATCAGCATTATCTCGCAGTCTACCTCTGATACCACTACATCTCTTATGCACCCATTTATCACACACACTGCACAAGATGGAATTACTTCCCACGCCCTTGTGGCAAACTGCACATGGCCACTCTCCCTCGTCTTTGACAGTACCGCCACCAACCCCAGATATCATCACTTTTGTTTTTCTGCATTTACCCTTAAACCCTCAGCATTATCTCGCAGTCTACCTCTGATACCACTACATCTCTTATGCACCCATTTATCACACACACCGCACAAGATGGAATTACTTCCCACGCCCTTGTGGCAAACTGCACATGGCCACTCTCCCTCGTCTTTGACAGTACCGCCACCAACCCTAGATCATCACTTTTGTTTTATCTGCATTTACCCTTAAACCCTTGTGCCCCATACCATCTCTCCACTTCCTAAACCTTTCTTCCGCCTCCCTTTCGTTCTCTGCAATCAACACCAAATCATCAGCATAAAACAACTCCCACAGAGGTCCATTTCTAAAGTCACGTGAAAGGGCTTCAAGTACCATGATAAACAACATGGGATTCAAGACTGACCCCTGATGCACACCAACATTCACGGAAAACTCATCACTCAAATCTCCATTCACTCTTACCTGGGTGTGAGCACCCACATACATAGCCATAACCACCCTAACCAGCCACTCCTCCAAGCCAAGCTTTCTCATTGCCCACTTCACCAACTCTCTAGGGACTCTGTCAAAGGCCTTTTCCAAATCAACAAAAACAAAATAAAGATTCCTTCTCCTACCAATATATTTTTCCTGGAGCTGTCGAACAATGTATATAGCATCAGTGGTCCCCCTACCTGACATAAACCCAAATTGCATCTCATCAATATTCACTCTTTCTCTAATCACACCTTCTAAAACTCTCCATTACTTTCATTATCTGATCTAAAAGCTTTATACCTCTATAATTTCCTCTTTCCAGGGCATCACCCTTCCCTTCATACACATTTACAATAACACTCTTCAGCCAATCATCTGGGACAACACACTAATAAATAATCCTATTTATCAGGTAAGTGACTAAACTAACCCCTATATCACCCGAGGCCTTCAACATTTCAGCAGTCAACCCAGACACCCCTGCTGCCTTCCCCACCCTCATCCTGCCTATTGCCTCACTCAAAGTAGCAGTATCAATCAAAGGCCAAGGGCCAGACACTGGATCTGCTGGATCCAAATCTTCCCTGTCCCAGTCAAACTCCTCATTCAACAACCGGTTATAATGCTTTCTCCACGCATCTTTAATATCCTCACTGTTCACCACTACCCTTCCTTCATCATTTTTCACACACTGCTCACCTAAAATATCCCGATTATCCCTCTTCACTTGACCTGCCACCCTAAATATAATATTTTTCCTTTCCCCATGATTTAGGTTATCAAGTAATAGTCTCTGTGACTCAGATTTTGCCCTGTATACCTCTCTCCTAGCCCTACGCTTGGCAGCCAAATATTCTTTGCTACCACCCTTCTTCCATTCCCGGAAAAGCCTTCTTTTCTCCTTAACTGCAGCTTCTACACCCTCATCCCACCACCATGTTACTTTATGTCTTGGTGGTCCTCTTGTCCAACCGCATGTTACATCAGTAACTCTCAAGAAATTGTTCTTGAGGGCTATGTACTGTTCATTAACACCTCTGTCTACAGCTCCCTGTTCAGCCACCACTCTCCTCAACTCGCTATAGAAGGCATCCCTTACTACTTGGTTTTTCAGCTTCCATATTTTCCTCCTAGGTACATAAGTCCTCTTTTTTTTAATCACTTGTTCTTTAAGCACCATATCACAAATCAATAGTATGTGTTGCTGCACACACTCCTCACTTCCTATAACTTTAACATCCCTCACTAACCTCCTATCGGCCCTCCTAACCAGAAAATAATCTCTGACTGCTATTTCCCCCAGACTCATAAGTAATTAACCTACTGTCTCTTTTCCTAAAATATGTGTTGCACACAATCATGTCCGTTGCCTCCCCAAACTCGAATATCCTTTCCCTTTTTGCATTCCTTAGAAACATACGCACATCCCCCATGCACTCCTTCATAACCTTGTGCTGCTTCACCTACATGACCATTTAAGTCCCCTCCCAAAATCACTATCTCATCATCCCGCACACCACCCACTACATGTATTAAATCATCCCAAAATCTATCTTTCTCTGCTTCATCCAATCCTGCCTGTGGAGCATAAGCCGCTATAATTGAAGCTATCTTTCTACCCAACAGAATTTTCACTACCAATATCCTATTGCTTACTCTCAAAACATTCATAACATATTCCACCCATTACTCCGCAACCATCACACCAACACCTCCATATCCGTCTGTCCCCCCCTGCCAAAACAACTTATAGCAACAGTCCTTCCCAACAATCTTTCTGGCTGATCCACCCCTGTACCGGACTTCCTGCAAACATGCCACATCCACCCACCTCCTATTGAATGCCTCAATGACTTCCCCCGCTCTTCCCCTCAAACTTCCCACATTCCATGAACCCACCCTCATCCCCATGGGTGATTTACTGTCCTCAGACTTGCTTTGAAACTTAATTTGTTTTGTCATCTACAGTATTAATAAAGGGGGACAGACATAGCACAGGTCCCACTCACTGCACAGTCCCAGGTCCAGGCAATGGATCTGGGACCCCTAGCCCACCAGCTTACCAGTGGCTGTGGTAGTGGCCTCGGGGCACCCTGCCAGGACAGTTGCAGGGACACCCTCCAAGCACGCCTTGGCACTGCAACTATTCCGCCATTATACACCCACTGATAGGGCAGCCTCCTGGGGCGCTACTCCCAGCTTCAGGCCTCTCTCTATTGGGCGGAAGCGGCAGCCTAGGAACTGCAATGTCCTGTACCCTCTAGCACAGGCCTGAGCCCCATCTCACCCTGGACCCATGATCTATGCCGGTGGAACCCCCACCACGCCTACCCCCAGAAGTCCGCCACTAGGTAGCGGGGGCAAAGTTTTCTGGCCGCATGCCCTTGCTGGCGCCAACCCCTGTAACGTAGTGGGATATGTTGTGTGAAATGTTAAGTGCATGTGGTGTAGTGCATAGATAGTTAGAGGAAATGTTTGGGAGAGTATGCTGGTCTACTCTCCATGTTACTGTCACACTGAAAAGGTCAGCAAAGGGGGATGGTTAGATAGCTAGTGAAACAGGAGCTCCAGCTCTCCCTATCACCAGCATTCCCATTCCCCTCGGGAGTACTACCCTGTTTGGCAGTTTAATGGCTCAGATCATTCCCCTAGCCTACATAAGTATGCATGGAGTTTTTCAATCCTTTCAGTACTGATCACATTTGCTCCAAGTCAGATGTCATCTGCAACTTTGAAGTCTCACTTTAACCCCTACACCGCGGGCATGTTTACCAATGTTTTGCGTGTGCCGTGGGGTTATTCGGGCTCCGACAGACTCTCAAAAAATATTTGCCAAAAATCAGTTATTAGTCCTAGAATATTAAAATTACATATGCTTATGGCACATACCTTCAGCTTTCTCCTGGAATGTTTGTTGAGCCTTCGTCAGTTACCGTAGGACTTGTGGAGACCTCTGAAGTTGGGTAACGAAGTCTCCACTTTACACTTCCCGACAACCCGTAATATGATTACCACAGCCAGATATTAACACTATAAACACTACTCTATGATTTTCAAGTAGTTTGGGATCCATACTCCAAAAAAAAACCCACTGTGAAAGCAATGAAAATAAGGAGCGCGTCTGACCGTCGCACTTGCGCTAGCTCGCTCTTGGTACTCTGTCATTTATTATTCATAAAACCCCTCACACTTTATATTTCTATTACTATATAACACTTATATATATATCTACAGTCTTTATCCATAAGTTTCCTTCAGTAGTATTAGTTTATTGTCACTGTAGGGATTCAATTTCTTTCAGTAAAATACGTAGCATTCACTTTCTCGTCCTGTATACTAGCACTGAGAGTGAATGTCACTTTCATCTTCACTCTCATAACTCACAGTATTCAGACATGCTAGAGTGAAACTTTCACTTTCATTACTCCTAGGGTATATACTCGTATTCTTATAATACTACTCATTTACATTTCTATTTACGTTCTCTAATTTATTTATGTTATTTACATTTCTATTTTATTTACACTGTGTTATGCACTGTCACTTGAAGTAACTTATAAAGCTATTTTCCACTGTTCACGTATATTTACATTCATTACTTTCACTTGCTGTTTATACATTATTTACACATTATTTACAATTCCACTTGCACTGTTTTACTCAATATAAAGATCGTAGTCACTCTTTTATCAATTGTCAGCCCTTTACCTCTTTCCACACGAGGTTTAGTAGGGGGCAAAGGTCACAGGGCCCTTTGCATGGGGGTGAAAAGTCCCTGAAGTGAGCAAGAGGAAACAGACGTACCTCCACTTCGGAAGATGACAGTGAACTGATAAGGGAGGGCCGGGGTGGAGGCCTACCTAGGGATATTCAGTACTACAAACGTTAGCTCTTGAAACAGCTATGTATAGCACTGAAATGATTGGCAGGAAATCTAGACAATACATTATACATTAGGTAGTTCCAGGTGAATGTAAATATCACTTAGGCTTCTCCCTTCCCTCCTTATATGTATATTTATTACAAAAATAGATTATACGGCATATTTCAAGGGGAAATAATCAGCGAAAATTAGCGAATGAGTGCACGTGAGGTGTTGTCAGGTGATAATTAGCCAATTCCAGGTGTATGGCACTCTCACTTACCTTATTTCTTTCTTGTATATATTATTTCGTATAAGAATAGGGCATAGGGCTTATTTCAATGGATGAAATCAGTGAAAAATTCCAGGGAAGATTTACTTAGCGTAGCACGACCGCGCAGACGAGAGGATAGGGTAATGGAGGGGGGGTAGGGAGGGGAGTCAAGAACGGGGAGAAATGGCTAAATTGTCAACAATGGATGGGAGTACAGATGAGATTAGGAGTGCTGACTAGTGTTGGACATTGGCAGTACTGATGGAGGATACAAGCCCCCACTTGGAAGCCCGGGTGAATTCAAAATAACACAGAATCACAAAAGTGACGCCCCGCGGTATGATCCCTTGCTCCCAAGCGTCACGAAAGTGACGCCCCGCGGTTAAGGGGTTAAAGACCAACATCTACGTCACTGATATAAATGGTGAACTGGAGTGGACAGTGGACTGATCCTTGCGGAACTCCAGAAGTGACGGAAGCCTAATCAGAAGAAATTCTATTGATCGCTATGCACTGGTGGTAGGCGGTGACAATCATCATCCACTCCCTCAATACAGTATAATGCTGCCTACTTCTTCCTTCATCTTTATCATTCTTTTTCTGTGTCTGTCCTCCTCTCTTCCTGTTTTGCTCATCTTTTCTGTCACGTTTTATTACTCTTCTTTCCTTTTCTGGCAGCTTTACATTGAGTGACAATCTAATGGTTTCCTGTAAGCCAGGAAACCATTTATAATGCTGGGTGATAACGATACAATCAACCCATACATGTTCCCTATGTGTCAGTAACTTGGTTGGCAGTGGGTTAGTGCCCCTCCCCATATAACAACTAACTCAATGACAAACAACCACCCCTTAAAGGATTATGGCATCTGGCTATAGAAAACCAGACTGATAGATAGAATATTCGTTGCTTCCTATCTGTTAGGCAGTTTCCTATCCAGAAAGTAACCTTACTTAATACCAAGTACAATAGGCATGCACTTTTAACATTAGTCTGAGATGAGGTGCTTTTCAAGAGAGAGACAGCATGGAGGACAACCTGAATGTTGAGGACATAAAATGAAATATAAGCGTAATGTTTCTAACGTGAGTTGGCTGGTGCAGGATTGACACAGTCCTTTGAACTGGTAGGCTCAGCGGCACCCTGCAATGAGGTGGGTGAATCTGGCGTCCTTGTTCCATCTATCCTCAATTGTACATTGACAAGACTTAGGTAAATGACAGCTGTCAGTAATGATGGAAAATAGCAGTTTTTTTCCTGAGCAAAGTTATATCTAATACAGTAATCACTCTAATATCCGGACGCCCAATAACCGAACATCCCCACTAACAGAACCTTATCGTCCTGGGATCAAATATTCCCAAAATGGTCCGAAAATCCAAAAAAATTGGAAAAAAAATCGTTTTTTTGGCGTCCGTAATTTGAACTTGCCGCGCGCGCCGCGTGAGAGCATTGTTTTGGTTCGTCATTCCTCCGACGTCCGATAGAGCGCCGCTGCATCCTCTCCACTTCCCGCCTGTCTCTCACCGCGACAAGACCTGCGCTGTTTGCCATGGCTGCCCACGTGCTCACTTTTGTGGTGGTGCCGTACTTGCTGAAAGGCCTCCTGCTGCTCTCTGCCATACTCTTAGTGTGTGTGATGATGGCCCCGCCTCCTGAGAAAAGGAAGAAAGTGGTGTTGACTCTGGAGAAGAAACGGGAGATATTGGAGAAGGTTGATGCGGGTTGGTCTTCCTCTCGCATTCTCCGCGAGTTCAACCTGGCCCGGTCGACTTTGTTCGATATCAAGCGTTCCCGAGACAAGCTCATGCAGTACACGGCTGACTTCTCGTCGAGAAGCAAACGCAACGTGGAGAGGAAGGTTATGTTTACCCCCAAGTATGCAGAGATCGACCGCTCCACGTTGATTTGGTATCGACAGCAACGTGCAGCTGGTGTGATGGTACGTGGAACGGAGCTGAAGGCTGCTGCTGAGAAGTTTGCAAGGCTTCACGACGCCCTTGACTTCAAGGCATCCGAGGGTTGGCTCTTCGCGTTCAAGTTACGACATGGCCTTACTAACCGTAAAGCACATGGCAAAGCATTGGACGCTAACGAGGATGGAGTGGACGAGTTTCGGCACAAGGTGAAAGGCTTGATCGACAGGGAGGGCCTCACTCTCGGTCAAGTCTATAACGCTGACGAAACTGGCCTATTCTATCGCTCGGTGCCAACGAACACTCTCGCCAATGAGACGGAGAAGCGTGTACCTGGCCGCAAGCTTTCTAAGGAACGGATATCTGCTTTGTGTTGTGCCAATGCTAACGGCATGCACCGGCTTAAGCCCGTTATTGTTGGCCGTGCAAAGCAGCCTCGGTGCCTTCGTGGGGTGATGGATGTCCTTCCTGTCGTATGGTACCATTCTTTGAAAGCATGGTTCACAGCTGTGATTTTCAAAGACTGGTTTCACCATCACTTCGTCAAGGAGGTCATACATTACCAGACGAAGACACTGGGAATTCCTCGCGACCAGGTAAAGGCTCTCCTTCTCCTCGACAATGCACCTGCCCACCCGTGCGACAAGGACTTGGTTGCTGAGAATGGCCGTATTAGGTGCATGTTTCTGCCACCTAATACGACTGCTCTCATTCAACCAATGGACCAAGGAGTGATCGTGGCAACAAAGCGCCTGTACCGTCGGAAGTTCCTGGACGAGGTGATGGTGGTTCTCGAGGACGAGGACGAGCGCAGGGAAGGACGTGACACTCGAGGCAAGCGGACTTTGGAAAACCTTCGCCGCTACAACATCAAGTCTGCGCTGTACAACTGGGCTAGTGCATGGAAGGAAGTCCCTGTGAAAACTCTTGAAAATGGTTGGTCTCGTCTGCTTCTCGGAACAGATGTGGAGTACGATTTCCTAGGGTTTGACGTGGATGACTTCCATGCACGGCTCCGTACGCACGGCGACGATGTTGATGTGGACGATGTTCGTGAGTGGTTGGACGACGACGAGGGCGATCCTGGGTATCAGACGTTGTCTGATATCGAGATCGCGTCTTCGGTTGCTGGTGTCAGTCCCGAACTTGAAGATTCCGACGACGAAGGCGATGATGATGCAGACTCCGCCCAGCAGGACACTACTCCAGCCATCCCCAAGCTGAGCGCACTCCGGGAACATCTAGAGTTCGTCCTAGACTACCTGGAACACCCGGACTGCGACAGGGAGATGGGGCCCTTGGGACTCGTGGAGGAAGTGCGTGCTTTCCGGCAGCGCATCATCAATCGCCAGAATCGTCGGTCCTTGCGTCAGTCAACGATTGACAGTTTTTTCAGGCCCGTGACCCCCGCTGTGCCAAGCCCTGGTTCCACTCCATTGCCTCCCCAAGACAGGCCCTCATGCTCCGAGCCACAGCCCAGCACATCAGCTACAGTGGAGTCACCACTCGACGTGAGTTTGCGGCTGTCTTCAGAGTCTTCTGTAGTCGGTACGCCATCACCACTACCCACCGATGCACCCCTTGGACGCCTGCCAGTAATACTCTCGGGCTCTGACAGTGAATAAACAGCAAGAACTTCTCCACTAGACCACACGGGAATTTTGAGTGTTGTGCAGTGAAAAAAACGGTGTGTTGTGTTAAGGTTTTCAAGTTGGGAGAAAAGACTAAGTAGAAAAGAAATTTAACGTAACTAACCTTCTTTGTTTTGGCTTTGGAAACTTAAAAAAACTTGGGAAAAGTTAATGTGCAACACTTAAATTTAATGGAACATTATTTGGACTAAAGTGAACACTGTGAAAAGAACGGACTTCTGTGTGTTAGTGACTAAGTTCAGTGCAAGACTTCAGGAAGAGTGTAGTGCAAGTGCTTCAGGAAATCGTTCCTACTGTCAGAGTCCGAGAGGAGGCGGTTATTCATCGAGGTGGCCAGGGACTTGCTGTAAGTAGCCAAAATGTTTCATGTTGTACTATTTTCCATACTATATTTACCAGAATGTTTCATATTGTATTTCTTCCCATACTATACTTACCAGAAAGTGTCATACTGTACTTCTTTCCATACTAAACTTACCTCATGCATGTGCAGTAGGAATGTGTTTTTCAGAGTTCGGTTAGGTTCGGTTAGGTTAGGTTCGGTTAGAGTCCATAAGTACCAGAATGTTTATTAATGTATGAACATACTTCTAAACCCACATTTTATGTTTCTATTGCATTTATTTCAGTCATTTATGTGCCTTATTGGTGTGATTTGGGTGTTAAATAGGTGCTATGCATGTCCGGAGGGAGTTGTATAGGTGTTTCTCTGTGTTAGGGTCCGTAAGTACAAGTCCATAAGCTGGGGCCCAATATCCGGACGAAACCAATATCCGAACCTACCGATGGCTCTATTGATCCGGATATTGGAGGGGTTACTGTATGTATGAGATCTCAAGTCAAAATTCAACAGGTCTAATATGGTACAGCAAACCCCTGATGCTTGCGGACTTGAAGGTCGCAGATTTGATTACTCGTGGATTATTCACTCTGGTGATAAATTATAATAAAGTGAAACGAAATGAAAAAATGAGGAGTTTGAATGGCGTGCACATATGTACATCACACATCGATCATAACTCATCATACTTAACTACATTTTCAATAATTAATCTTCCTAAAGAAAGATGAATTGAGGAGAATGTATTGTACACTGATGAGAATTGAAGAGAACCTTTTATTATACAATTTATTGTATTTTGCATTATGTTCGTGCATAATCATTTATCATTATCATTAAAGCATCAGAAACCATTTTCTTTATCATGTAGGCATATTTTCAGTGTGGGAGGGGTAACTAATTTGATGCTCACGGATTTTCCATCCTCGCGGGGGTCTCTGTTCCCTAACCCCCATGAGCATCAAGGGTTTACTGTATAGTATTCCTCATTTAACAAGCTTTTACTCAACATGTTTTTTCACCTTAAAGCTGTTAATCAATATAGGAACACTTTCCACATAAGACAACACTGTTCATTATCTGGTTAGGATGTGCACTGAAGGGTCAGAGTTAAAATAATTCCCAATAGCATTACAGATACCTCAATATTGTATAACCTTTAGGCATTTCTTTAATTTGAGCATGGACTTTAATATTAAAACACAGAGATACACTCAGTCTCAACTTCAAATACTTACAGTATTTAACCACTATGTGTTTGCCGCACCAAATATGAGTTTTCAAATTGCACATACAATGATCATTTTAGCTGGAACCTGACCCTCACTAACGGTGATCTTCACTTAACATGGTAGTTTTAATCTCCATTCATTCTCCAACTATTTACTTAATTCTCTCTTCCTTTCCCACTTATTTCACTCGCTCACTCACTCACTCACTCTACACGAACTCACTCACTCATTCATTTGCTCAGTCATGCGCTCACTCTCCACACAGTCATTCACTTACTCACTCATTCATTTTCCACTCACTCTCTCACTCATTAAACCAGTCACTCACTCACTCACTCAGCAATCACTCTCTCCTCACTCGCTTCCCAATCACTCATTCACTCAGTAAATGACTCCCCAGGCACTCACTCATTTGCTCACTCTCCACTCACTCATTCCTCACACACCTATTCACTTGCTCACTCACTCCCTCACTCAGTCATTTATCCTTCACTCACACTCATGCATTCTATTAGAATGTGGGTTAACAGGATCAAAAAATGCCCAGGCCAGCTTAATGACCCAGTCCACTACTGCATTCAGGATGCCATCGTGGAATGTGAAAGAAATGATGAGCCATTGTGCAGGTGCCTGTGGATGCAAAATTAGATACTGGTACTGTATATGCAGACACATAGTGACTAAATGAAGGAGTTAGTAAGTGAGTCCGAGTATAGGTTGGATATACCATATGTGCTTGAGTAGATGACGATGAGCAGGCAAAGAATGGTGTACACACTCCTGTACACAAAGAAATGGAAACAGAGTATAAGGGAGTATGGATCAGTTGGCTCATGGATTGTATGGGTAAGAATGAGAGAAGGAATACAAACATGGTCAACTGTTTGCAAGTATGCTCCAATAGGGCACAGAATGGCTCAATTTTTTTTTTTTTTTTTTTTTTTTTTTTTTTTTTTATGTAAGGAAGAAGGAACCAAAGGCCAAGAGCCCACAAACTGTTCCTTCCAAGAAAAACACAAAAACAATACAAAAGAGAGCCAAATTCGAGATCTGTTCATTTCGAGATGCCAGGACACACTGCGTTTGAAAGACTGGAGATTATAGGATATAGGAAATACAGACAGAGGGAGACAGTTCCAGAGCTGACATGTTGCATAAATGAAGGACTGGGAGTAACAAGTTAATTCTTGCATTAGGAAGTTGGACTGAAAAGGAATGAGAGTTTGTTGGTAGACGGGTACTACGTGCCTGTCGTAGAGGTGGAGGGATGCAAGCAGACAGTTCAGAGGAGCAGTGACAATTGAGGTAGCGATAGAAAAGAGAAAAAGATGCAACAGTGCGGAAAAGAGATAGAGGTTGAAGGGAGCCAGTAAGAGGAGAGTTAATAACATGAAAAGCCTTTGACTCCACCCTATTGAGAAGAGCTGTATGTGGGGGGCCTCCCCACACATGAGAGTTGTACTCTACACAGGGGTGAATAAAACCTGCGTGTATAGTCAACAGATGTGCAGGGGTAAAGAAGGTACGGAGTTGGCTTAGCACACCTAATCTCTTGGAAGCAGACTTTACAAGAGACGTACTATGATCTTTCCAAGATAAGTCCCGAGTGAATGAAATCCCAAGCAAGTTGAAGGAAAGAGAAAGATAAGTTCTGGGAAAATTTGGAAGCATGCCTGAAGGAGTTTCAGAAAAGTGTGTTTCTGAATGGAGATATGAATGGAAAAGTGGGGAATGCTACAACAGATGAGATGGTCTTTTAGTGGGAATTCTGAGTTGCAACAACAGATTAACACTAGAATTTGAAGCTAGTCACAAAGAAGTGCTATGGAAATGATGCAAAGCCATAGCACTGTCTTTTTCTGCCACTGAGCTAGGCGAATTATGCGGTTTAAAAAAAAAAAAAAAAAAAAAAAAGCTATACTAGAAGAGAGCAAGAAAAGACTGGGTGAGGATTTTAGATGAAATATGAGTATAAAATATATGGAATGTATGAAATTTGGGTGGTAAGTGGTGCCGACCATTATCCACTCAATGTAATGCTGCTTACTTCTTCCATCACCTTTATCATTCTTTTTCTGTGTTTGCCCTCCTCTCTTCCTACTTTGTGCATCCTTCCTGTCACTTTTTATTGCTCTTCTTTCCTTTTCAGTTGGCTTTACACTGAGTGACAAGCTAAAGGGTATTCTGTACGCCAGGCAATCTGACAACGCTGGGTGGTAACCATATAACTAACCCATACATGTTCTCTACATGTCAACAAGTCGGCTGGCAGAGGGTTAGTGCCCCTCCCTGTAAAACAACTAACTCAAAGTCAAATGGCCATCCCTAGTGGGACTGTGGCATCTGACTTTAGTCAGGTAGAGAGAAATTTGGTACAAGATCAAGAAGTCAAACTGGGTGGTAAGGGAAGCAGCAGAGTGGTGAAAGATATAAATGGAGAAGAGAGAAAATGAGTAAATGGAGGAAACATTTAAAAGAAAAGCTGAACACAGAATGAAAGTAGCACAGGTATAAGGGGTTGGATAATGGCTGGAACTAGGAGAAGCATGAAGGGAGGAGAAAAGTAGGATGAAGAATTTGATGCAACGAACAAATTTAAAAGGGGGAAAGCCCCTGGAATCGATGAAGTGTGTGGTAAAATGTTGGAATATGAGGGAAAGGTAGTGACTGAATAGATATGGATGATGTGCAGATTGGCCTGGAAGGAGAAAGGGTTCTGGAGCCTTGGAAGTCAGGTATAAGAGTTGCCCTATACAAATTACAAAGGGAAAGAGAAGTGTTGCAATCATAGGGGTGTTTGCCTTCTCGGTGTACCATAATAGGAAAGAACAATGACAGAATCAGGGAGATAACCAAGGAATTAGCTGGAGAAGAACTTGGGGGTTTTAGGGAGGGATGGGGTTGCACTGATAAGATATTCATTTACCAATGTTTAGCATACTGTATATGTATCTCAAAATGGGAAAGAAGTTATACAATTCAGTGCTGCCTCGTTATCCTATAGGACTGCGTCAAGTGAAGGCCTATTTCATAACGAATTATCATACAACGAGGTCAGCATAACATGGGTTCAATGGGGTTAGGGAGGGTGGCTTCAACCACAAAGCCTAAAATTACTTTTAAAAAAACTGCCCTCCACCTGAAGTTTGCCATATGCTGGTAAGAGTTGTCACCAAGCCCCCCTCCTCCCAGGATGGGGAACAGCTGGAGGGCCTGGACGACCACTCCACAAAAATGTTATGGTATCACTTTACGTGATATCATACACTGCACTATCTGTCTAGTCCTTGTGCTGTTATCTGGCAATAACAATGGTGTTTCAGTGGCCTTTCACGCACAAAATAAAATGAAAGGCAATGATCACAGCCAATGTAAATGCTGGGCGGACATCTTTTCTCAGTCAGATGTGAAGAGGCTCAAAAAGAGGCTGGTGGTTACGTATGGTTGACACGATTTCCAAGTCACATGTTTTAGTATTTCAAACACCAAAAGGTATCACTTCGCTTAATATTGTACACTGCACTATTTGTTAAGCACTTGCACTGTTATTTGGTGATAACAATATTGTCTCAGTGCCTTTCATGCAAGAGCAGAGGCCCAAACATGGGATGATGATTATGTAAGGTTTACACGATTTCCAAGCCACAAGTTTTAGTATTTCACACACATAAAAGTATCACTTCACGTAATATTGCACACTACATTATTTGCTGTGAACTTGAACTGTTATTTTGTGATAACATTGGTGTCTCATTGGCCTTTCATGCATAAAATAGAATGACAGGCAACGTTCTCAGCCAATGTAAATATTGGTTGGCCATTCTAGCTTGCATGAGTCACCACGTCCACACAAGATTCTCGAAGGTGGCTATCAAAGATATCATTGCAGAAAAATCGAGATTAATTTTTTAATGTATCGAAACAGGGCACTGTAAATCTTTTTAATTATTGCTGTAGTGATTTATAACATAATGAGGCATTGTATAACCAGGGATGGGGTCAAATACAAGTGCCCAAATACAAATACAGACACAAATACGTTAAACCTTTGCAGTCAATTACAAATACAGGTACAAATATTCAAACTCCAAATAAAATACAAATATGAAGCTTCAAATACAAATAAAATACAAATACAGATATCGTACCAACAAAAACAAATATGAAACTTCAAATACAAATACAAATCCAGGTACCATACCATCTTCTTTCAACACGTTCTGACAAATACAGTACTATACATTATCCCTTGACTGAATGAGAGTGGTAGCCAAGATCTATCTATCTATCTATTGGCAGACACCTCAATCCCGTTCGGGGTGGCCAAAAACAAATCGCCTCCACGTCGCCCTGTCCCTCGCCATTTCACTGCTCTGCTCCCAACTCACACCCCCCTCTCTCATATACCTCTCCACCCCATCCCTCCATCTCATCCTCGGCCTCCCCCTCCCTCTCCCCCCCTCCACCTCACTCACATACACTCTCTTTGTCAGTCTTTCACCCTCCATCCTCTCCACATGGCCAAACAACCTCAGTGTATTCCTCCTAACGCTTTCTATCACATCCACATCCACACCACAACGCTCCTTTATATCCTAATTTGTCAGCCTGTCTCTCCATGTGACTCCACAGGCTCCTCTTAAATAACTCATTCCCACTGCTCTCACTCCTGACTTGTATCCTTCCAACAACGCCCAAGCTTCACTTCCATACGTTAGAGTTGGTATCACAATACTGTCATGTAGTAACTTTTTCACTTCCCTGTTTTTTATCACTGCTTTCAAGGAACCAGCAACCTTTCTTCCATGCTGTACCCTTCCAAGCACTTCACCCTCCAAACCTCCATCCTTACTCATCAAACTACCCAAGTACTTAAACGTACTCACATTTTCCAGTTCCTCACCATCCAACCTTGCTGTACATTCACTGACTTCACTTCTCTCAAAGACCATCACTTTACTCTTCCCTGCATTCACCTTTAGATTCCGTGTCTTACACACTCTCTCAAACTCATCCACCAAGCCTTGCAGCTCCGCTTCCTCTTCACTCAACAACACAGTATCATCTGCAAACAACAGTACACGGAGTTTCCAAACACTACCCTCTCTCACCAGGGCCACTCCACCATCCACTACCCTACCTTGTACCACTTTTATTATCCCATCTATGTACAGACTGAACAACCATGGAGACATGACACACCCCTGTTTCAAACCAACCTTCAAAGAGAAAAGTTCACTCAGTTCACCATCCACATGCACTGCAGCCCTAGCACCATCATACGTACTCTTCACAGCATTCAACAACTTCCCATCTACAGTACTCCACATATTCTTAACCCGCCCCATCCCAATGTTTTTGGACCTTTTTTTTTTTTTGGCTCAAACCTCCGCTTTTGGTGAGAAACATTGAAAATTCATAGAGAAATCGCTCACCTGAGGTTTAAAATATGCGATTTAGGTACGAGTACTTCCTTACCTGACTGGGTTTTCTAACAGGCTGGCACCAAAGAAAATGAGTTCTATGGGAGGGTAACCATTTAATCCACTCATAAACAGTATTAATTTATTTACTTGGTACGAATTTATATGTAGTACAAAAGTATATTGGTTTTCAAACAGTAATATAGGCATTATAAGCACTGTTTCACTCACTAACTCATTACCATTCAGGACCTTTTTTTTCCCACATTACCTGATCATCATTTCTGACTGTTTCTTCCTCTAACGCTATGTAAACTTTGTCCTCCACATTGTCATCGATTGGGGAATCACTCTGGCCCTGAATGTCTTTATTGACCAGGTCACTGGTAACAGGTGAATTGCCGAGACAATGGCGTACGGGGGGGGGGGAGAGGTTATGCGGTGTAAGGCATTGTCCCTGCTTGATATCTTGTAGAGGAATAGAGGAAGGTGTCCCGTGTATATGTGCCAAAAATCGCTCACGAAAATTAAAAATTGTGCAAATTAGGGACCTTGCAATGTTGCCGCGTTAATTCACGTCGCCGGGATGGCGCGGGTTAATACTTTCCACAATTCTTGTTTATCCACCCTGTCATATGCTTTCTCCAAATCCAAATTAAGGTAAATATTTCCTTTATTGCCATTTCTTTTTTCTTTATTTTGTTTGATAGTTTTTGGTTCATTTGAGTGTTTTGAGGCCTCATTTATTGTGCAAATGAAAAATAACCATAATATGACTATGACAATCTGATCAGAAATATTGGTAATGGTGGAAGGGACTGGCCTAATAAGTGTTCAACTAAACCTAACCTAACCTAGCTTAACTGTACCTAATAATATAATCTACCCTAACCCATCCCAGTCTAACCCAGCATCCAGTTGGGAAGTTGCACACAAAAAAACACATACAGGCATACATTATATGACAGCAAAAATCCACTGGGGATCATAAGATTGTCTGCTAAAGAAACAGCAATAAATGAAATAAATACCGGTACACAAATTAACATTAATTACTTGGCAATATTTGGTTTTTTGAAAACTGAGAGTTGCCTGTCACTCCATAAGGCTCCTTTGTGAAGACACTTGGTTCAGCTAGATTACCAGGCTAACCCAGAAAGAACTGGTTTCCGATGTAACAGTAAGTTTATGAAAGAAAAGCTGCTTATAATAACACACATTACAATACAGGACTAGGCCAAAGGGTTTTTCTAGGGATGAGTTTGGCATAAAGGTCAAAATTTAACCTTTCCTGAGCTTATTCTACTGATTACCAAGCTACACTTTGCATAGGAAAATCTATATTACTATACCACATAAACAGGAGCTTCTCTTTCATTTTCACTTAAAATTTTTCCATATTGCTTTGAGTAAATGTATGGTTTTGTTTAAGCAGCAGAAAGACCTTACCAGTTTGCTTATTATTACAGTTTGTTTGCTATATCTTTACGATTATTTTTATAGTGGTAAACACCTGCTTCATGGTGATTATCGTTTCCTCTTGTTTTTACCCATGTTTTGTTTCCCTGATGTCTGGACATAACGGTGGGTACTTAATATGGGCAATGCAACTGAACCAAAATGAGTTTGGTTTTCCATTTTGGCATGCCTGGTTATTACTGCTGGTTAGGTTAGGTTCGACTGGGCTAGATTAGGTTAGGTTATTTTTGGCTAGAATTGGGATACCGTATATTATTTTGTTAGGTTAGATTAGTTACGTTAGGTAAGGACAGGATATGAATATGTAAGGTTAGACTAGTATACATGCATCAGTAACCTTCAGTTGATCTGAGTATGTTTTAGAAAAATTGCCATTATGCTTAAGAAACAAACTTGGGTGAATTACGACAAACACTGATAAAACAAAAGGGAAAACAAAAGCAGCAGTAAACGATCACTTACCACCATCAATGATTAGAAAATTATAGAAAACCTGGGAGAGGATATAATCAGTAAGGTATTTCTGCTGCTTCGACTAAACCATATGTTTACCCTGATTTGCATGGCATATACGTTGTTTTTGGACTTCCACCCCTGAAAAGCTAATGGCCTTTTAAATTTTTTTCAAATATGCCCTCAGAAGTTTAGAAACCTGCATCAAT
Source organism: Coenobita brevimanus (assembly GCF_032717465.1). Taxonomy (NCBI): domain Eukaryota; kingdom Metazoa; phylum Arthropoda; class Malacostraca; order Decapoda; family Coenobitidae; genus Coenobita; species Coenobita brevimanus. Next base: position 27,620,015 of record NC_137047.1, on the reverse strand, counting down.
TTATGAAATAACAGGATTTTTTAAGGTTATCTCGTGACTTGCCTTCCACAGTGCAATGTAGGCTGTTTCTCTACATAGTTCTAATTAGTTTTGGTCCTTGTTTAGCTTGTCATATATTTTGTAAAGCCAATACTTGGATTCTACATCAATCATCACTCATAATCAAATAACATGATACGAGTTAACAACTACCTTCGTTCGGGACATCCCACATTACCTGGAAGTCACGCACCTTAATAATGTGCTCCTGTCACTTGTGTTATTCTTACGTTAGTCAAACTGGGATACTTCATTGGAAGATGTCCTCCTCGCCTATAAATTAATCTATTCATCGAATACCGTTACCAATATAACTACAAATGCTAAATTAATATACTCCTATCCCTTAAAGCCTATAAAGGTCTCTAGACATACAAAAATAACAAGTTATATGAGACCAAGAGGATCAACCCACCTGTGTCACCGCCATGTTTACTGTTTTGTCATAATGACGTCATCACAGGGATTACCAGTCTAATGATAAACGACTTCACAAATTGTAAACGTTAGAAATGTTAGTTACTAATAGTAAGTTGGAGCGTAAGTAAAGCACTGATTAATTAACATTCCCTACGATATTGATATTGTTTTCTTTCTTTACAGCGCACCAAGACAATATGATTAACCGCAGTACGTGTGCGTCCGTGAGTCACCGGAGGAAGAGAATTATTCTTCCTCTTATGTTTAGTGGTGATCTTGCAACACACATCCTGAATTTTTAATAATTAATATAGTCTCGCCATAACCAGGATATTTTCATGCAGTAACATATACAGAACTCCAAAACAAGAGCTGCCATGCTCCATGCCCACTCGTCCTCCGAAACAAGGCAATGTCTTGTCATACGACGTGACCACCAATAACTTCTTCACGGGGGATACACTTCTTACCAGTTGAAAACAACGAACTTTTTTCGACGGCTGTCACTTCTAGTTACTTCAAAGGTAGCCTACCAAACGGCACTGAGCGTTCTCTTTCTCCCCCCCCCCCCACCGAGGTTGGGAATCTTCTGGGTACAGAGGAAGTAGAAAACTACCCTCGTATTCCCTGCGTGTCGTAAGAGGCGACTAAAAGGGAGGGGATGGTGGGGGGTTGGGAATGCCACTGCCCTCTAAATAAGATCTCCCCATACTTGGACTGCAAACATCCAATCTGTCAACGCCGACTCTCAACGTCAACTCGGCCAATGCCAACTCTACCAACATCGACTCTAGCAATCCTGTATCTATGAACGCCGATTCTTATCAACGTGGACTCTGCCAACCCCGTATCTTTCTCATCATCGACTCTGCCAACGCCGACTCAGTCAATATCGACTCTGCCAACGCCGACTCTACCAACACTGACTCTGCCAACGTCGACTCTACCAACTCAGACTCTGCCAACCTCATACCTATCAACGCCTACTCTACCAACATCGACTCTGCCAAAACCATCTCTATCAACGCACTCTGCTAGCATCGACTCTGCCAACCCCATATCTATCAACGCCGCCTCTGTTAACCATCGACTCTGCCAACGCCGACTATATCAACAGTAACTCTGCTGCCATCTACCTTACCATACCCATTATCTGTTTGGTCCTATGTCTTTATTACTCCTTTCTTCCTTAATTCTCATCCTTTCTTATATCGCTGTCACCTTCATCTACAATCTACAGCTGAACTCCGCAGACGATGGTTTAGCCCACAGGGGTGGGAAACGTCCGGCCTCCGGGCCGTATAAGGCCCGCAAGTCCATTTGATCAGGCCCGCGAGGCAATTCATAAATGAATTTCATAAACTCATGAACGAATATATATATATATATATATATATATATATATATATATATATATATATATATATATATATATATATATATATATATATATATTATGTACTGGGCTACAGTTTATTTTAAGTTGATAATTTTGTATGGCCCGAGAATGATGTTAAAAATATCCTAATGGTCCTTAATAAGAGAAAGGTTCCCCACCCCTGGTTTAGTGTATTGATCGATATTAGATGAGGTTTTATTTTTTCAACTCCAAATTGCTTTCATACTTCCGAAGGCTGGATGTCATACAAAATACACGTTCCCTTAGTCTCTGCTTAGGTGTTCACCTCTTAGCGGACCTAAAAGGCAGCATCAAGGCAAGAGCTAGTCATTACCTACATGGGATTCCATCCCAAGAGCCTTCAAAACTTAACGAAGACATCCTAACTCTTGCTAATGAAGCACTTGTTCTGCCACAGCTAGAAGACTCTAACACCGTCTAGGATCATTCATTTATAAAAATCTGCTACAATAAGAGGCCATACAAAACGAAGCTGTAAGACGGATTACATGTAATTACAGACTACATCAGTCACTTGACTAAAGCGATATATCAAACTACATCAGCCTGCAACAGGAAGACAGATATACTGAAAACAGATGTTACAAGAACCTCGCTGTCCTATCGGGCCACTCAGCACTTGTCCAAATTACAGCTGTCTCTGAACCATGCTTCGTATGCGAGAAAGTGTTTTGCAGGCCGCAAAGCACTTGCCCAAATAAGAACCGTTTCTGAACAGCTATCACCACCGCCACAGCTACCACCACCACTACTACCATCGCCACAGTTACCACCACCACTACCATCACCGCCACACCTACCACCACCACAACTACCATCGCCACAGCTACCACCCCCATGATCATCATCATCATCACAGCTACCACCACCACCGCCACAGCCACCACCACCATCGCCACCGCCACCGCCACCACCACTACCATCATCATTACAGCTACCATCAACAGCATCACCACCACAACTACCACCACCACCATCATTATCACAGCTACTGCCACCTCCACCACCACCACCATCATCATCACAGCCACCACAACCGTCACCATAGCTACCACCACCACCACCACCACCATCACAGCTACCACCACCACCATTACCATCACAGCTACCACCAAGACCATCATCACAGCTACCACCATCACCATCATCACAACTTCCACCACCACCATCATCATCATAGCTACCACCACCGTCATCATCATCATAGCTACCACCACTACCACCACCATCATCACAACTACCACCTCCACAGGCAGCTACCACCATTTTCCGCTGAATAAAATCGGCTGTTTGTAGCATCAATGAAGTACAGTAATAGACACTGGACTGTAGAAGTACAACTCCTCTCTCTCTCTCTCTCTCTCTCTCTCTCTCTCTCTCTCTCTCTCTGCAATTATGAAACTCTACGGAAATGCCCTGCCTCCTCTGCGCCTCTGCCTCTTCCACGTGCGCGCAATGTAAGACCTATGGGGACAATATTAGAGGCCAAAGCGTCCCTTCAGTAAATATCAGTCGACATCAGATGGAAACTGGGCCATCTGGGACCCAGTTCCAACCATCCTGCGAAGCTTCATCAAAATCCTTCTCCCAGTTTTGACTGCATTACACACACACACACACACACACACACACACACACACACACACACACACACACATATATATATATATATATATATATATATATATATATATATATATATATATATATATATAAGAGTGAGAGCAGTGGAAATGAGTTATTTAAGAGGAGCCTGTGGAGTCACATGGAGAGACAGGCTGACGAATGAGGATATAAAGGAGCGTTGTGGTGTTGATGTGGATGTGATAGGAAGCGTTATGAGGAACACACTGAGGTGGTTTGGCCATGTGGAGAGGATGGAGGGTGAAAGACTGACGAAGAGAGTGTATGTGAGTGAGGTGGAGGGGGAAAGAGGGAGGGGGAGGCCGAGGATGAGATGGAGAGATGGGGTGGAGAAGTATAGGAGAGTGGGGGGTGTGAGTTGGGAGCAGGGGAGTGAAATGGAGGGGCACAGGGCGACTTGGAGGCAATTTGTTTGTGGCCACCCCAAACGGGATTGAGGCGTCTGGCAATATATATATATATATATATATATATATATATATATATATATATATATATATATATATATATATATATATATACAGTATATATATATATATATACACACACACACATGTATATTATATAATATGTATATTATATAATATGTATATTATATATATATTATACCAGAATATATAATATCACAAATAATTTAGTCGACATAAATAAAAACACTCATTAGCTTACATTCATCAAATACAGAAACAACCACAGGCAGGAACTGACACTGGACACTAATTATTTTCCCAATCCATCCAGTAGTTTCCCATCTCATACTGGCGTTTTGAAACTAGGATCACCAATCATTATTTTTCTAATCACAGTTCTTAATCCCCCGTATGACCCCTCATATAGGTTACTGTGCTGTCCTTGAACAACCCTTTGCAGTTCCCTCAATTAGATTACGATCATGGTCGTTGACTATGAGTGACTGCAATATGCCCCAGGATAAAGCCTACCACTGATATTGTTATTAGAAACCTATCTGGCCGGAACGATGAGGAGACTAACACTCTCAGCGGTACCTTGGCCTGGAAGAGGAGGGATCTTATTATCTTTTTTGTCGGTGTTATTCTGTCATACTTCAGTGGCCTTTCTTTCCTCTCACGTATAATCAGCAGCTCTTTCATTTACTCACCTGTGTTTCGCGAACGGGTACGGAGATACTGGGGTTAGCATTCTGCGTGGAATATGAGGCTGCATCATACTTCTTCCTTTGCGTTTTATTATTCTTTTGTATGTTATTTGTATTGTTTTAATGCTGCCATACTTTGCATTTACAGCATACAAATCGAGGTGTAATGTGCTGAGTAAACTGGTAAAGAAAAGATGCTACGAAATCTCCAAACTAATTTAGAATACAACCTTGTAACCACTTTGTCCTACACAGAATTCGGAAACTAATGCTAATGGGGAGAAAGATGACATGGCCTCCTGCATTTATGTCCGGTCCTGCTGACTGGGAAAGTTCACCTTTCTAGTGGATGAATTAATCGGTACCCTCAGTCTTTCTTTTAACAGGTAACTGGTCAGTTCTAGAGCTATCTTCATCCTTAAGTCTTCCACTGCCGATGACCCAGTTTCTTTTCGACGCATTGTGCACCTCGAAATGAACGGAACTAAAATTTGGATTTCTCTTTATTTGGTTTTATTGAGAAAGGAGGAGGTTTACAGGCTCTCATCCTTGGGTTCTTTCTTTTGCATAAGCACACTGGAGGAGTTGTCAGGTCACATCTCGAAAGTGGTATGGTTGTAGCTGAGGACGTGGTAGTAATTGCTGTGGTGGGAAGTTATGTATTCACCCTTGTCTGTTTGTTTCTCCACAAGATATATAAAAAAGTTATTGATGGAGTTCAATAAAATTTTGTGGACATGTGGGTCATGGGCCAATGAAGAGTTGATTAAATTTTGATGGTGATCTGAGTTCAAGTCCCGGTTCAAGACTGCTTTTTTTCCCATAAGATATCTCAGAAAGTTATTGATGGATTTCAATTAAATTTTGTGGATATGTGGGTCATGGGTTACAGAAGAGTTAATTAAATTTTGGTCGTGATCTGTGCTGTGTGGTATGTGAGATGGCAGAGGTATGCGCTCTCTGAGTGCTGTGTAGGTCGTGTTTGAAATAAGACACAAAATATAAAACTATGAATCATTGCATTCCTTTAAACATAAAAGTGGGACGTGGTAGAAAACACCCAATTTTAAACAAAAATTACAGACGCATGTAATAACGACGGGACCTTCATCCCTTCAATATCACTGCTGACTGGGCTCTATAAAATGTGATGTACTGTAGACTAGCCACACCGGACAATTTGCCTACAGGTGTCCCATAACGACTGTGAAGAAATTAGTGGTTTCCTTACACCATTACACATTATATGTGATCTTTCTGTGTCATTCCTGATTACATTACCTAAAATGGGAGGCAGGCTGATCAACTCTAATTATTACAGATTTTAAATTATCATCAATATTTAGTGGCTTTCTTACACCTTCGTGAACTCTGCTTGACCCTTGTTGTTGCTGTGGTGAAGGTAGACAGAGGGTGAACTTAAGACCATATTCTAGATGTCGTTGCTTTGTAGCAACTCTTTCTTAGCAATATATTTTGTATATTATACCCTGACATTCTCATGCATACTGTTTATATCATTTTAATATCGATGAAACTTACGTCAGTGGGATACAATAGGATTCTGAGACGTTATGTACAGAAGAAATCGCCAAGGTAGAAATGCTGCGAAATCTCCAATGCCTCTTAGAATAAGGTTTTGGTCATCCTAAATTCGGCAACATGGAAGGATAAAGGGGTGGCTGACGTGGCTCCCAGATGGCTGCAATATTCAAAATTATCAAAGCCTTTTGATTCCTACAGACATTTCAATCAGCTTTGGGGAGACCTCTTGTACTGAAGGGGTAAATGGAGGGAAAGTCGAATCTCCAGTTTCAAAAGTCTCCCCAAAGTTTAATATAATTGTCTGGAGATACCAAGAATTAAAAATAAATGTATTCGCATTGAAAAGGCTAAAGGGTCGTTAACTGGGTGGCGTTTTGGCGTAGGGGACTTCGTAGCACCACTTGCCTGGCGATTAAGTTTCCATATTACACAACATTTTCTTATATGTTATTGATACCACTTCAGTGCCGACACAGTTTGGATCAGCACCATACAGCAGGATCCTGAAGTGTAATGAGCATAATGAAGAGCTAAGAAAAAAAAAGTGTACGATATCTCCAAATCCACTCAGAATACGACCGACAAACACAGACATGCACGTCAGCTGTGTCATAGTTGGAGTAATTACTACATTTAACTTAATTCTCTCATGGCTCAGACGACACTAGTGTTCTGTTCCCGGTAACACCAAACGATTTAATTTAGCTGAGAGACAGTCCTTGGATCCTGAGAATTTTAGTCTAGTTACCATTAACCCTTTCACGATCGGGAAACTTTGTATCTTATTCCCGCTAACACATGACAACTGAATAAAGTTCAGAGTAAGTAATGGGAGAATTAACCGTTATTTTCACCATCAACTTTCTAACGATCGGGAGAGCTCAAGTGGCTTGCACCTAATACCAGTAGCACAAGAGGCAACCCAGTTTTGTGGCGACAAAAGTAAAGGCAGTGTGGGTTAAAAGTACATCATACTAAATATAAATAAACATAGAGAGAGAGAGAGAGAGAGAGAGAGAGAGAGAGAGAGAGAGAGAGAGAGAGAGAGAGAGAGAATGTTTGTAGGCCTGTCTGTCTGCCCTCTATGGAAATCAAGGGGGGGGGGTGCATACGGAGCTCTCTGAACAGCCCTAAGAAGTGTAACCTTTAACGACGATTTTAGATGTGTACATTACAGTTCCTAATGTGGTGTTCCTGATGGCCACAATTAAAACTAATTGAAAATAATCAAGTCAACGTGGTGGAAACATCGTAGCCAAATTACCTTAGTTATATTTTCATTCTTTTTTTTTTTTAACTTCTACAACCAGTTCATTATTAGTTACAACGGATCGGATAAGTGGATGGATTTGGTGGGGTGGACAGGGCGGATGGGATGGGTGGGTAGGGTTAAGTGGAAGGATGGGTGTGGAGGGGGTGGGTGGGTGGGGTGGATGGACAGGTTTGAGTGGGTGTCATGGGGCAGCGTGGGTGAATGAGTGTGGAGGGGTAGGGTGGGTGGGGTGGGTGGACAGGTCTGAGTGGGTGTCGTGGGGCAGCGTGGGTGAATGAGTGGGTGGGTAGGGTGGGTGGTTCAGTGGATTGGGAGGGTAGATGGGAAGGTGGGTGGGTGGGTGGGTAGGGTAAGTGGGTGGATGGGTGAGTGCGGTAGGTAGGGTAAGTGGGTGGGTGGTTAGTGGGAAAATAGTTTGGGAAGGTGGGTGGGTGGGTGGGTAGGGTAAGTGGGTGGATGGGTGAGTAGGGTGGGTAGGGTAAGTGGGTGGGTGGTTAGTGGGAAAATAGGTCCATGGCAGGAATAGGTCCATGGGGAAATTATCCTTGGGGAAATGGGTCCAAGGAGGAACATGGCTTCATTGAGTTAAATGAGGTCCCGGGGGTTTTCTCGCACAGAGGTAGTGGCCATCCAGGGTCCCAGGCAATGCCGGTGTGCACGATCAAAGGACAACACTGGGCATAGCTCCTAGTACAGTATATGAGAATAAAACTGTAGGTGCAGTTGTAAGATTATGTTGGGAGGAGTCTTCAAGTTGCCAGTGTTGCAAAGCATCCCGTAACGAGTTCAAGACAAGATATGGTGTGGGGGCGGGACATAATCCTCGTTCGTCCCACGCTAAAAATTCAGGGGACAACTGCCCCCGTGCCCTTCCCTCCCCCCCCCCTCACTTCCAGCGCCCTTGGCTAACACTTCTGTGATTCTGTTCAGCTGAAAGTAAGTCACAGGATCCTGAATGTCTTAATGAACCCCGCGTCCCATGTGCACCATAGCAGAGGTTTGCCTTGTCTGTGTGATGCTTGTATGTCGCGTCTAGATCTTTCAGTGGCGGACCGAGATGGGGTAGTTTGAACCTCCTTTTTTATCTGTGGATTTTTTTCCTGCAGCAAATAGAGAGAACTGTTGAATAAAAAAAAAAAAAAAACATCAAGGCATGTTTGAAATTTCCATAGAATAAGAATTTGATAAGCTCTGTAGTTCACGGTTGTAAAATAAACTGTGATCATGTCCGGATTCACTGAGAAACTCAATGACAGTTACCCTCTTTTAACCTAGATTTGTTTTGAAAGAAGAGCAGCAGTTTTCTATCATTCTTGCAAAGACAAATATAAGTTGCCTACCTATCGCCACTTTTTTTTTTTTTTTTTTGCCTCATCAGGAGTGCAAGGGTTCGGGGTTAAACTACGTAGTCCCGACACTTAAGGCGATGGTGACCAGCCTCACTCTTCCCTGGGTGGCATTATGTGGCAATAAAACTCCAACCATATCCCCGATGCAATTCCCTATGGACCCCATCCGGTTGGGGGGGGGGGTTTATTGAGTCATATGGTTACCATCCAACGCAGCAAATGGCTTCTCTGGTTACATGAATCCATTTGGCTCGTCAGTCACTGTGGACTCACCCAAAGGCGGCACTACATCGAGTGCATGGATGATGGGCGCTCTCACTTACCTTAAATGAATTACTGTACGTCAGTGGTTTCCAACCTTTTCTAATTCTCGCTCCTCCATCACAGAATGACACATTCCCTGCGCTCCCCTTCCTCAAATTCTGTATTTTACTGGCATAGTTGGCACATGTCAATAAATATCATAGATTATTAATCTTTGAAATTGTTTATATATTCAGATAACTAGAATTCTTATTCATATCTGAAATATTTTCTCCATATTTAGAAATTACTGAATTCCATCATAATTCATGGTTTAAAAATATAATTACCCTCTTTATCAAGCCTTCGCGCCCCCCTAGGCAGCCCTTCGTGCCCCCCTCGGGGGGCGCGCCCCACAGGTTGGAAACCACTGCTGTACGTGATAATATTCCCCTTGTAGCTGAGATTTTTTTTTTTTCCAGTAAGGACAAGGAGAGCGCAGATTTTTCTCATTACTTGTTTTTCCTTCAAAAAACATACCTGAATTAAAAAGAAAACTGATCGGAAATATGTTTTTGACTCTCTCTCTCTCTCTCTCTCCACGGTACACACACACACACACATATATATATATATATATATATATATATATATATATATATATATATATATATATATATACACACACACACACACACACACACACACATATATATATATATATATATATATATATATATATATATATATATATATACTGTACACACACACACACACACACACACACACACACACACACATATATATATATCTATATATATATATATATATATATATATATATATATATAATCATTGGTTATTATCATGTGTGTATGAATCGTATACGCCTGTTATTTTCTCGAGGGCATTTCGAGTTTACAGTATCAGTAATGATGGGCAGAGACCAAAACAAACGCTAAAAATATGTAATATGGTGAACTAATATTAAGGAAATTCACAGAAAAAAGAGTTTGTTCTGGAAGGATATTAAATAATGCTCAAAGAATAAGAGGACAAATGGAAGCGACAGTAGGGAAAGTGAACTGAGTGATCAAATAATATGATGAAGTAAATGTAACCAGTGACACAGAAACAGTGCAGAAAAACTTGGCTGGTTCGTGTTATAGAGTAGTAAGATGTCTTGTTTTCGACCGGAATGTCGGATTATTCGGATTTTATCGTATGTACAGTTGCGGCTAATAGCAGCATTCCACATTTTAGTAGAACAGTTATGAAATTCTTACGTATTACTTTGAAAAAGTATTTGATTCAGATCATATCACTGGTTTTCGACAGGCAGTGCCCCATGTCTATAGTTCTTATATTTTAACTTGGTGTAGATTCTCGTCTTTTGAAGCTTCTTTCTCTCATCCCAGTGCCAGAAAATGGCATTACAAAGGCTCTACATCCTTTCCATAGCATTTTTTCTAGACAATAATTCTATTCTGTTATTATTCTGTTACTACAGTTCAGCATTCAAGATATGGAGATGAAAGTTTTTGACCAAGTTAGAGTAAAAAGAATAAATGTACAGAAGCGACCGGCCTGCACACGCCTGGCACTGATGGGCATCTCTACTATACAAGTTCGAGGCGTGTTTCACAGGTCCTGAAGGGCAACTGATCCGTAGGGCCGAGGCAAGCCGCTTTCTGTCACTGGAAAAATAAGCCTTCCCTACCCAGTGCTTCATGAATGGATGTACAGTACGTGTTAGGAAGGTACGGCTTGGGTAAAATTAAAAGATATATTGTTTATGGATTGGAGGAAAGGGGTATAGGACTGGAGGGGTATGAGTTACAGGAGATATAGTTCTTATCGATGGAGGGGCATAAGTTACAGGAGATATACTTCTTATGGATTGAAGGAAAAGTGGTATAGGTTTGGAAGAGTATTGGGGGTTGTTGGAGGGATATAGGTAGTTTGTCTGTGTAGAAGTGAAGACTGTAGATGTTAATGAAGTAATTTAATATATACTCTAACTTGACCTAAAATTGTCTTACTTCCGTCTTGAGTGCTGGACTGTAACAGGAGATTAACAGTACAATGCTGACCTACGTGAAATAAGTTGCAAAAGAACGGAAATCTGAGCCAAATTAAGTGTCTTTTCTTACCCCTGAGCTTCGTGAAATAAACTGTAAAAGGACGGAAATCTGGGTCAACGCGAAAAGAGTTATACTTTCAGGTCTCCGCGTAGTCCCAGCTGTCCCCTCCAAGAGACATAGTGCCTTTTCTGTCACAAACATCCCTGCAGATCCCATCACATTGCCTAAAGGTCTAAAGGTCGCCCGTACATGAAGACATCTTGGCTCGTATACTCGTCGGGTAATGGATCCCAAACACCTCTCCCTAAGCGATTTATTTTGCTTATTTTGCCTTATAGTCCTGTCATCTCTTCCTAAGCGATTTATTACTTTTTATACTTTACTATATTCACACCTCTTTCTAAACTATTTAATTTGTCTATTTTATCCTTCTATCTCCTTCTGTGTTATATGATCAATGTACAAACGCCATACTCTGCATAAGTGACATACAAGCGTATTGAAAAATAAATCGCAAAGGAAGAGGTGTTAGGGACGAGAATACGGGTCCTTTTCTATGGTGGGGTCGTATTCTAGGAGTTTAGGAGACTTCGTAGCTCCTCTTCCTCAGTAATTTATTTTGCGTAGTACCTCATTTTATTCCGATACTAGATATATATAAATAAAATAAAAAGAGGATATTAATGTGTAATATGCATAATAAGTAGCTTACCAGCGAATAAGGTTGTTATGAAATCTCCTCTTACCCAGAATACGGCTCTTACTGAAAATAAACATTAAAAAAGGATAAAATAAAACAGAATGAAATAAAATAAACCAATCCTAAAACCACCCTGTTCATCACCAGACATTCTGATTGTCTGTTCTTTACAGTACCTATCCTTCAGTAGCCTACTCAGCTGACGTCTCTCACGATCAGTTTTGTACTCACTTAGATCATCTCTACTTGTGAACGATACAGAGGAATAGTTAGGCTACACCTTCTTCCATTCCACTGATACACTTGTTCTCATCCAGTCTTTCGGATATATTTCGAACAAACAATTTATTCCATTTTCTCCATTACATTTTGTCATCTCTGCATATATCTCATCCATACCTTCCCATTCTTCAGCACCGTCACAGCATCCTTCATTTCTGCTATATAGTGTTACATTCTCAGTCACCATATTCCCTGTTTGTGAACGACCAAAGCCAATCTTGCTGATCACCGATTTGCTTTCATTATCCCTTTTATCAGCCTTTCAAAATATTCTTTATATCTGTTCCTTACTCCGTTTCCATTTTGTAAGTTTTCTCCCAATGTAAGCCAAAATTTGTAGCTAGAGAAGAGCGAGTTACTTTATATGGCTCACCCAGAACGAACACTTCAAGGTAGCAAATGAAACACATCCTAGAGAAGTAATGGTGGTGGTGGTGGTGGTGGTGGTGCGTGGAGTGGAGAGAGGTGCTAAGTGGTGTTATCATGTGCAGCGTCTGGCGTTCGTAGCTTATTCCCCAACTGCCACACCTCTTTCCACCACTGACGTCATTCTCCATCCCAGACCATCCCTCCACCACACTTCACCGCTGACCATCTCTTCACCCCACTCCACCACTGACCATCTCTCCACCACACTCCACCACTGACCATCTCTCCACCACACTCCACCACTGATCATCCCTCCACCACACTCCACCACTGATCATCTCTCCACCACACTCCACCACTGACCATCTCTCCATCACACCACCACCACTGACCATCTTCCACCACACACCACCACCGACCATTTCTCCACCACAACACTCTCACCACCACGTTTCACAATAGTTAGTTTCCCAGCCAGTACTCTTCCTTCTCATCCTCGCCTCTAAATATACCCTCACATATATGAAAATTGTGAGGAGTTGATCGTACAAATCTCCTACACTGGCAGAGGACAAGGGACCCCAGATTAGTAAAGTGCACCTAGCAATCGATGAGAAGTTCTTTACCACATCACACTTCCCACACTATACCACATCTCTCCTACTGCCATCACCATACCTATCACAGAACCACTTAACCTACCACACCTCTCACACCTACCACACCTCTCACAACATCACGCCTACCACACCTCTCACACCATTACACCTACCACACCTTTCACACCATCACACCTACCACACCTCTCACAACATCACGCCTACCACACCTCTCACACCATTACACCTACCACACCTTTCACACCATCACACCTACCACACCTCTCACACCATCACACCTACCACACCATCACACCTTCCACACCTACCACATCATCGCACCTATCACACCTCTCACATCATCACACCTATCACACCCCTACACCATCACGCCTACCACTCCCCTCACACCATCACACCTACCACCCCATCACACCTACCACACCTGTCACACCATCACACCTCTCACATCATCACACCTACCACACCCCTCACACCATCACACCTACCACACCTCTCACATCATCACACCTACCACACCATCACACCTACCACACCTCTCACATCATCACACCTACCACACCATCACACCTACCACACCTCTCACACCATCACGCCTACCACACCTACCACACCATCACACCTACCACACCTACCACACCATCACACCTTCCACACCTACCACACCATCACACCTATCACACCTCTCACATCATCACACCTACCACACCTCTACACCATAACGCCTACCACTCCCCTCACACCATCACACCTACCACCCCATCACACCTACCACACCTCTTACACCATCACACCTACCACACCCCTCACACCATCACACCTACCACACCTCTCACACCAGCACACCTACCACACCTCACACACCATCACACCTACCACCCCATCACACCTACCACACCTCTCACACCATCACACCTACCACACCCCTCACACCATCACACCTACCACACCATCACACCTACCACACCTCTCACACCATCACACCTACCACACCATCACACCTACCACACCTCTCACACCATCACACCTACCACACCATCACACCTACCACACCTCTCACACCATCACGCCTACCACACCTCTCACATCATCACACCTACCACACCTCTCACACCATCACACCTACCACAACCCTCACACCATCACACCTACCACACCATCACACCTACCACACCTCTCACATCATCACACCTACCACACCTCTCACACCATCACACCTACCACACCTCTCACACCATCACACCTACCACACCTCTCACACCATCACACCTACCACATCCCTCACACCATCACACCTACCACACCATCACACCTACCACACCTCTCACATCATCACACCTACCACCCCATCACACCTACCACACCTCTCACACCATCACACCTACCACACCCCTCACACCATCACACCTACCACACCATCACACCTACCACACCTCTCACACCATCACACCTACCACACCATCACACCTACCACACCTCTCACACCATCACACCTACCACACCATCACACCTACCACACCTCTCACACCATCACGCCTACCACACCTCTCACATCATCACACCTACCACACCTCTCACACCATCACACCTACCACAACCCTCACACCATCACACCTACCACACCATCACACCTACCACACCTCTCACATCATCACACCTACCACACCTCTCACACCATCACACCTACCACACCTCTCACACCATCACACCTACCACACCTCTCACACCATCACACCTACCACACCATCACACCTACCACACCATCACACCTACCACACCTCTCACATCATCACACCTACCACACCATCACACCTACCACACCTCTCACACCATCACGCCTACCACACCTCTCACATCATCACACCTACCACACCTCTCACATCATCGCGCCTAACACAACTTTCACATCATCGCGCCTACCACACCCTCACACCAGCAGGCCATCGCGCTCACATCACCTTTACGCCACTACTCCATTGCGCCTATCACACCACACTACCACCACCACCACCACCACCATCACCACCACCACATAACCACAACATTCACACCACGGCAACACCACTATTGAGATATCACGCCACCACACCTCTCACATCATCACACCGCCACACCATCACACCCCGATACATCTCATAACACTATTTAACATCTAATAGCCGTATTGAATCTTTGACACACGCTAAAATCGCAGCTTCTGGTCGGCAGTTGTGGCTAGGGTAGCAGGGGAGGATTCAGGGGTCTGTCTGTCGGGGAGGGGGGTGGCACAAATTCAGTCTGATCACTTCTGATATACTTGCTCGTTCACTTTAACGTGACGGAGATTTTCGTCCTTTTGTAGCCTGTTTCCCGCAGTTCAGTTGCAGAATAAGGGAATACTACGGCTCAACACCCTTTCCACAACACTTCTTTGTAACTAGCGTGGGGAACTGAGGCTTAACAGAGTTGTCTCAAAGATTATTCAGCAGCGAACCACGGGATCATAAATTTATTGTCTGTATTTCTGAAGACGAGGTCGAGGGCTTTAGCGTGCTTGAGATGCTGGAGCAGGAATGACACGTCCGCCGCGCCGGTCCGTCCGTCCACGTGCGCTCTGGTTGCAGTAATTACGAACCGTTTTTGACAATTGAAAAGTCAAATAAATCCTCTACATCTAACGGTGTGCCCTCGTCGGAGCGATCACCAAGCTAAGGAAAACCCTAAGATCGCACTGACCAAAAATGTCCTTATTTGCGAGAGTGTACTGTACGTACGACATTGGTATCACTCCAAAAGGCGTTCAAATGCAGTAATTTTAGCCATCAGTTTCGATTCAACCTAATGGAAACTGGCTAATTGCAAATAAGAATAAGTAAATAAATAAACAAATAAATAAATCAATTAATAAGTGAAAATATAAATAAATAAATATGAGCCTGTGTTGCTAACTCATGGGTATAACCAGGCGGATCCAATGTCCGGTTATGCATACGTCCCTCATCTTTCCTATCCCCCGAAGGAGGAACTCCCACGAAAGGACAGTTTCAACCTGCACTCCACTGGGTTCACGTTTCAAAAATGGACCTGGGACTATAACCACGACAACAACAACAAAACAACAACAACAAAAACTACTACTACTACTACCACTACCGGTGGGCCTACTGCTACTACTGCTACTACTACTACTACTACCACTCCTCCTCCTCCCCTTTCTATTACTACTACTACTACTACTACTACTTCGTCCAAGCAGGTTCAGCCAGGTCAATGTAGATAAAAATTTAGGGTCATTCACCAACACATTTACGATATTTTCCCTGTCGTAACTCAGGTTTGATTTTGCAGGAAAAACAAGACACGTGGGGAGATTTTACGCATGGCCTTTCCTTTGTCTTCCTGCTAAAACAAATGTATAAGCCTTCGATCATTTTCCTTTCATAACCAGGAACAAGAGACATGGGAAGACTGTATTAATCTTCTTTTAAAACATGTGAATTACGACAGCGAACTGATTTGTGTTTTGTGAAATTCCATAGCCGTTAGATATTATCACAGGTGGTCTTACTTTCCTTATTTTTACACTTTAATATTGACTCTAATTTGTCTGTGAGGTGCATAGTAAATAAACGTCTCCTTAACCGTTAACTATTATCACAGTTTTATTTTCCACTTTTGTATGATAATTGTTGGGATAAAGGCAAACGAATTTGAAGACAATCTTATCTACAAATTACGCTTAGGAGAGTTTATATACACGTCCTCTGGTCCAGTTGGTCAGATCCACTCGGCCATCTCCAACCCCTTCAGAACGATGTCTTCATATTTAATTCTTGTTGCCTACAGACGACTGAATTCGACTTATAAAGAGTTCTTGTACTAACGGGATATAATACTGGACATCTGTAACCCATGCAATTGTTAAGTCTAGTTTAAGGTGAATAAAATCGTCTGGAGATACTGTAAATGACATAAACACCATGTCATTCGATTCTAGATGTCAAATTCATTCAGGGAAATACAGGTTCATTCACATCCAACAAGATTCGTGTTGATCCATTCTAGTCATCCTCGTTTGGTGCTGGAAAGGGATGCCCTCATGTGGTGGCGGCTCCACTACCTAGGTATTCAAACGTCCCTCAGCTACTTCTCTATCCTCTGAATGGAGGTTGGTGGACTGTAGGAGTAGTGTGATTAAAGCCTGTCGTCCACTGGGTTCACATTTCAGATAAGCCTGACACAACAACAACAATTCTCGTTTACCTCAGTCATTTCACATTGAAGTAGATAAATTTATGTATATTTCAGCAAGATTACGGATTTTCAAGTCACTAAAAATCGATCAGAAAAATACAAGTTAAACTACATCGATTCAGGTAATGCTTTCAAAGACGTGTAGAAAAAAAAAAAAAAGTGCCTTATCGATTCAATGAGTTTCTGAACTTGTCAGTTCGCGTCTGTCAGATTCCCTTCTGGGTCTTTCAGATCTACTCATGTCAACAGAGATCAATTCACGTCGCACTCATGAAAGTGTATGCCAGAAATAAGACTAATCGGTATAACGGTTTAGATAAGAAATTCAGTTTTTCATGTCCTCTCAGCTTCTTTCAAGTCCATCGTATCGATTCAGGTCAATACTGTATATATAATTTCAAACCATGTCTATGAAGATGTGCACAAATTACAGTTCTGGTGTGTCTGATCTAGATAAGCTGGGCGCAGAGGAGTGGGCAGGATGGGATGAAATGGTGGTGGGTGGTGGGGCCTGACGAAACTTTGGTGTGTGTGTGTGTGTGTGTGTGTGTGTGTGTGTGTGTGTGTGTGTGTGTGTGTGTGTTTATACTGTACACATAAATAGAAAAACCTGTGTTCAGTTACCACACAAGGAACAGGCCAAACAGTAAGGATATGGTATTCCACACAAAGTACCCTTTCCCTCCAGGTTATTATACCCTTTTTACTCTAACTTGGCCTAAAACTGCCATCTCTCCATCCTGAACGCTGAAATATAATGCGAGATCAACGATACAATATGATACTAATCATGAAGAAATGCTATGGAAAGGGTGCAGAGCTGTAGCCTTGTCTTACTTTGTCGTAGAGCTACATGAAACAAGCTCCAAAAGCATGAAAATCTAAGCCAAGAGTATAAAGGAATGCAACGAGATACTCCCACATAATAAGTGCCGTGAACTGCAAAGTACTGGGGTCATAATTTGGTAAACATTGCAATTCGCCGTTTGTCTCTGAAGGCGAGAAACCAAACTGAGATCGATTTTAGCGTAAGATTCGTTTACGACAGAAAGAGAATTTTGTGGTATTTTCATTTTTGATGTGAATTCAGAGATCATGCAAAATTGCTGAAAAGCATTCTTTTAGATATATGAATAATGGCATTATAATCTGCCAAATTAGGCAAATAAAATGTAATGAGGTTAGGTTTGAATGATGCCAAGGTTATGTTCCCACGATACTAAAGTTAGCGTCCAATAAATGTAACTTTCACTATTACGTTAATATGATTTGCTTTGGTCTGGGGGTCTTTATTTACTGTGTATCTCTTTAACTTTAGAAGAATGCCCATGTTAGCTCCAAAGCATGCCAAGGTTAAGTCCGAATCATCCTAAGGCTGCCCGAATGATACCAGGGATAATTCTGAATGATGTTAAGGTTAAGTTGGAATGATGCCCAGGAAAAGTCCGAATGATGCTAAGGTTCCGAAAGGTTCCACGGTTACGTCCGAATGATGCCAAAGTTAAATCTGAATGATGTCATTTCTCCGATTTTTGAGGAAATATCAGATAATTTCCCTCAAATGGTTATAATATTGATAAACTAAGGTCAGAGAAGAAAATACACCAAAAGTATACTGTGCCGTATATATTTTTGTGCAATAAAAAAAGACAGTGAAGATAAATATTTACGAAGTCACTTCCAAGTTTAACATGATATTCTGATGGAAGCTGGAATTATTATTCTTGTCATCGTGAAAAGGTCAGTGAAAGCGTCAACAGTCAGAGGACAAGAGACCACTTCCAGGAAGGAGGTGCTGAAAGCTCTGTTAACTAGAAGGTTAAAAAATATGGAAGATTAGTTGTCAGCTATTATTTATGGACCTAACTAACCGTAAAAGCCACATGCCATTTTTTCTTTCCTTTTTTGAGCTTTGGGCCAAATTATACCAATGTTAGGACCGCAGTACTGTAATTGGATTTCAGGTTAGGTTGGGTCATGTTATGTTTGGTTTGCATAATATCCATAAACAAAGCTACACATCTCAACTTCATAATTACATTAAGTAAAGGGCTATTATTAGCGTCTATATCTCAGTGGATCATCTATAATCGCACGATTCCTACAAAAGTATCCTAGATGAGCGTCTTAAACATTAGTACATAAATACATTGAGAAAAATATACAAAAGTTTGCATATCAAATGTATGTGAGGAAACTGAAAAATAAACAAAAAGATGTGGCGACGTAGGAGGAAGTTTCACTATTATAATAAACTTTTGAATATTTCCGTTTCCTATTCCGTCTTGTAACTAATCTGGTTTTGCAGGACGCACGAGGAAAGGAGTCTGCAGAATTATTAGCCCACGTCTCTTCCTCATCCCTGCAACAGCAAAATTGATCATGGTTACATACGAGAGGAAGCTAGCCGTAATTTTCTGAATCCGAGTCCAGGGCCGAGATTCAAGAATACTCTGACGACCAGCTCCCTCTCGTAACCCAGATTTGTTTATGAAGGATGGATGAGGGGATGAGAATGCAGATTTTCCCCCTTATCTTTTGTTCTTCCTGCAAATGCCAGTCTTATTTAGGACAGGAAAATTATGGTATGTTTCTCTGTGAATCTGGGCTAGCATACTAGACACCCGATCACGAAGGGAGAAATGTAATCATTCAGAATTAATTCATCTATCGAATGTGAGGACAGAGAGAGAGAGAGAGAGAGAGAGAGAGAGAGAGAGAGAGAGAGAGAGAGAGAGAGAGAGAGAGAACATGACAGGTCGCCACGTAACAACTCTTTATTGATTTATTCTATGTATCATTCCTCAGTATCTTCTTGTATGTTCATTTTCTCGACATGAAAATACACACAAGGACTGCAAAGGCGTAATAAATACAATAAATCGCTATGACAGAGGTACAATGAAGCCTCCTGTACAACCTAGAATACAACCCTAAGTCTTCATGGTAGTATATTATCATCATCGTAAATCTTTTTGCTTGCCTCTCTTCTTCTTTTCTTCTTACTACAGTATATTCACTCTAGTCCGGATATCAAGCGTGCGGTAGGTATATAAGGAAAGACAAAGACGTAAAATGCAAATCTTCTAAGCATAAGCTGCTGAGAGTTTGTGAATATGGCGGCAGGTTAGGCAAGAGTGTCCAGAGGTCGGGGTCAAGTACTGCTCATGCGATACAATGATGACGTCAGAGTGGTGGGTAAGTCCTGCTTAGGTAACAACAGGACGGAAAGAAAACCAAACCAGCTCTGAGTAAGGACCGTACTGCTAGCTGGATTTGGAGATTTTGTAACGCCTCTTTGTCGGGCTATTTCTCGTATGTTGCGGGGACGGTCAGACAATGTTATCCACGTCTTTCTTGCATCATCTGCCCATTTTTTTTCTTCCACTTCCTTACTCACGTCAACTCCAGCAGACTGAGCCGTCCCCACAACATACAATATTCCTCCACATGTGCTTCTAGTGGAGCGCTGTTTACGGACACATAACACTGACATTCTCTCTCGTGTTGGTTATATACAAGGCGGTCCGTAAATAGCGCCGTACTAAAAGCTCACCTGGTAGTATCCTATGTCTTATTGGTATAGCTCAGTCTGCTGGTGTGGGCGTTGGTGTAGTAGTGGGAGTAGGCAAGGAATAAATGATGCAAGGCAGAAACTGATAAAGGTAAGCCGTTCCCAAAACACAAAAGAAATCGCCCGGCAGATTAGAAATGAAGCGTTGTATATGAACCACTCTGTATATCTAATATCAACGCAGTTAACCTCAGAAACTAGCAAGAGGAGTTGAAAATATATAGGTTAATATCTGTCTATCGAATTGGCAGACACCTCAATCGCGAAAGAGTGGCTACAGTTCGAATCGCCTCCACGTTACTCTAATATTCAGCATCAGGTTGTCCTTTCTCTAACACACACCCTTGACTATAGTTTCGTTAATGTGCAAAGTGAATTGTTAAGATGCCATGAAACTTCTTTTGTCACACAGAGCTCTGCCCTAAAACAGACAAGTTTTGAATAAGAGAAGTAGATTCCAAGCGAAATGAAGAAGAAGCAGAAAAAGAAAAGAAAAGAAGAAGAAGAAGAAGAAGAAGAAGAAAACAACAATGAAAGAAAGGCATTCGGGAGTCGAATGCTAATCGCCTGGCAATTATGCTGTTGGCCAAGTCCAAGATTATGGCCATATCTTGATACCCTGAAGGTTTCACGTTGATTACTTAAGCCGTTCATGAGAAATAATGGTGCTAATGGCGGGCGATAAAAGCTAGTTGATCTTTGACTGCCATTTAGGTGACTTTGACCTTGACCCCGAGTTCCCATTCCAACCCGTCCAAAATTTTGGCCGTATCTTGATACCCTGAAGGTTTCACGTCGATAACTCAAGCCGTTCAGGAGATATAATGGGAACACACACACACACACACACACACACACACACACACACACACACACACACACACACACACACACACACACACACACACACACACACACACACACATACACATACACACACACACACACACACACACACACACACACACACACACACAGAGGTGGGCAAAAACATTATCGCTTCGCCTTGTAAAGGCGAACGATAACAGTAAGAGAGATGATGAGGAGAAGGAGGAGAAAGGGGAGGAAGAAATGAACTGGCAGCGCGAGGGTCAGAATCAACACAAATTTAGACTTAACAGTATAGAGCATAAGTTAAAGAAATAAATAGCAACACAACAGTGCGAGGCAGACCTAAAAGAATTTCGTAGGACCGTATGCTCGTTGGCTTAGGTTTTGTAACATCTCTTCCTCAGCGAGTTATTTTGCCTATTTCTTCAATAATTTCATTTCGCATGTTACTCGTGCAAATTATTTCTATATCAAGAAAAAAAATACAAGGAAAGGGCAGAGAGAGAGAGAGAGAGAAGGTTGAGGGGAATGCCCGCACCCATCTGTTGATCTAAACACCAAATACTGACTTTGCCCTGTGGCCTTGACATTTGACCGATTGCTCTCATAATCGAATTACTTCATTCTTGCCTGATTCTTAACCATTCTACCATGTTTGGTTGAAATCGGACGACAACTGTTTGAGTTGACCTTGCTCTGTGACCTTCACATTTGACATTTCTCTGTGGGATTGAGATTTGTCTGACTGGTCTCAAAGTAAAATCCCTTTATCCTTGCCTTTCCTTGAAATCTTTCCCAAAGGTTGGTCTAAGTCGGACAAAAACTACTTAAGGTGACCTTGCCATGTGACTTTGACTTCTAATGTCCTACAGCACTGGCCGTGTGTGTGTGTGTGTGTGTGTGTGTGTGTGTGTGTGTGTGTGTGTGTGTGTGTGTGTGTGTGTGTGTGTGTGTGTCTGTTCTTACCTTACCTAATTGCTCTTACCTAATTGTATCTTTACAGGAATGAGACCAGCTCGTACTGTCCCGTGTCTTAAACCATATTTATCGTACATATCCTTAAATTTGTGAATTGTTTTGGCACACACTATTTCATTCGGTAGTGCATTCCATTGATCAATTGCTCTGTTTGGGAAACTGAATTTCCTTACGTCTTTATCACCTCTCTTCTTATGCAGTTTTTTGCAGTGTCCTCTTGCTGATGCTTCTCCATATGTTAAGTAATCATTTATGTCTATTGTGTGTGTGTGTGTGTGTGTGTGTGTGTGTGTGTGTGTGTGTGTGTGTATTTTGGGCAGCCGAAACTACACATTCAAATCGCACCAAAATTAGCACAAAAATCGCAACAAACTCGCTGTTGTGAAAAAACTTGGTCCCATCACGACTGAAACACTTTTACTATATTTAATGAGCGATCACATTTTGACCAAAATGCGTCGCTCTCGGCGCCCGGCATGGATCTCCGTAGTTTTTTTTTTTTTTTTTTTTTTGCCCATAGCAACAGCAGCGCGAGAGCCCTCCGCAGGAGCAAGTGCTAGGGGCCCGAAGGGCCCACGAGCACTTGTTTGTTCTGTAGTTCTAAAAAAGAACGGTTTTACCCTTTGGCTGATCTTCAGCACTTCCACCAAGGTTGGTTAAAATCTGATCAAAATTGTTTCAGTTATGTTGTTCAAACACAAATACATGGATCGAACTTTGACCTTGCCCAATGACCTTGATCTCTGACTATTTAATTTCAAAAGTGAGTCCCTTCGTTCTCACCTTACTCTCAAGCTTTCCAGTAAGTGTGTATACATTGGATAAAAACTGCTAAAGTTGATTTTTGCAGGGTCGCAGTTTGACCTATTAACTCAGCACCTCATCCCATCCTTAGGTGAGAAAAGAGGTCTGGATGATGATGATGTTGATGACTTTATACCTCAGGAGAGACTTTTCGTACTGGATGGGATACAGCCTCCATTAACCCCTTCAGTACGAAAGACCTTTCCTAAACTTGAATTAAATTCCCTGAAAGCAGAAGGGGGAAAAAAAAAAAAGACGTCACGTGACCAGATTCAAGGACCGGCTAGCAGAAGGCGCTGTGGTGTCTGTATCCTGCCATTGTGACTGGGTTGGTAAGTGAATTATAAGGAAAAAGGATCTGATTCAGTAACATTATATTTCTCGTTTTACTTTCATGTTCTCTCTCTCTCTCTCTCTCTTGGCGGCAGAGTCAACGATGGATTTCATCATCCCTAATAAAGATGAATAAGTTCGTTCACGTGCGGTGTATGCCTTATTCTAAGCTGATTATACATGAAGATGTAGGCAGTATTCTTAGTTAAGTGGCTCTCGATATCTGTAACACCTCTTCCTTAGCGATTTATTTTGCCTATTCAACTTTCACGTTTCCTCTTATGGCATTAATGCAAACTATCTCAACACTATACTGTATATCTAAAAAATGAAGTCTAGCTGCGTATGTGTGTATCTGTCTGTGCGTTGTTCGTTTCTTTTACGAGAACGGTAATAGATATCGACCTAATTCTTTTTGCACTGGGTCGGGGTAAGTCCAGGGAGTATTAGAAAAATAGCAAACAAAAAATTTGGCGATCTGCGCGACGCGATGGTGCGAAATTGTCGGAAATTGCGACACACGAAAATGTGATTTTTTTTTCGACTTTTTGGTCAAAATTGGTTATTGTGGGCTCAATAACAATATGGAAACAGTATTTGCAAGCGTTTTGTGATGTAAAGGTTATTAGTTAGTCAGTCCTACCTCATCAATAAGGTTCGTCGAATTTCATGCAGTCACGATTTAGGATTGATGCTATGGAACTTGTCCAGTACCGTCACATAAAAGCAAACCGACCACAGTATGCACAGTAAACCGTTAGGAAGAGGTGCCATAAAGCCTCCTACACCGACGAGCTTGACACTTACTTTCCTCTCATTGTCCTCATTGCCCTCTCACGCCCACTCTACTTCCTTCCCACTCAGTTCCCTTCTTCCTTAGCACAATAAGCCGTATTCTAGGTTGCACTGTAAATTTCCCAATGCTTTGTCCTTAGCGATTTATTTTACATATTTCAGCTCAGTATATTCCTGAATGTTACTAATGCAAACTGAACTGTGACATACAGGATGACCCATATAATTATCGCGTTCCACTCCGTCGGACGATGTCTTGTACTTTGTGGGGACGACTCAGTCGGTATTATCAGTATCTATCTTGCATCATCAACAGTGTTCATTTCCTAATTCCACGACACAGCCACTCCCACACTAACCGACTAAGACGTCCCCGCAACACAGACGATACTGACACTTCTAATGGAGCGCTAATTACAGGCCACATAACAACCAAGAGATTGTAATGTGTAAGATGGAAAACAAATTGCTAAAGAAGAAGAATGAAGTCTCCTAGGCCAGCCAGAATACATAAGACCAAGTAAGGCTTTACTGTATATGTTATACCCGTTTTGCTCTAACTTGGTCTAGATTTTCGTCGTTTTGCAGCTTTTATTTATCTATTTAATTATTTTTTTTACGTAGATCAAAGGCAGCAATAGACAATGCCGCAACTCTACATCCTTTCCATATCACTTATTCATGACTGACATTGTACTTCAGTATTAATCTATGACCCGTTTTGCCCTAACTTGGCCTAGAGTTTCGTCGCTTTCTCGCATTGCATCTGTTTTTTACTTAGTTCAGTAGTAGCAAAAGATAACGTTGCGGCTCTACATTCCAACAGAGCTTCATTACTAACACCGCATTCTAGTGTTAATCTGTTACAACGCCTGAGCATTCAAGGTAGAAACAAGGCAATTTAAGCCAGATCAGAGTAAAAGAGGTGCAGATATGTTTCAAATTACCACAACTTTTGCCATACAAGTATATATAGTTCTTTTGCCTTCATCTGACCCTGATTTTTGTTCTTTTACAGCTTCTTTCACACAGCTCACTGGCAGAACAGGACACTACTGTAGCTGTACATTTTTTCCATGACACTTCTTCATGACATGCAACTCATTCTAGTGGTGATCTCTTGTTACAACCGAGTAATTAAAATGGAGAGATGGCAATTTTACGTCGAGTTCAATAAAACGGGTAAACTCCTAGCACTGAAACTAAGGGGAAACAGGCAAATCGGCTCTGTATGTGGCAATGGAGAGTTAAAAAAAGGCAATTTCATGTGAATTACCTGCATGGAATGGGAGAAAGGAATGTCAGAAATGCATAATATAACAAGGACATTCCTGTATTCATCCAATTATTT
>NC_137047.1:27389012-27591512 GCF_032717465.1 Coenobita brevimanus | reverse complement strand
TCTCTCTCTCTCTCTTCTATCCACTTGAGTTGTCGGATATCTGGCACAGTACGTCCGGCGTGCACTCTCGTCCTTACCTCACCATACGTTATCTCTCAGGCCACTCTCACCTCCGTATTTACACACTACACTCCATTCCTGACAACTATACTCCATTCACTTAACTAGACGTAACATTTCCATTCCTCCATCTTCAATACTGAGCTGTAATATGAGACTCATGGTGCTAGTCATGATGGATTGGTAAGGAAAGGATATAGAGCTGTAGTGGTGTCTTATTCTGCCACTGACCACAAGGAAATATGCTGAAAAAGGAAAATTTCCACCATGTTAGACTTCGTGGCACCTCTTCCCTGGTGACTTATTTTACACCTTGCACCTTAACATTCTCTGGTGTGTTTTATGTTGTTTTGATATCGACGGTTTGCTTAGTATTCAGTGGCGTACAAGAGGATACTGAGGTGAAATATGCGGAAAAAATAACTAAGGAATAAGTGTTACGAAATTTCCAAAGTCATTTACAACACTAAAAGTTCGTATTGTTCTTGGATATTCAAGGGCAAGGGTGTCCAATCTTTTCTGCTGAAGGGCCGAACTGTACATTTAGGAAGATTGGTGGGCCGTGGGCATGTAAAAAAAGACCAGAAGACTGACTTGTTCAAGGACAATATAGCTCACGGCTGTTACACTGTTTGTCTGGTTGTTCACTGCATTTGTATCTTGGTCTTTCATTTCACTGAACATAAGACAATTATATGACGCAGAATTTTAATTTAAAACATTTGGACACCAGTGTCCATAAAACAAATGACACGAGGAGTATACAATTGATTTTTTGAGGTGTGCCGGACAGAAGTGCTGGCGAGCTGTATTTGGCCCACGGGTATGGTTGGGCATCCCTGTGCTAGGGCTATCAAAGCAATATACTCATTGATATCAACAACATTATCAGTACTCAGCCTTGACGCCTCGATTCAGTACAAGTATACTTGGGCAGTATTCTCGGTGGCTTAGTAGTTGTAGCACCTTTTTTCTTAGCGACTTATGATGTATATTACGCTTTAACATCAATACACGTTATACAGTATATGTAATATTTATAAAATAATTTTATTCTATATTCTATATATTTTTGGCATAGGCATGGTTTACCTCAGTAATACAGAACGGTGCAACACGTAAAACAAATAGCTGAGGAAGAAGTATTACGACACCTCCTATGCCCGCTAGGGCAGGATCTTGAAGTGACATCAGCCTTCCCACAGGACTGCTGCTCAGTCATCGCATCAGACGTCAGAGGTGAGGGGAGAGTGGAGACCGCTTACACATGCCCAGATGCAAATTGTCTCATCAGTCAGCATTGTCGTCTTAACCCCAACAGCAACTAGATGTATTTCTTATTATATTCTTGCTACATCTACAGACTTTTGTTCAGTTTATGTGAACCTTTCTGAAGTAAAGGAGTCAGATTTAGCCTCCCTCAGCCCTTTCGCTACAAGAGATATCCTTTAAGTTGTATAAAATCGCCTAAGGTTAGTTTGGTAAAAAACATAAGACTTCATCAGACTGAAGTAGTCAACATCTTCATCCTAAGGACATCGTTTTTACTTTATTCATCCCATCTCCAGGCAATTTGATTTACAGTGGGAGACAATATTTGACCTAGAGAGGTTAGATATATGCTTCACGAAACCCTTACCTACAAGGTGACCCTCTTAATCTGAACAAAGTCGTCGGAAGGAAGGGGAAACTACATTAAAGTGAAAAATACGTCGTCGGATGGCGGGGGGTTAAAGAGGGACGGGTAGGGGTAAGGGTATTCCTTCAGCTGACCTCTGTCCTGGTTGGAGTCAGCAGTGATCCTGTATACAGTAGAGACGTTCTGCGTTACACAATGTATCTACTGTACCGTGGATAGACACTGTTCTGTGTGGGAAAATATTATCTATTATTCTATATTACCCATACCACCGAACACGGGATATTGCATCATCACCATCATCACCATCACCATCCCCTATTTCCCGTGTTCACACACGGTAAGGATATGTAAAGAAAGACATTATTATCTCCAAGGCGAAAATAAAAATGTAAAGAAAAACCTGGGTACAACGTTCCCCATCCGTCCTGAGCCCTATTGGAGGTATTGTACAGTTTTGGATATTCACTTCGCTGCGATAAATAAGACAATGAAGTATGAATTTTGAAACCTAGCAGTGAGATCTTCGGAACACAACAAACCTTTCAGAATAATATACAAGAATTTAATTTATGTTCGACAAAAAAATGGAGCAGCGTTACTATTCACAAATATATACGATTGTGTGCAGTGCAGTAAATGGACTGTGTAATCACCACATCCTTGCAACTATGCTATAAGGGGGGGGGGTGGAGGGGAGATGTTTCCAGCCTCTTTTTTTCTGCTCCATTTAGCCACATTTTACAGCATCTTAAGGAGTAAATGAGTTTATACAACTCTACATAATCCTAACCCCTTATATCCGGTGTTGTTTTTTTTTTTCCTGTCCTTGAAATCTTCAGGCTACTTTAATCAGCTTCGGGGAGACTTTTCGAACTGGAGGAATGAAATAGTCTTCAACATCCCTTTCATTACTTGTGGTCCGTTCTATGCTGAATAAAGTCTGATGACAGCAAGAATTAAAGAAATGTGGTATCAGATTGTAGCTGGTAATACTGGACTTTCCTTGTAAGCCAAGAAAACTGCATCACAACAGCATTACTGTAAATAGGGCAGTCACCTCGTGTTCGTCAGTCATGGGCGATGGCTGATGGTTACAACTCTGACACGGTAGGTGAGAGATGGCAGAGGCAGGGAGCGGCACGGCAAGGGGAGCCACGTGTCAGGATGCTGCTGCTGGGGGGACAAGGGACAGGAATCGACGCCGAGGAGTGCCACGAATCAGGGTGCTGCTGCCAGAGGAACAAGGTGGCAGGGGAATGACACCCTGGAGAGGACGAGGAGAGAGTGAGTGGAGTAATGATATGATGTGATGTGTCGAGGACCATCACTGCTTCCGCTCCTCGGTACATATGACCCTGTCCATCACTATACAGAGTTCGTTTTAATTTGACAAAGATCCCAAACTTACTTCTGCTCAGATGATGGTCAGTTGTAGTCAGACTGGATAGTCGATTATACTAATAACCAAGGAGACTCATTCACATCTTATATATAACTAAGGTTCATTCAATTTCATGCAGTCACGACCTGGTATTTAAATTCAAGGAGCAGCCCAGTTTCGTAAGATAAATACAAATTATAGAGTAACTCTCTCTCTCTCTCTCTCTCTCTCTCTCTCTCTCTCTCTCTCTCTCTCTCCCCCTCCCTCTCCCTCTCTCTCTCTCTCTTGATGTACTACAACATAATGAAAATGTAACTGCACACAAGGCAAGTCCTATCATTGAAATGACAAGGTTATCAGAATAAAACAAGAACAGCAACAGAAAAGTGTCAGCAAGTTTAGCGTCTCTGATCAAATACTCGGTGATGTAATACTTTCCTAATAATTAAATATTGCATCGTCTCCTTTGTTCTTCCACAAGCCTATGCTTTTGATGAGTTATTATTGTTCATTACATTGCCCTTCAAGCCCTTACAACTTTACCAACGTGCCTCTCTTGTCATGCTGTCTCTTCCCTACGCTTCTCACTCCCTTCCACTACCACCTTTTCCTATCCCTCCATACTCCATCCCCAGCCATACAAATTTCTTCCTCACAGTTTTCTACACAATATTTTCTTTTCTCACCACACTCTTTGTCTTCCTCCTAGAACTCATAAAGAACGTCCTTATAATGCATAATCATATCATGTTTTGAGCAGTGTGTGTGTGTGTGTGTGTGTGTGTGTGTGTGTGTGTGTGTGTGTGTGTGTGTGTGTTTAAAAAATAAACAGTTTTGATCTCACTGTAATCAAACCTAGTGGAAGGTGGTGGAAGAGCCCATAAGAAACCTATCTTTTGGGGGCAATGAATCAAAGGTCAAGATCACAGGGTTGGGTCTAACGTTGACCTAGCAAAATCAGCTTATACTGATTTTATTTAATTTTTACCAAACTTGGGGTAAGAGTTACGGGTAATAAGGGCACAAAGTGATTCTATTTTAAGGACAATCAGTCACAGGCCAAGATAGCATGGTAAGGTCAAAATTCGACCCGTGTGCATGTTTGTTAACAAATTAACTTAAATAGTTTTGATCTGGTTTCAACCAAACTTGGTGAGAATATTGAGCGTCAGCCAAGGATTAAACCTATTATGGGTTTTAGAACAAGATGTCAAAGGTCAAAGTCAGAGAACAAGATAATCTTAGGAAAGCTTTAATCTGATTTGGATTAAACTATACGGAGGAGATGGGATAAGACAAGAATAAAAGACTTAAATTATGAGAACAATTAGTTAGAAAGTCGAGGCCACAAAGAATGATCAGATACTAAGGTCACAGAGCAAGGTCAACACATTTTTGATATGATTTGAATCAAACTTGGTGGAAATATTAAGGGTCAGGCAACAGCAAACATATTCACTTTTGAGAACAATCAGTCAAAGGTCAAGGACACAGGGCAGGGTCAAAGTTCGATCCGTGTGTCTGAACAAAATTACTAAAACAATTTCTATCTGATTTGGATGAAACCTGGGGGATGAGTTAAGGATCACCCAAGAGGTTGACCTATTGTTTTTTATAACAATAGATCAATGGTTAAGGTCACATGGCTAGGTCAAGTAAGACAGTTTTTATCCGATGTAGATTAAACTTTGTGGTAGGGCTCATGTTAATAAAAAGATACAGAGTTTCAGCTATGAAATGAATAAGAGTTCTAGGTCACAGGGAAAGGTCAAAGGTCAAAGTCACTGCGCAAAATCAACCCAAAAAGCTTTCATCTGATTTGAACCAAAGTTACTGGAGGGGGTTAGGGGTTAGACAAGAATGAAATAATTCAATTTTGAGAGCAACCTGTTAAAGTTAATGGTCACAGTCATGTATACAACCCTTAGATCTGTTGCTGTGCAAGAATGCTGCACTCTGTGAGTGCTCCTTCTTGTTTTACTTGCATTTCAAGACTCCAGGCATTTGAGGGCAACGAGGGCTTGACATGTGGTTGTTGGAGGAAACTTTAATATAAACATTCACTTCGCTTAAACGAATAATTCATAAACATCCATTTTCGCAGGGTATTCTTTCATTACTTCTCCCCACTCCACCAAATTCCAGTTCATTCCATTCATATTTTTATCCTGTACGCTTACTTTTTTGTTCCCCCCCCCCAACACACACACATTCAGTTTTGGAAGATATCTTAAAATAAGTCCTCACTGAACTCAGACCACTTATCCAACAACATCCATTTTCGCAAAGTACACTCTCCTGCCCCCGCCCCACCTCCCACCTAATCTCCAACCATCCCACCCATACCTTTCCGAACCACCTTCCTCTCTGCCCATTTCATTACGCGACACAGGTCACGCGGTCGTCGAGTGCACTTGTTTGTATGCTTAATTGTTTGCTTTTTGCAGCTGTGTCCAAAGTAAATTGCAGGAAATTTGTCCATTAAAGTTTTATAGATTCCTGTAAAGCTGATCTACCAGTATTTCCACATTTACATTCACAGGTGATTGGAAAAATCTCCGATATTTTAAAATACATTCTTGATTTATTGTAATGATTGCCTAAATTGTACATTTTTTTTTTTTTTTATGCGAGGAAGAAGGAGTAACAGTTCCTTCCAAGAGAAAAACAAAATACAATAGAGAGCCAAATTCAAGATCCGATCATTTTGAGATGCCTGGACACACTGCGTTTGAAAGACTGGAGATCATAGGCAGCAGGAAATACAGACAAAGAGAGACAGTTCCAGAGTTGACCTGTTGCATAAATGAAAGACTGGGAGTAACGGTTAACTCTTGCATTAGAGAGTTGGACAGAAAAGGGATGAGAGTTTGCTGCCAGACGGATGCTACGCGCCCGTCGTAAAGGTGGAGGAATGCAAGCAGACAGTTCAGAGGAGCAGTGACCATTAAAGTAGCGACATAAAAGAGATAAAGATGTAACAGTGCGGCGAAGAGACAGAGGTTGAAGGGAGTCAATAAGAGGAGGAGAGTTAATGAGACGAAAAGCCTTTGACTCCACCCTATTGAGAAGAGCTGTATGTGGGGAGCCTCCTCACACATGAGAGTTGTACTCCACACAGGGGCGGATAAAACCCCTGTATAGAGTCAACATTTGTGCAGGGGTAAAGAAAGAGCGGAGTCGGCTTAGCACACCCAATCTCTTGGAAGCAGATTTTACAAGATATGTAATATGATCTTTCCAAGATCAGTCCCGAGTAAATGAAACCCCAAGCATGTTCAAGGATGATGCAGGATTAAGCTGAATATTATTAAACATTAGTGGGTATAACTGTGGAAGATTTTGTCGGGTTGATAGGTGTAAGAACTGTGTCTTAGATGCATTAAAACAACCATATTATTTTTACCCCAGTCAGAGATACGAGCCAAGTCAGACATTAGGTGTCCCATAGCCTCATCCCTTGTTTGTTGAAGTAACTGTTGAGATGGGCGTTGTGGGAACCGAATGGAAAGGTGAAGGGTGGAGTCATCAGCGTATGAGTGGATAGGGTTAGATGTACAGCTTAGAAGATCATTGATGAATAAAAGGAAGAGAGTTGGTGATAGGACAGAGCCCTGAGGAACACCACTGTTGATAGATCTAGGAGAAGAAAGATGGCCGTCTACAACAGCAACTAAAGAACGACCAGAAAGGAAGCTAGTGATGAAGGCACAGATAGAAGGATAGAAACCGTAGGACGGCAGTTTGGAAATTAAAGATTTATGCCATACTCGATCGAAAGCCTTTGAGATGTCAAGTGCAATGGCAAAGCTTTCGCCAAAGTACCGAAAGGAGGATGACCAGGAGTCTGAAAGGTAGGTGAGAAGATTGCCAGTGGAGCGTCCCTGATGGAACCCGTACTGACGATCAGAGAGAAGGTTGTGATAGGAAAGATGCCTTAAAATTTTTCTATTGAGAACTGACTCGAAAACTTTTGAAATACAGGACGTTAAAGCAATTGGACGATAGTTGGAGGGTTGGGAGTGGTCACCCTTCTTTGGGACTGGCTGAATGAGAGCAAACTTCCAGCAAGAAGGAAAGGTACAAGTTGACAGACAAAGGCGAAAGAGTTCGCCTAGGCAGGGTGTAAGCACAGAAGCACAGTTCTTGAGAACAAAAGGAGGGACCCCATCAGGCCCATATGCCTTGTTAGTACTGAGGCCAGTGATGGCAGAAAATACATCAGCTGAAAATTTTTTAATGTCAGCCATGAGGAAGTCAGAGGGGGGAAGTGATGGAGGAACAGCACCGAAATCGTCTAAGGTGGAATTGGAGGAGAAAGTCTGTGCAAAGAGATCTGCTTTATCAGTAGAAGAAATAGCTACAGAACCATCAGAGTAGAAAAGAGGAGGGAAGGATGATGAGGTAAACTTGTTAGAAAGGTTTTTGGCAAGGTGCCAGAAGAAGCGGGAAGAATTCGAGTTGGAGAGTTGACAGCATTTAGTACGGATGAAATTATTTTTAGCAGAGCAAAGAACAGACTTAGCACGATTCCGGGCAGAAACGTAAAGATGATGTGATTCAGGGGTGGGTTGTCTCCGGTACCTTTTGTAGGCCCTCTCCTTGTTGCGGACAGCATTAGAACAAGCGTGGCCGTGGGCGTGGGCAGATATGGGCCAAATTAATGAACTTCTTTTATTACTTATTTTTCTCTATATTATTACTATTATCACTATTACTATATTCCCTGTCTGTAACTATCAAATTATGTTACTTGCAGAAATCTGTAATATTCCGTTACTACCATATATTATGATACACAGTTACTTCTTACTGGCAAAAAAAGAAAAAAAAAGAGCGAGGGAAGTAATTAATGCTGAAGGTATGAAATGACTGTCTCGTAAATGAATATAATCAGGATCTGTGCATGCCACAGTTCCTATTAAAGAAAAAAAAAATTTATTCCTGCCAAAATACCTGCACACATGTGTATGAAAGACTGGACGGAGGCCAGAGGCCAAGGGAAAAAAGCCTCGGTAAGACTAATCCAAAGCTGACCAGCTGCGTACATGGACTTGAGAAAGCCAGTTAACTCATGATTTAAGAAGTTGATTAGAGACAGCGACATTATGTGAATAGACGGGTGTTGTGTGTCTGCCGTATTGAGCAAAACATACAAAGTTTCAGAAGAGTATCCAGTGCAAAAGTGACAATAAAGACAGCATAGCCTTGCAGTGAAAAGGGAATACAAGATTAAATACCGGCCATGGCAACTCAGGGCACCACTACATCCCCAGGAGGAGACTACGGAGGGGTATATGATGCGCGCGCCATGTCCATTCAATATGGACATAAGTCCCACTGGGCCGTGTGCCCCTGTTCCTCGGAGTGCGCCCGGCGCGACCATCCAAGACCGAGTGTACTACATTTCGGCCGAGCTAGCCCTCGCCAGGACCGGGGTGGAGCTGAAAATACAGCTCCAAGCAGCACCCCAGCGATGGCCGGTAGCCGTGCAAACCAAGAGATGGCCTGTAGCTGCTCTAATAACAAGGAGAAGGCCTGTAGCCGCTCCAATAATAAGGTGATGGCCTGTAGTTGCGCCCTTGTGATGGCCGGTAGCCACACACAAAAAAGGCAATGGCCTGTAGCTGTGCCCCAAAAAAGGAGTCAGCCTGTAGCCGCTCCAATAGGTGCTGCTCAAATCCCCTGCAGAACCCATGATGGCCTGAAGCTGCACATGGGGAAAGAGCGGTACGTCCCTCTCTCCTTCTGTAGTTGCCTTGAGGGGCACGACACCGACGACGGCCTGTAGCCGCGCCAGTAGGCAGGAGACGGCCTGTAGCTGCTCCTCGCCTACACGTCGCTCTCCATACGGGACTTCGGCGACGGCCTGTACTGCACCTGCAGTCAAGCGACAGCCTGCAGCCTGGCTTCGTCTGCGGTCCCGTCAGGGAGTTGGGCCCTGGTGACGGCCGGTAGCCACACTGACAGCGAAGGGACGGCCTGTAGCCGCCCTCCATCTGTTGCCCAAGGGATCTTGGTGACAGCTGGCAGCCATGCCAGGGACGGACGCCACCAAAGTTCCCTCACCCTCTGTGACTCCACAACGTGAGGGCGACCTGCAATCAGCCCTGCCTACCGACGGGGGCGCAGGTCGCATCTCTGTCCACCCGGACCGAGGCAACCTCCAGGAAGGGGGCTTCCACCCCGAGGACTGGTGGAGAGGCCCGGTGTTACCCCCAGGATTGTTCTCCATCCAGTCGGCCTCCAAGGAGGACCCCCACCTGACGGACTCCTGCTGGGAGCGATGCCGCAGCCCCACCCTGACGGTGGCGCAGCAGGAAGGAGACCGTAGCCGACAGACCCTCGAGGGTGCCCCCGGGACCCCGGGGTGAGACCTCTCCCCCCCCTGACGAAGGCGACGCCCTTCACCCACCAGGCGCCTGCGGGAGCGCCTCCAGAACCCGTTTGGCCGTAGCCCTGAGGGCCAGACCCCAGTCCCCAGCCCCGACAGTGAGGGACCTTTCCATAGCCCTCAATGAGAGACGACGCCCCTGCGAGTCGTCCCGTGGCCGCAGGACGAAGGGACTCCTGAAGGGACTCCACCTACTCCACACCGACAACTGTGAGTCCCCAGGCCTTCCCCCTTCCCCCTTGCCCAACCAGTGATTGTGATACATAGTTCCCAGACAAAGAGTGAGAGGCAAAGACTACGCAGTGCAGATAAGCAGTGAATTCCAACGCCAGTGATAAAGACGCTTGTGACAGTGCATACTCACCTTGTGCAGAACAAGAGGCAAAACTCGGTGTCATCATATTAATAACTCTTGTGACAGTGCATATCCACCTTGTGTAACCCGAGAGGTAAAATCCAGCGACAATATATATATATATATATATATATATATATATATGTCCTACGATCGAGAAACAGCTTCAGTGTCAGAATAAGGACTCTTGAACTACCCCGTGCACAGTAAAACCTATATTATACCCTCTCACTGTGAAACGAGCCTCACATACAAGGACTGTGAAACTGTGTATTACCTCTTTACCCAGACTTAGCAAGGCCATCTCTCTCGGTGGCCTTGGACTGAGCCCGTCTATCTTGTATCCTGCGCGATACACGAAACCCATCTCCCAGCCTGTGTATTAACTTTGTTTAGCATATCGTGTGAATTGTCTTCCCGTTCTGTAGCAGAGAATTTGTTAATATACGTGTAAGATTGTTGCCCTGTGTTTTTATGCCCTGTTCCTCTCATACTGTGTCTAAGCTCCGGTCTAGACAGGGAACCCAGTTGCACCCTAGGCATTCTTAGGGCGGGAAGCCGGCCTTATAGCATAACACAAGAAAACAAAAAATGGAGGGGAATCGTTTTCTACTCCACTCTATTTAAATGGATAGTATGTGGTGATCCGCCCCCTACCCGGTACACACAGAACATGACTATATCACAGGGGCAAGAACGGCCTCTTATATGGAAAGGAGAGAGAGAGAGAGAGAGAGAGAGAGAGAGAGAGAGAGAGAGAGAGACAGACAGACAGACAGACAGAGACAGAGACAGACAGAGAGGGAGAGAGAGAAACGGAACTGGTTCAGCATACACCGAGACATTAATTTTACACGTGTTTTTCCCCGGGACAGATCACGATAAGTAGACAGCGAGAATACTGAAAGCACGATAAGATGGCAGCCATGTTCAATACTCCGTCGAGAGAGAGAGAGAGAGAGAGAGAGAGAGAGAGAGAGAGAGAGAGAGAGAGAGAGAGAGAGAGAGAGAGAGAGAGAGAAGCGTAAAAATAACCGAAGGTCATAACATGAAAGCTGGAGTAGGGGAGAGGGAAAGGAAGGACGGCAAAAATATGAAGGGCGGAAAAACCTGACAGCAAAAAGAAGGGATGTAGAGGAAGGTTGGCGTGAGGCGGGTAAAAATATCATATGTAGAAAGATGAAAAATCCGATTAACACTCTCAGGTTCAAACGACTCACTCTCAGCTGAATAAACAGCTGGAGTCAAACAGTAAAGTTGTCTCGACCATGAGGGAGCTAATGATGACAGTATTACCTGTCTCAGGCTCTTATAACTCGATCTCTGCTGAATAAAATCTCCTAAAGTTAGCTAGAATAAAACAATAAAGCTGTCCCGATCATGATAGTTAATCACGAAGAACAGGCAAATTATCAGGAGGAGAAAAAAGAGAAATATATATATATATATATATATATATATATATATATATATATATATATATATATATATATATATATACGGGAATGGATTAGGAAATGGAATATGACAACGACGACTACGTGTAAAATAAAATTCAGTGAAAAGACGATGGATACAAAATAACTGAAAATTTAGTCAGGTCTCCAGAAGCTCTAGAGGTAAATAGCTGCCTTTATCAATTTTTGCCTCACTAGCCGTGAATTTCTAAGATCATTTTCTCATCTGTCAACGTATTCTGTTACGTTGATATGGTTTATGCTGAATAACGGAAGAATATAACACCAAGGGCAAAGAGGAGAAACGCTCGTGGAATGATTAAGTACAGTACCGTCAGGGTCAGAAACTAGCACATCACTCCACCGCGTTTACGTCACCCTTGAGAAATGTCCGTCAGTTTCCCGACTCACGCATATCAAAGAGAATCAACTATGAAGAAAGAAGCATACCAAGCCCTGACCAGCTCAGGAAAACTAGCCAGAAGAGGGTGAGACTATTAAATAGGTGAAATATTAGGCAAACTTTTGTCTCTAACTAAGTTACGAGAGAACGTAATGGTAGGAAAACAGATATGGACGAATAAACTGACGTACATATTTGCAAGACTGTTTGGCCTCAAAAGAAAACCAGATATTGACAGACAGGTACACGTATCAGTTACGATTTTTATTGTCAACAGATGCTACTAGTTCGTTAAAACCGTCCATAAAACGGTCGGTTCTGCAGCCATAACTGATTTTCCGCTAATGTGATAATAAGAGAGGCCTGGTTTCCATTTCAAGTGTTATGTTCATATCATATGGTGTGTAATATGGCTACGGAATGTATACAAGCGTCTCGTACAATCATCGCAGTGAATTGCTTGTTTCAGATACGTTATCAGCTCCTCCCCTTCTTATCAGCGACCTCCCTGTGGACTGACATTGTGAGGGCCGTATTCTAGGCGGCACAGGAGGCTTCATAGCATTTCTTCCTCAGCCATTTACTCCATATTACAGTTTAGCATTCTCATGTATGTTATTACTCTCTCTCTACTGTGGACATATTTTGCCTCAAGAACACTACTGAGGTGTGTTACGCAGAATAAATCGCTAAGCAAGAGGTGATAAGAAATCTCCAAAGCTATTATAATACAGAACTGCAGTGTAATGCAACCTCAGCAGTCCGCTACTCAGATAAACCACTAATCCTGACGCGCGCATACACACACACACACACACACACACACACACACACACACACACACACACACACACACCACACACACACACACACACACACACACACACACACACACACACACACACATATATATATATATATATATATATATATATATATATATATATATATACACACACGCACGAGCGCGTCTGACTCTATGCATAGACTTTGCTTCTCATTCTGTGAGCCCTGCATCCTTTCTGTGAACCCCAATCCTACGTACGTCACCACTAGACAGCTAATACCCACGGTCCACATTGAATACATGCCAGGGATGTCTCATTCAGGACTGGTGTAGTGGTATTAGAAGGGATGGTTTTATGAAATGACGGTAATTCTTGTGGAAGATCAGAAATGACTATTAAGGAAACTCAAAACATCACACTGTTTTCCGTCCCAGCTTGAGATCTCAAATTATATCTAACCTAACATAATAAACTTCTAACCTAACCTGAAAACTGCTGGAACAAAAAGCTAAGTGAAGTAAACTAATCCATCTTGTTTAGCCACTGTCTGATGCACACTAAGCTTTACTTACCTCTTCAGAACGGGGACGTTTTTTTATACTTTATTAGTGCAAATACTGGAGGATAATATTAATTTTTGGAGTACCTCTTAGTAGTGAAAGAGTTTGAGTAATCTACTCTAAGCTGGATCAATCTGTCTATACCCTTGTCACCATAACTTCGTCCAGGTTTCCGTCCTTTTGCAGCTTATTTCATGTAACGTAGGGGCGAAAAAGATAATGCAATGGCTGTACATCCTTTTCATTGCACTTCTTCGTGACAGGCACTGTATACTTGAATTAGTGTTAATCTCCTGAAACAACTCAGCTTTCAAGACAGAGAGATGACAATTTTATACTGTTAGAGTAAAAACAGTAGTAGTAGGAGCAATGTAATGCAAAACATGATACCATATTGTTGGAGTTATACTTCCGATTGCATCGCAATAGAGTACAGAAGGGGAAGGAAGCCGGAATGAAGGATGAGATTCACCTTTAGATCTATAAATAACCTGTAACGATCTCTTTCCGAACCCCTCTATGCGTCACTCCTGTCCGCGAACAGAATCTAAACATATAATTTTTTCGTTAACCGACAGCAGTCTGTCCGTGTCATATTCTTTTGACTTAAACTATGCATGTATAACACGATTAAAATTCAAGTATTATCACGATCACTAGTTTCTTTACCCCCTGGCGAGAGGGGGATGGAAAACAGGGCTGATGTAAGGGCAGGCTAATGGATAATGGCAGTTCAGTAGTGTGTATGTATGTGTGAGCGTGTGTAACCTGATGAGACGCCAGTATATGCTCTCCATTCTCTAACCTTGTCCTCCACTTACCTCTCACCAGGGGGTTAAGGAAACTAGTGCTCGTGATAGTACATTATCGTTAAGGAAACTATAGCACGTGAATTTTGAGATGAGGGAAGGTGTAGTCATATGAACAGAATTGTGAAGCTGTTACGTCATGGTCCCGGGCTTAAGTCTCAGATGGTGCACGGGACAACTTAAGTTTGTACAGTCAGGGCCATCTCCGTCACTTTCTTGACGCACCATACTACAGAGCATCATCATCTATGGACAGAGAAACATAACAATCCTCTCTCTGAATATTAGCCAGCGGAATGTAAGAAGCATAAGAGGTGAAGTATTGGGTGAATTTTTGTTCCCGATCGCACAGTTCGGTAAATAAACTACACTTCCCTCCATCAACACCCTCAAACACCTCACTACTTTCTCGTTCTTGCCAAAACACCGATACGGTGGCATCTATTTTCTTGATAAAACCAGACGATTTTATTCATCTGACTTGTTTTCTCCTATGTCTGAAAGCAACAAGTTAAAAAAAATATATATCGTACTGATGAGACTAACAATGACCTATTTCCCCTCCCACCGAGCACAGAAGGAATGGTGGTGTCAAATAGGCGGGGTGTGTGTGTGTGTTCTTACCTAATTGTTCTTACCTAATTGCATCTTTACAGGAATGAGTCAAGCTCGTACTGTCCCGTGTCTTAAACCATATTTATCGTACATATCCTTAAATTTGTGAATTGTTTTGGCACACACTATTTCATTCGGCAGTGCATTCCATTGATCAATTGCTCTGTTTGGGAAACTGAATTTCCTTACGTCTTTATCACATCTCTTCTTATGCAGTTTTTTGCAGTGTCCTCTTGCTGATGCTTCTCCATATGTTAAGTAATCAATTATGTCTATTTTCTCCTTTCCTGATATGCACTTACATAGCATTATCATGTCACCTCTTTTCCTTCTCTCCTGTAGTGTTGGTAGATTCAGTTTATTTAGTCTTTCTTCGTAGCTTAGGTCCCTTAAGCTTGGTATCCATCTTGTAGCGGCCCTTTGAACTTTTTCAATCTTGTCTATGTGCTTTTTGAGATGAGGACTCCAGACTATTGATGCATATTCCAGGGTTGGTCTAATGAATGATGTTATTATCCTTCTTAGCATGTCTTCATTTATGTATGTGAATGCTATTCTCATATTTGCAAGCAGTGTATACATGTTCCGTACCTTCTCGCTGATGTGGTCAGCCGAAGATAGTCTGTTATTGATAATCACACCTAGGTCTTCCTCTCTTTCTGATGTGTATAGGGTTTTATTTCCTAACTTATAATCCCAATCAGGTCTTTTTCCACTTTTACCAAACTTGATTACATGACACTTGTCCACATTGAATTCCATTTGCCATGTACTACTCCATTCATGAAGTTTATTTAATTCTTCTTGTAGCTCCCTACAAGAGTCTGTGCTAGTAATTCTCCTTTGTATTTTTGCATCATCTGCAAACATATTCAGATAGCTCTCATTTCCAGTGTTACTGTTTATATCATTTATGTACACTAAAAACATGATTGGTGCCAGCACCGAACCCTGTGGTACTCCACTAGTCACTTCATTCCATGATGAGTAGTTTCCTCTTAGTACTGTCCTCATTTCTCTTTTTATGAGAAAGTCTTGCATCCAACAAAACAGTTTGCCTCGAATTCCTCCTTGATGGTACAGCTTCCATAAAAGTCTTTGGTGTGGTACTGTGTCAAAAGCTTTCTTGAAATCTAAATAGATACTGTCCACCCATCCTTCCCTTTCCTGTATAGTGTTTGTTACTCTGTCATAGTAGCTCAACAAATTAGTAACACATGATTTTCCTTTTCTGAAACCAAACTGTCTTTCTGTTATCATACTGTGTTCTTCTAGATGATTTACCCAAGCTTTTCTTATAAGTTTTTCTAATACCTTGCTTACAACACTGGTCAGTGATACTGGTCGGTAGTTGAGAGGATTTTGTCTATTTCCTTTCTTGAATAAGGGAACTATATTTGCTTTTTTCCAAATATCAGGTAGTTTCCCTTGACTCAAGGATTTCTTGAAAATTAAAAATAATGGTTTACTTAACTCCTTTGCACATTCTTGTAACACCCAACATGAAATTTCATCAGGACCACTTGCTTTTCCTCTGTCTAATCTGCTTAACTCCTCCTGTATTACTTTTTCTGCTATTTGTATATCTGGTAGTATGTGTGGACATGCGTGTTCCACATAGTCCCTCTCAAAATTTTTTTCTTCTGTAAAAACTAATTGGAAATTCTTATTTAGTGCTTCACAAATATCTTTCTCTTGTGTATAAGTGATTCCCTCGTCCGTAATGGATTGTATTATATCTTTTACTTTGGTTTTGCTTCTGATATAGCTGTAAAACAGCTTTGGTTGATCACTACTTTTATTTATTATATCCTCCTCAAACTGTTTTTGAGCTTCCCTCCTTATTCTTGTATAGTCGTTTCTTGCCTGTTTGTAATTATTATACGCCCTTTCACTATTGTGTCTTCTGTATCTATTCCACAACAAATCTCTTCTTTCTTTTGATTTTTTACATTCCGTATTGAACCATTTCTGTATTTTCTTATCTGCTTCTTTGTGCTGTGGGATGTACTTCTGGACTCCTATTTCATAAAATTCACAAAATTTTTTATATACAGCATTTAAATCTTGTCCTCTAAGCTCATTTTCCCAATCAACTTCTAAGAAATACTTCTTTAGGTCTTGATAATTTCTCTTTTTATAGTTTAGGCTCTTTTTGTAACTGTCATTGCTGTTTACTATGTCATATGCTATCCTTAAGTTATAATTTAGTACTGCATGATCGCTTTTGCCGAGTGGAGGGTGATATATTAAACTGTCAATGTCATTTTCTTGCCTAGTAAATATTAGATCTAGCACTGAAGGTACATCAAGTCCTCTTTTTCTAGTGGTTTCCCTCACATGTTGCGTTAAGAAAAACTCTTGTACGAGATCCAGGAGCTTTTGGTCCCAACAGCTTTCTTGGCTATTTATATCTAGAGTATTCCAATTTATATTTGTATTGAAGTCCCCAGTTAGTATAATTCTTTCCGATTTCTCTTCCATTTTATGTAGCAAGGATCTTATACTCTGAATTGTACTCTCTGCCAGGTCCTCATATTCGTCTCTTTCCCGTGTGTTTGATCTGGGTGGCATGTACAAATTGGCTACAATTACTTTACCTTCAGATGTGTCGATCTCTACTGCAATCAGTTCTACTTGTGATGGTATATCTAGGTTTATTTCCTTGACTTTTAGATTTTTCTTAGTTGATATTATAATTCCTCCTCCTTTTTTTAAATTTCTGTCTCTTCTCCATATATTGTATTCCTCTAAGTTTAGTATGTCATTGGATATCCTTGGTGTTAATTTTGTCTCAGTTAGGCATATTATTTGTGGTTCATTTTCTCTGACATAATCATTCACATCTAGTAATTTAGATACCATTCCATCCACATTTGAGTACATCAACTTTATCATCTTGTTTATATACTTGCCATGACATGGTTCTACTAACTTCCTCCTTTTTCTTCCATCCTGTTTGTGTACCACTTTCGTACCTGCAATCCTATTACTTTGTAAAAATTTTCTTCTTGTCCTCTTCTGATCTTCCCTCATTTTTTGTTTTTGCTTCCTCCCTTTTCTCTTTCAGTAATTCCAGTTCCTCTTGTGTTAGGCATCTTTTTATCCATACATTTTTGAACTCCTCTTTTTCCATAAGATTCTTTGCATTTTTTAGTATCTCTTCCACAGTGTTCACACTCTGGAAAGTCACCTTTAGAGGTCTTGTCTTGCTTTTCTCGTATTTCCCTAACCTTTTGTGTTCCTCTATGTCTTTACTACAGATTTCCTCTGATACTTCTTTCAGTAAGCTCATTACATTTGCCATCTCCTTTTTGTCTCTAGTGATCTTGTTTTTAATTTCTTCCTCTTCTATACCAGTGATTACTATTGATTTATTTATTTCTACTGAATCTCTGACTAACTTTGGATTGTTTTGGATTATTCTTTTCACTTCCTTTTTAATGCTTTTTTCCTCCACCCTTGTTTCTAAGTCTTTCTTTACTTTCACCATTTCAGCAT
This sequence comes from Coenobita brevimanus, assembly GCF_032717465.1. Taxonomy (NCBI): domain Eukaryota; kingdom Metazoa; phylum Arthropoda; class Malacostraca; order Decapoda; family Coenobitidae; genus Coenobita; species Coenobita brevimanus. The sequence continues at coordinate 27,573,547 of NC_137047.1, read as the reverse complement.
ACGTGGTTTCTACATCATTTTTGTAGCTTTGCACAGCTTCATTCACCTGTGTTATCTTCTCCTCAATATCACTGCTCTGGTCCATAAGACTGCTTGCTTGTCTAATTGTCTCTGTGTCATTTTTTAACTCTTCCATAACACTCTCGTGATTGACTACTGTACTTCCCATTTCACTCACTTTCTTCCTTAGCATACTCAATTCCACTGTTAGTTCACTGATGGTTGTGTCTTTCTTATTGGCCTCCCTTCCTAGTTTTTCTATCTCTTCCTTTTGCAAGTGCATTTGCTTCTTTATTTCATCCATTTCATTTTTGAAAGCCATTTCTAGTTTGTGTACACGTTCAACCAGTCTATCGTGAGTCTCCACTTCAACCAGTTCCTGGTAGAAATCATCATTTTGCTTTTTACTTTTATCCCTTTTCTTTTCCAAATTTGTTTTACTGAAGTATGTTGTGTGTGTGTGTGTGTGTGTGTGTGTGTGTGTGTGTGTGTGTGTGTACGTGAACTACTGAATGACGGAGATAAGGAGAGGAGCTACGGTAGATTCACAGCTTTCAATATGTAACCGTGTTTTTACCCCTTCAATCTGATGACAACGTAACTGACGCTTTCACTATCATCAGACAGTGCCTTCAGCTTTGGTGAGACTTGAAGGGGTTATGCATAGATTTCATTAATCTTAAGAGATCTTTCCTAAACTTGATATAATTGTCCAGTAACTGCAATAATTAAATGTAAAGAGGTTGTTGCCAATGAAAATGGTAAAAGTCAGTAAAAATACATTACTACAACACACACACACACACACACACACACACACACACACACACACACACACACACACACAGCATTGCTTACATCCGTATCTGTATCAAACACGCTGGCATGGTGGTATACCTAGCTCGACTTGCTATCAAGATGTGCCCTGCGTCTACGGTTTAGACCTAGGCCGTGGCAAACATTTCACGTGGCCGCGACCCTTCCATATGCTTGTAAGTGTTCGCATCCTGTAGGTTCTACTGATGGCAAATACAGACTAATACACATTCATAACCATTACAATATGACTTTCATGTGCATCACTCTCCGTATAGATACCACTATCCCGTTTGGGCTTGGCCAGTATAAGGAAGGGTTATTAATGGTTGTCACTCTCCAATCCCGCAGAGGAACGCAAATGAACTACCACTGCTTCTATATACTAAATCTATTACAGTATATGCATCAACAACAGTTCATATTAACTCCACACTCGTACCGAACCGTTTCCTAGGAGAGCTATAGCCAGAATTAAGAGGTTCTCGTGCTGGCAGAGTACAAGTGGGGATAGAGATGTGAGCGAAAGTCGATGTGTTATGTTGGCTATGTTTGTGTGTTTGTCAGAGTATGCATATGCCATCAGTATAGGTTTGTCACTTATCTTAATAAGTGATAAAAGCCTCACAAATTACAGCCCGATTAGCTTATCTTAATGTTATGCCAAGACAACACATGTATAAAAAGGTGAATTATTTGTATTATTTATTTACTTATTTATTTATTTATTTATTTTTGTACTGAACGATAATTCATTGCTTTGATAAGTTTTGTGAGAATTTTATGCTGTTTATTCAGGATGTCACATTTTGAAGTGTCAAAATACAAGGAACGTGGTTCATGTTGTAATGAACTTTTATGATGGTTTCAAAGCATGGGTGAGAACAGATAGATGTTTGAGTGAGTGGTTCATTATTGTAGCATTTTGCCTTAACTTGGTTCATACTTTTGCCCATATGCAGCCTATTTCATGTACCTCAGTGACAGAATAAGATAATATTAAGGCTGTAAACCCTTTCCATATTTCTTCTTCGCGACTAACATCATGTTCTAGTCTTAATCTCTTACTATAATTCTGCATTCAAGATGGAAATATGGCAGTTTTCGGCCAAGTTAGGGCTTAAAAAAAATAAAAAGTATAGTTCTGGAAAGAAAAGCGTGTGATGCTTTTATGGGTGTTCATTACATTTAGTATACGAATGGACTTATGAGAAATGTCAAAGTAGGAGTTGCATGGATGGGAGTGAACTTCATGATGAATGGCGCGAGGTAGAATACAGTACTGCATTTCAAATATTTTGTATTTAGATAATGTTGTTTTGATTGCTAATAGTCAATGGCATCTTTGTAGACTGGTTCAGAATCTTGCTTGTGAGCGGTGATGTCTGAAATATTTGTTGGTGAAAGTAAATACTCGTGGTGTCTAACGAGTGAGTATGGGACTCACAATGTAGCCGAATGTGTAGGTGAATGGAGTCTGGAAGTAGTGAAAGAGTTTAAGTATGTAAGAGCAGTAACGGAAAAGGGAGGTAAATGCGTTAAGGGTGTGGTGAATACAGTGGTTTAAGAAACAAGTGGCTGATGCTGATCCCAAAGGGCCGTGCTTGAGCCGGCATGAGTTTTCGGTTCGTTTGTGCGCGCTCTAGTGGTCGCATTTTGAACCGATTTTGACGATTAAAGTGCCAAATGAGTGATTGTCATTTGTCGGTGTGCCTTCGTCGGAGTAGTCAACACGTTCAGAGCATCCCCAAGTTCATAATGTTAAAAAAAATAATCTTCATTTACAAGAGTACAGGCATGACACTGGCATAATTGAAAAAGTTCGTTCAGAATGCAGTATTTTATGCCCTCATCACAGCTTTGATACAACTCACTATAAACTGGCGAATTGCAAAAAACTTTCAACACGCGTCTGTATCGCTCATTAGGTGGTGGAGGTAGGTAGGTATGTAGGTAGGTAGGTAGGTTGGCAGGTAGGGAGAACGGTAGACAGGTAGGGAAGTGAATAGCAAGGTTGGTAGGCAGGAAGGGAGGTAGGTAAGGAGGTTGGCAGGGAAACAGGTAAGAAGGTCGGTAGGGAGGTAGGTAGGGAGTCAAGTGGGAATGTAAGTAGGTAGGTAGGTAGGAAGGCAGGTAGGTGGGAAGGTTGGGAGGTAGGAAGGTACGCAGGGAGACAGGCAGAGAAGTATGTAGGTATATAGCCAAGGAGGCAGGTAGATATTTAGGAAGGTAGGTAGGTCAGCGGGGAGGAAGGTAGAGGGAAAGGCAGGTAGGGAGGTAGATAGGCAGGTAGAGAGGTAGGTAGGCAGGGAGTTAGGTAAAGCGGTCGGCAGGGAGGTAGGTAGAGATGTAAGTAGACAGGAAGGAAGGTAGGGAGTCCGGTGAGTAGATACTTAAGTTGGTAGGTAGGCAGGGAGATAGGTAGGGCGGTCGGTAGGGAGGTAAGCAGAGATGTAGATAGACAGGACGGAAGGTAGAGAGTCGGATGAGTTGATATGTAAGTTGGTAGGCAGGCAGGAAAGTAGCTAAAGAAGGAGCCAAGAACGTATTATGGAAGTAGGTAGGCAGAGAGGCTGGTATGAAGTCTATAGGTGGGCAGGGAGGTACGGTAGGTAGGAAGATAAAGTAGGTAAGGAGGTAAGTAAGAAGGGAAAAGCTACAAAAAGTGCAAGATAATCCTATATATGCTAAAGTCCTAATTTGCAGCTTAATACCTCCCTGTTTAAGGATGACATTGTCTAACAGAGTGGCTGCAAAACCTGAGAGTATCGTATAACAAAGAATCTGCTATACGAGGCAAGAAGACATCGTCTTCGGCACACCAGCGTGGCAACACGCAGCTTATAGTTATGTAAATATATACGGCTCCGGATGTGAATGGGCTCGTATAAGCCTGTATGGGCCTGAATTAATCTAGATGGATCTGATCAAATCCTATCTGACCTGATGTGTTCCGAATGGACTTGATTTGACCTGATAAGAACTGCTAACCCCTTCAACCGATAACGTGTTTTTCAATTCAGTCAGGCACTTTAGTTGAAGAACCGAAGGACCTCGCAATAGTAAGCGAGTTGATGAAGTCCTTTCCAGTTGAAAAATCCACTCCTAGACTGAGTAGCCGTGTCTGAAAGTAGCATGTGTAAAATATGAAATACGTCATGGCAGCTAAAGGGCAAAGGAATGTGATGTGTATGGGATGGATAGGTTATGAAACATGTGGAGAACGGATGCCTATTATCAAAGGTCAGAAGAGACGGTGATACAGTTACACTACAGAAGAGATTTGAACAGAGTGGTGAAAAGGGTATATATAGGTAGCTAGGTAGGAAGGGAGACAGACAGGAAGGAAGTAGGAAGCTGGGAGGTGTGCAGCTTCAACTCTCCTCCCTGGCAAATCGCATCAATGAGAATTATCTAAAGGTAGGGAAATACCAGGTCTCTGTTAGCTTTGAAATATTAGCCAGCAGAGAGAAGGTGAGAACTGAAAGAGAGACTTTGAAGGCAGAAGGTGACAAGGAATACCAAACAAGAATAAGAATAAAAATAAGGGAGGAGGAGGAAGAGGAGGAGGAGGAGGAGGCGTGATAGGCTATGTGAATGTGTGACTAAACGTGGTATAGACACTGAAGAAACAAGAGTTGTCGAATAGTGTACAAATGAATGGGTGAATAATGTATGGACTATGGAGATGCACTTAACTAGGGTTGCACCTCTCAGGATCCTATAATTCACTCCCAGATGAACAAAATTGTTTGGCGTAAGTTAGAATAGAATACTGGAGTTGTCCCGGCCATGTGCCATGTGAGGGGTAATGTTGACAGTAATAATACTATCAATTCCTCTGATTTACTTTTTGCTGAATAAAAATGTGTTAACTGAAACAGAATACTATATTTATCTCCATCATGAGAGGGTCAGTTTAGCAATCAAAGAAAGTTTCTTTCCCATGGTCATAATGAATCACTTTTTTTCATTTTTTTTCTTTGGTTTACTTTTTATATGAAGCTGAGCCGAGAATTTACAAGTTTTGAATAATGAGTCACCTGATATGCATTTAACTACGAAATTCTAAACACATAATGGTTAGTTCTAAAGCATACTTGGGTTGGCAATGGAGGACAAATAAATATCCAAATGGTGGCCAACATCCCTTGACTTTCAATGGTTACGCCTAAACAGCCAACAATCGGACAATCACCGCCTCCATTATGTAAACAAACCACTGTTGTCCTTATCTAACATATTTACCTTTAGTAGGTTGCCCACACAATGTTATTTAACGCTCTCATGGCCGGGACAACTCAAGTACTTTATTCCAGCTAACGCCAGGCAATTTAATTCAGCTGAGGGTGCGTTAAAATACATAAGTACACGTAATATCTTGGTCTGACGTATGCCTAAGCTACAGTATCTAAATGTACTCCCTTCATCTAACTCATACCAAATGAAACATGCCTTAGTTAAAGAGTCGATACACAAGGGTGGCTTAGGTTTATGATGAAATTTGCAGATGAGAGAGAGAGAGAGAGAGAGAGAGAGACGATCTACCCAGTGCTTAAGTACGATTTAACTTGTGTATCAACCTATATCCTTTCGTACTGTATGTTTATAATCAAGCACGTTCGATGTCAGTACCACATGCCCTCCTGGTGCCCATCTCCGGTTCACGTAGTTCATTCCACAGCCACTGCACACTCAGGGATACGTTCGCTTACTATTCCTCTGAGCCTACGGAACACCCAGGGGCACATCCATCATTCTCCTCTCTGACGCATCGTATTAATGAGAATCATCTAGAGTAGAGGAATACCAAGCCTCTTTTAGCTTCGGAATATGAGCCAACAGAGACAATGGAGAAGTGAAAGAGGTGAATTTTTGCACCAACTGTTGTCCTGGACTGCATGGGTTTATTCCCTCAACCCGGTGACGCGTATCCCTCTATTCTTGTTACGTACAGACTCTTATATTCAGATTGGGACAGAGTTTTCTAACTGGATGGACTAGATATAAGTTTAACTTTCATTAACTTCTTTGCTTGGGGCTCTCCTGATCTGACTTAACATTGCCTGATAGCAGCAGAAATAAGCTACGAAGACGACGTTCCCGGATTGTAACTAGGGCATATTATTACGCTTCCTTCTCATCACACGGCGAAAAAAAAAAAAAGTAGATTTATACCCCAGACTCCTTTAAAACACCCACCATGGGACGTATTCATACATTTTTTGAGGTTAAATTGTGCATTAAGCTCCTTCTCTATATTATCAGCTTAATCCAAATAGCTATTAAGTACAAGACAACTAGACTAGAGCGGATAATGTGAAAAATACAACAAAGCAAAAGCTCTATGATTCATGGAGGTATTTAACTGGCATGGATACTTCCTTATCGTTAAAACTGGTTATAATAGTTTATGAATACGGGCATGGGCTTTATTATGTATCTTACATGCAGAATTTAATGTTGCTCCACAACATAAAATATAAACAAAGAATTTGAATACTAACTGAGTGATGTCATGCTAGAGTCCCAAAGATGAAGCCTCGTATTATTTTTGTCGTGTGTGCAGGTTCTTTGTTCTGCGATGATCTCGGGATTTGCATCCACTCTGTTGGACAATGTGATCCTTTCACTAGGAAGAATTAAGCTACAAATTATTCCTCTAGCATATAAAGAATTAATTTGCACTTCTTGTCTCTCTTCCCAACTTGCCTATACCTCCCTCCCTACCTGCCTTCCTACCTTGTATATACATACATACTGTACATGCTTCCCTACCTACCTCCCTTGCTGCTTCCCTGCCTACCTACCAGCTTACCTATCTATCCACCTGACTCCCTACCTGCCTCCCCGTCTTCCAAAATTTCAACCTACCTCTTTCTCTATCGGTCGACCTGCCTACCTACCTTACTATCAACCTTCTTATCCATTTACATGCCTACCTTTCTACTTACCTACCTACCTGTCTATCTACGTACCTACTGCCCAGCCTCACTGGTTACATCTCTACATTCTTCTCTGCCTATCTTCTTTCATAACTACCTATCTACCTTCCTTCCAGCTTACCGTCTCACTCGATTCCCTAGGTATTTCTTTGCCGACCTCCCTATCTACCCCACTTCCAACCTCCCTTCCTCCCTCCTTGCCTACCTCCCTTCCTGTCTACCTACCTCCCTACCCAGTACCCACCTCCCTATCAAACTACCTGCCTACCTACCTACCTCCCTGTTTCATTAAGTATTTACCTCCTTATTTACCTCATTACCTGCCTCCATCACCTAACGAGTCGGCGACACAAGCGTGCATTTACAGCTTTTTCCAATTTGCCAGTTTCTAGTGAGTTGTGTCCAAACTGTGACGAGGACATAAATTACTGCATTTTGAACGCACGTTCCTGTGATACCAGTGTTATGTTTGAACCCTTGTAGATAAAGAAATTTTTAGTAATTTTGACCTTAGGGTTGCTCTGAGCGTGTTGTCCACTCAGACTTGAATGAGAGGATTCATTTGACACTAAATCATCAAAATCGATTAATAATTGCGGCCGTTAGCGCGCGAACAGACGGACGCTATACTGTCACCCTGGCTCAACGAGCTAAGGCCCTCGACTTCGTCCTCGGGAATACTCTTGTTATGAATAAGGCTGCTTGTACATACGTTGTGTTCACTGATGCAACTACCATACACTTCACAATCAAAGTGAATATTAACGTAACAAAATGAGAAAAACAAAGCGACCTGTGACAACAGTTAATTTACTGAGACTTGTTTATCTTGTATCTTGCCTAAGAACAATTTTAGATACGACTCCGGTAAGTTTAGATTTAGTCATGTCCTTCACAAGCATCATGATTGTTCCAGGGCCATAATTGTAAAGGATTCTAATCAATGTACAGGAGAAACAAATCTTCAGAACAATTACGTATTATAATATATATATATATATATATATATATATATATATATATATATATATATATATATATATATATATATATATTAATTTTGTCACTGTAATATTCACTCTAATTTGATTATGAAGTGTTAGGTCCCATGGTGTAATGGTTAGCACTTTGGACTCTGAATCCAACAATCCGAGTTCGTGTCTCGGTGGGACCTTACCTGGAACACTTTTCTCCCTACGTGTCAAGTGGGGTTGGTGGAGGATTAGTGCCCCTCCCTGTTAAACAATTAACTCTAAGCCCTTGGCCACCCTGTTTGGGATACATGGCGTCTGGCAATGAATGAATGAATGAATGAAAGTGTTAGGTCACAGCATGAATGACGGCAAACGTAAGTGAAAGTTAACTCTGATTATCGATCTGTTTGTTTTATGACCTTTGTCACATTAATATTCACTGTGGTTAGACTGTGGAGTGTTTAGTAGATGTATGACATTAATTACACTAACGAGATCAAGGCGTCGTGACAACATAGTACCAAACGCATAGAGACAGGATGCTTCAGCAAAGCATGTCATTCTTTGGAGGGTGAATTCTTTAGGTAACTCTAAATCACAATACTCCATGATAAAATGTCCATTTCTGCTTAGTTTCGTAATATTAAATGTTCAGGTAGCTGTGTTAAAACTGGAGTACTGGACTCGTAGGTTTCTCCTTCGGTCATTAACTATGAATTTCTAACCCTGTAGCTGCAGTCGATGTTCAAGAGCTGAATAAAATCATCTGGTGTCAGCTTAAATGAAATTTTTATGTGCACCAATAGCAACGAAAGGATTACTGAAGATAGTTTAACTGCCTCTGACTGCTTGGATTCCGCTCAGGTAAGCAAAATCATCTGGTGCTAGCGTAAATAAGCTACTCAAGTGCACCAGCTACATAGAAAGGGTCAATGCTTCCTACTGAACAAATGGGCCAAAGCGACACTGAACGAGTGATTACATGAATTACAGAAAAGAAGCAGGAATATCTGAAGATTGGTATTATAAACTCAAGTATTGGTGGAAGGATTATTTTCTCTCAAATTCAAAACCCTGTTACCAGGTCACTCAAGGTCCCAGATCATACCCCTCTCGATTTTTACCTGTGGGGACAAATAAAGGCCTTGGTATACATAACAGGGGGTCATACAGCGGAGGATCAGTGACCATGTGTTCATGAATGTTCCATGCAGACACGGCATATCCCAGGCAACAGGGATTGGGGTTTGGCAGTCAGTGGTGCGCTGTGGTGAAGAACGCATTTTCAGTAAGGGGACGTAATTTTACTCATAACCTCTACATATAAATAACCGTACTGTGATGCATCAAAAAATTGATATGTGCAAATAACGCTTTGGTTTTATAACTCCAAACATTTTATTCCAGCTCCTGTGCTGTAGCCATTCATATACTCGTATGTTTTCACTCGTTCAATGCCTCTTTTGTCCATTTGTTCAGTTTGATGCATTCATAATTCATAGCTAATGGCCGAGGTGGAAACCTATGGCTCCAATGCTAAAAATTTTTCCACAACTCCCTGAACACTGTCAGCATATTGTAATTATGAAGCTAAACTAAGTTTAGGGTTGGGGAAGTAAACCTTGTGAATATAGTGTTGAAAGTCGTCCAGTACTTGAAGCCGTCACTGTTACAGTATTCAATCCATCACAGAAGAAATGGGTGGGCTGGGTTGAAAAGAGCGGTCAGGCCGTCAGGGTAGGCTAGGTCAATAAAGGCCACATCAGGTGCTGTTTAAGAAAACATGCACACAGATCATCTCCATAGGTGCAGTAACTGAGATATGTTTACTAAGGTAATTCAGGACTGGGTGGTGTGAACTGTGAAGGTGAAATTTAGGTTTCTCCATCACCAGCAACAACAACGACGACAGTTTCGACAACAGCAACGTTAACCACCACGTGAAGGCAGTAATTATATGTGAAGCAGTGTTGTTGGTGGAAATTCAAAGAATTCCGTTACATGTTTTAAGCAGGGTGCTTGGACAGAGAGGAGTGGGCAAAATGAGTTGGGATGATGGGGCAGGACTCTTCTTGTAAAGAAGGGTGTTGTAGGTTTTCTCCAAGAATTACAACATTGACAACTGCCAACAAATAGACCTCATACTGCTGCCACATACCTGCCGCCTTGCGACACAAGTAAAAATGGCCAGAAAAATGAACAAGCCCTTTACATCATGGCGAAAGTTGTTTCAAGTCGCATGGTGTATCATTGTTAAACAGTAATTATTTTGTTCTGTGTGCGAAATACGTCAGTGTATTTTGGGCGTCATCACCTTCGACACAGGCGGCCCTCCAAGTAAGGAGAGGGAAGAGAGGAAGCAAGTGTAAGCACCCTCTGGTAAATATTATTAAAATCAGACCATTATGTGGCCATATGCAGCAGGTAACGGAAACAAAATCGCTATTCAAAGGCTAAGGATGCAGTATTCCCAGTATCACAGACATTTTTAAAAACTAAATATGTATGGTGTTTGTCATCTTCAAAGTCTTCCCTTAATCGCTAGCTCTGACGGTGCATATTTCTAAATTTTCTTTGAAATTAGATTTGAAACTCATTAATAAAGTCAACATACATACACGTAATTCGATAACATAAAACCACATCGCAGAATAAAGCCAGGGTGGCTAAAAATAATCATGTGATAAGTTTTCCGAAAATATTACAAAACTTGGCAATCTGAGTTTTCTTCATAAGGTGATAATATCGTTTATAGGTTGCAAATAAATCGCTGTGTCTAACTTTCACAATGAATATAAATGTTATGTTTTTATTCACGTTCAGAATTATCATATATGCAGAATATATCCGTCATAACAAATGAGGTCCTTTTTATGACCCACGGTGAGTCCCATGCGTATTCTATGTTCTATTCCATGGGTTTTCATTATATTTGAGAAGGTCAGACCCTCCAACCCTCCTCGCATTTCAAACACTGAATTTGTAATGCGTACGGTTATGCAAACAGATGCTGCTAAAATCAACATCTCCAACATCCTGTTAATCCTGAGGGCCTCCCGACAAGGGATAGCTATGACAGAATCACCTCGTCACTTGCTCCACTCACTATTTTTCCTCTTCACCTTCTTCCTTTGTCAATCCCATTTGCCCGATAATCTGTTTCAGCACGCATGCAAGCACACACACACACACACACACACACACACACACACACATATATATATATATATATATATATATATATATATATATATATATATATATATATATATATATATATATATATATATATATGTGTGTGTGTGTGTGTGTGTGTGTGTGTGTGTGTGTGTGTGTGTGTATTTGAATATATATTTTACATATTATATATTGGTGGTTGATGGTGGCAGTCATCCTTATGGTCTCTACACTGAGTGACACGCCAAATGGTTTCCTGTACCCAGGAAACAATTTACTACGTTGGGTGGTAACCATATAACCGGATTTTTTGGTCGGGTTAAGTGTCCCCTAGATTCCCCTGTCTAAAATAACTTAATCATGGCAAACGTTTCGGAGAGCCGCGGAGGGCCCTTTAGCTGCCCAGGGCCCCAACCAAATGGGCTGATTCGCATGGCCATGTGGAGGGTGAGAAGTGTGAATGAGGATAGCAAGAGGGTGGAAATGGTGAATGTGTTCAGGAGTGCGAGATATGCCGTGATGGCACTGTGTGAAACAAAGATGAAAGAGTGTGAAGTGGAGGAGTGGAAGAGTGTGAAATGTGTAAGATCGGGCATGAATGGGCGAGGAAGATGCAAGGAAGGAGTTAATTTGTTGACGAATGAGATGTGGCATAGTGGAATGAAAGATTACAAATGTGTCAGCTCGAGATGTATGTATGTCAAGTTCAAGTTTGAGAAGGTGAAAGTGGCAGTGATTGTAGCGTATGCACTGTGTGATGACAGGAGCGGGAGAGAGAAAGACAGATCTTGGGATGAGCTGGATGAAGCAGTGGGAGAAATGCCCAGGAGCTATAAAGTGATCGTAATGGGCGATATGAATGGAAGAGTAGGCACTGGTCCTAAGGATGACATAATGGGTTGTAATGGAGTACCAGGAGAAAATGATAATGGGAAGCGACGGAAGGATGTGTGTAAGGAAAGGAGGTTGTCCATTTGTAACTCGTATTTCAAACACGAAGATGCACATAAAAATGCATGGTACAGAGGGAACGGGAATTGTGTTGAAAGGTGCCTGATTGATTACGTGCAAGTAGAGAGGTCGATGCCGTGAATGGCTGCTGATACGAGGGCCGTGAGAGGATGATGTGGAGGTCTGTCAGATCATATGATTGTGGTATGCAAGATCAAGCTGAGAGGAGTGAGGTGGATCAGGAGAGAGAGGAGCAGTCAGGGAGAAAGACTGAAAGTCGAGAGGCTGAGGATCAAAGAAATGGCAGATAAATACAGGATCAAAGTAGGGGAGGAGTTAGAATCAGTGAATTGGAATGAAATTGACTGGACAGCCTGTCGAATGCATATAAGGATTGTTTAGTTAGAAATGCTAAAGCGGTGTGTGGTGTGGCAAGAGTAACAACAAAGAAGAAAGGTAGGGCATGGTGGGATGAAGAGGTTAAGAGAGCTGTGGAGGAAAAGCGGAAGAAGTGGTTGAAGTGGTTACAAGACAGGGGTTCATTTGAAATAAGAACTTAATATGCTGAGAGCAACAAGCACGTAAAGAGACAAGAGGAAAAAGGAGGAGGTAAATGAAGATCTAGGAAGAAAAATGAATGCAAATTACTCTGAAAATTGAGAGTTATTCTAGAAAGAAGTACGGAAATGTAGAAGTGACAGTGGAAGAAATGTGAAAGTGTGAAGGATGTAAGTGGTAGAATATTAACCCATGGAGATGAAGTAAGGACCAGATGGAACGAATATTTAGAAAGCCTGATGAATGGGAACAGAGAGAGCAGAGCCACTGTAAACATGATTGGTTTTGCAGTGCCAGGAAACGTGACACTCGCACAGGTGAAGAACGCTGTGAAGCTGCTGAAAAATGGGAAAGCAGCTGGGGTTGATAAGGTGTATGTAAAGATGATTAAGTGTAGTGGAAAGAGCGGAATGAAGCGTTTGTTGGAGATATGTAAGAAGGCACGGATGAGTGAAAATGTGCCAGCAGAGTGGAAAAAGGCTGTGATTGTATCCCTGTACAAAAGTACAGGTGAGCGAAGTGAGTGCAAGAATTATCGTGGCATAAGTCTATTGAGTGTGGTTGGGAAGGTATATGGAAGAATAATTACAGAGAAAGTAAGAGAGACATCAGAAGTCCTAGTGAGTGATGAATAGGGTGGCTTTAGGAGTGGCAGAGGATGTGTGGATCAAATATTTGCAGTAAGACAGATAATGGAGAAGACTTGTGAGAAGGACTATAAGGTGTTTATGACATTCATGGATCTGGAAAAATCATACGACAAAGTCGACAGAGAATGATTGTGGAAGGTTTTGCGCATGTGCGGCGTAGATGGTAAGCTGCTAGGTGCCGTCAAGAGTTTCTATGATGGTAGTGAGGCATGTGTAAGGGTAAATGGGCATCTAAGTGAATGGTTCACGATCACTGTGGGCGTGCGACAAGGGTGTGTGATGTCCCCATGGTTGTTCAATATATATATGGATGGGGTGATGACAGAAGTAAAAACACGAGTAATGGAGAAAGGGATGGCGTTGGTAATGAATGATGATGGATGGAATATCTCAAATTAGTTGTAAGCTGATGATATAGTACTACGTGCAAATACCGGAAAAGAACTTGGCAGACTAGTGCAGAGTTTTACTGATGTCTGTGAGCGTCGTGTCTTGAGAGTAAATGTAGAAAAGAATAGAGTGATGGTTACTGAGAAAGAAGGTGACTCAAAGTGTGATGCTGCAGTGAATGGAGAGAGACTGAAATTGGTGTGAGGTCAAATACCTGGATACAGTGACAGAAAAGACAGGAAAAAGTGCAAAAGAAGTGGAAAGTAGATTGACACAAGGAAGGAAAGTAACTGGTGCTATAAAGGCATTGATAAGAAACAGAGACTTGAGTGTTGCAGCTGTGCGAGGCTTACGTGAAAGAGCTTTAGCGCCAACTTTATTAATATGGATGTGAGACTATGGTGTGGCATGAAAATGAAAAGTCAAGAGTGACAGCATTGGTGATGGGACTGCTGAGAAATGTATGTGGAGTACAGAGAGTGTATAGGATACGAAATAATGTGATTCGTGAAAGATGTGGAGTGAGGTAGTCAGTAGACACCAAAATCGGAGAGTGTGTACTGAGTTGGTATGGTCATGCGGAGAGAATGGACAATAATAGAGTTGTGATAAAGGTATATCTGAGCGAATCTGAAGGAGGGAGGAGGCGAGGTAGGCCAAGGAGAAGGTGGAGGAATATGGTGAATGAGTGTGTGAGTAGGACAGGTATGGAAGTCGGTGAGGCTAGGGAACTGACAAAGAGATCGAGCTGGCTGGATGAATGTTGGGAGAAGTGCATGATCAGGGATTTGACACCCTTGTGTAACGTTGGGTCTGGTTAGTACTTGGATGGGTGACCGCCTGGGAACACCCAGATGCTGTTGGCATCCCTACGTGTCAAGTGGGGTTGGTGGAGGATTAGTGCCCCTCCCTGTAAAACAATTAACTCTAAGCCCTTGGCCACCCCGTGTGGGATACATGGCGTCTGGCAATGAATGAATGAATGAATGTGTAACGTGACAGCGTCCGGATTTACTCTATCGGATACTTTTATATGAAGCTAAAGAATGTGGTGGATGTTTTGAGAGTATCAGATAGAGCCAGGATTCCGGGGGCTTGAATGATGAGTGAATGGAAGCGAGGCCCATTGGATTGGGCAAACTTGGGCTGTCTAGACGTTGCTACTCCTCATCCTGCCCTAGAGTGGGAAAGGAGGCCCGGATGATGAAGATAATATTATACTGCTGATGATACAGTATTGTTGAGTGAAGATGAATGGGAGTTGCAAGGTTTGGTGAATGAATTTGGGACAGTGTGTAGGAGGAGGAAGCTGAAAGTTAATGTAAACAAAAGTAAAGTTATGGTGTTTGAGAGGAATGAAGTCACAGAGTGTGCAGTGAGGTTGGATGGTGAGGATATGGAGAATGTGAGTGCATTCAAGTACTTGGGTAGTGTGATGAGTAAGGATGGAACTTTGGGGGATGAAGTACGTGAAAGGGTACAGCAGGGAAGGAAGGTTGTTGGCACACTGAAAGCAGTGATGAGAAATAGGGAGGTGAGTATGGAAGTTAAGAAGTCACTGCATGATGGTATTGTGATCCCTACCCTGACGTATGGAAGCGAGGCGTGGACCTTGCAAGAGGGGAACAAGTCAAGAGTGAGAGCAGTGGAAATGAGTAACTTGAGAGGAGCATGTGGAGTGACATGGAGGGACAGGTTGACGAATGAAGAAGTGAAGGAACGTTGTGGGGTAGATGTGGATGTGGTTGAAAAGATTAGGAGAAATACACTGAGGTGGTTTGGACATGTGGAGAGGATGGAGAATGAAAGACTGACTAAGAGGGTGTATGTAGGTGAGGTGGAGGGAGGGAGAGGGAGGGGTAGACCGAGGATGAGGTGGAGGGATGGAGTTGAGAGGTATATGAGGGAGGGGGTGAGTTGGGGGAGGGGAGTCAAATGGTGGGTGACAGAGTGACTTGGAGGCGTTTTGTCTGCGGCCACCCTTTGCGGGATTAGGGCGTCGGGCTATAGATAGATAGATAGATATATATATATATATATATATATATATATATATATATATATATATATATTTATATAAATATATATATATACACTTCATGCTAACATCTGAAAATTCCATTCAGCTTATATGACATACCTCTGGCAGTGAGGGGGCTAATAAAAGCCATATGTACCCACTTCAATTCGAAAAGTCAAAGCTAGATGGAATCCTCTAGGGGTAACATGTAGATGGGGACAGACACCTTGAGGCACTTAGCAGCGGTGCTCATAAGCCTGTGGCGGACTATACACTCACTCTCCTGGAGTAAAAGACTACTGCATCATCAATGTTACCATAGTTACCTCCCCTGTGTATTACCCTAAGAACTCGTTTAACCTCGCGAATCTACATAGGGTGGATGGACAACTGGGACTTGTCGCGTCAATACTTGCACCATAGTTCAAACCCTGGCATTTATGGGGCGGCAGAGTCACAGCCAACAATACTAACTACTCAGCTAACCACTCGAATGAAGGTGACAAGGGAAAAAAAAAAGTCACTATACTGAAGAGGTTTAACGTACTGAAAAGATGAAAATCAGACTGACCTTCTTGGTGGTGTCGGTGGTGGCGACGGGTGGTGGAGGGGCGGGGGAGGGAATAGTAGGAGTGACGGGCGTGACAGGGGTAATGGGCGTGACGGGTGTGGTGGGCGTGACGGGTGTGGTGGGCGTGATAACCTCGGGACTGGACGGTTGTGCTACAATGGGGGCCGCTTCAGCCTGCATGGTCTCTTGGCTCGTCTCTGGTAACCCTGCATTCACTTGCTCCTGAGTCGGGGTGGTGGCAGCGTCGTAAACTTGGCTGGTTAGTGGGTCTGATCCGAATTTTACAACATATGGTGAATCGATGGTCACCTCGCTAGTCTCCCCCGTGTTGTCCATCCTGGTTCAAACAGCAGATGCCTCCACAGTAGAAGTTTCCGAAACAGATGGCTCCAATACAGATGGCTTCGAAACAAATGACTCCACAACAGAAGGCTCCACAACAAATGGCTCGACAGCAATAACAGCAGAGGACAATTGGAAGCACCGCACACTTTATCAGACGGCGGTGGTGCTAACTGATTGGCTTTCAGTTAATCAATTGACAATGCCTGGTTATCTTTCGTTTTCCTGATTGTATTGTATGAGCGAGTGACACTGTTGTTGTCTGCGTCGTTAACACTGTTTATCTTGTGAAACTTCGAAAATTTTGCGTCATACTCAGGCAAATATTAATTCCTCAGGGTCAACGACGACAGTTGTAATCCCTTAAGGTCATTTAATCCAATCATCCTGCTGTTTTCAAAATTATACATAAAAAAGCAAGACTGGCTAAGCAAGGAAGCACAGAGCACCAACACTCCATTGCGTCTGTTACTGGCTAGAGCAGCAGTTCTCAACATTTTTTGGGGGTCGCACCCCCCAAAACATGGGTCCACATTCCACGACCCACCCCCTCTTCCTGCCATCATCAGATTCCAAAAACTTCTTCCTGAACTGTTGTTGCTATTACTGATGTCACAGTTTCAAATGAACGTTAACCCAGTTGAATGAAGGCTGAACTAGTCCTTCTCCCGCAACACGCTGTTGGAGGGCGTTTATACACCTTGGGACTGAAGCCACCAGGCTTGACGCCACCACGTGAAGGCGTCCCTCTCCTGCACCGTCCTCATTCAACAAGAAAAAATAATAATCCTGCTTTGCTCTTAATTAATTTCTAAAAAAAAAGAAGTACACATATGCAACTCAGTAGTGTACATCACATTAAAAAAATTTAATGCTGATGCTTTCCCGTTATGCAATGTCGTAAGTTAGAGAGGACGATGCAGATCACTACAGTATTCACCGTCTTTTTTTTTTTTTTTTTTTTTTTTTGAAAGCAAGAAACAGAAAGTGTCTTCATAGCGACACTTATTCATGGACATGTTTGATCATAAAAAACACATTAACATAGCACTGACATAAAAGAGATCACAAAGACCTCCTCATGGTCACAAACACCACAACATATTTATAAATACCACCACATGATCATAAACACACCACCTCTTGATAACTGCCACTGCTACATGATCATTAAGGTACCATCACCGCAAACGATAGCCAAAAACACCACCACAAAGTCCAGGTCATAAATATGACAACGTGGACCTAGTCATAAACACTATTTAAATGGACATGAAGTATCACCACATGGTCATAAACACCTCCACAATAACGTGATCCGTTTGAAATGCATGACCACACTGCGTCTGAAAGACTGGATATCATAGGCAGTAGGAAATAAAGACAAATGAAGACAGTTCCAGAACTGACCTGTGGCATACATGAAGGACTGGGAGTAACAGTTAACTATTGAATTAGAGAGTTCGACAGACAAGGGATGAGAGTTTGTTGCTAAACAAGTGCTACGCGCCCTCCGTAGTGGTGGAGGAATGCAAGCAGACAGTTTAGAGGAGCAGTGACCATTAAGGTAGCGACAGAAATGAGATAGTGCAACAGTGCGGTGAAGAGACAGAGGTTGAAGGGAGCAAGTAAGAGGAGGAGAGTTAATGAGACGAAAATCCTTTGACTCCATCATGTTGTGAAGAGCTGTATGTGGGGAGCCTCCCCACAAGCAAGACTTGTATTATACACAGGGGCAAGTAAAACCCGTGCATAAAGTCAACAACTGTGTAGGGGTTAAGACGGCACGGAGTCAGCTTAGCACATCTAATCTCTTGGAAGCGGATTTTACAAGAGAGGCAATATGATCTTTCCAAGATAAATCTCAAGAGAATGAAACCCCAGATATGTTTAAAGATGATGCATGCCTTAGCTGGATATTGTAAAAAAAAAAAAAAAAAAAAAAATGGAGGATACTCCTGCGGAGGATTCTATCAGGGTGACAGAAGTAAGAACTGAGTTTTTGATGCATTAAAAACAGCACGACTGCGCTTAACCCACTCAGAGTTATATGCCAGGTCAGACATTAGGTAGGTCATAGCCTAATCCCTTGTTTGTTGAAGTAACTGCTGAGATGGGTGTTGCGGGAAGAGAATGGAAAGGCGATGGGTGGTGTCATCAGCGTATGAGTTGATAGGGTAAATGTACAGCTTAGAAGGTCATTGATGAATAAAAAAAAGAGAGTTGTTGATAGGAAAGAGCCATGAGGAACACCACTGACCGCTCCAGGAGAAGAACGGTGGCCGTCTACAACAGCTGCTATAGAACGACTAGAAAGGAAGCAATAGATGAAGACACAGACAGAAGAATAGAATGCCTAAGAGGGCAGTTTGGAAATTAAAGATTTATGCCAGGCTCGATCGAAAGCCTTTGAGATGTCAAGTGCAATGACAAAACTATCGCCAAAGTCCCGAAAGGAGGATGACCAGGAGTCTGAAAGGTAAGTGAGAAGATCGCCAGTGACGCGTCCCTGGCGGAATCCATTCTGACGTTCAGAAAGTTGTGTTAGGAAAGATGTTTCAAATTATTTTTGTTATGAACTGAGTCGAAAACTTTTAAAACACAAGATGTTAAAGCTATTAGGCGATAGTTAGAGGGATGGGAATGGTCATCCTTCTTTGGGACAGGCTGAATAACAATTTCCAGCAAGAAGGAAAGGTACAAGTTGACAGACAAACATGAAAGAGTTTACCTAGGCAGGGTGCAAGCACAGATGCACGGTATTTGAGGACAACAGGGGAGGATCCCATCAGGCCCACATGCCTTGTTAGTACTGAGGCAAGTGATGGCAGAAAATACATCAATTGAAGACATTTTAATGTCAGCCATGATGAAGTCAGAGGGGGGAAGCGATGGAGGGACAGCACCGGAATCATCGAAGGTGGAACTGGAGGAAAAAGTCTGCGCACAGAGTTCTGCTTTATCAGCAGAAGAAATAGCTACAGAGCCATCAGAGTGGAAAAGAGAAGGGACGGATGATGAGGTAAAGCTGTTGGAAAGGTTTTTGGCAAGGTGCCAGAAGGAGCGGGAAGAATTTGAGTTGGAATGTTCAGATCATCTTGTACGAATGAAATTATTTTTAGCAGAGCGAAGAACAGACTTAGCAAAATTCTGGGCAGAAACATAAAAGAGATGAGATTCAGGGGTGGGTTGGATTCAGTACCCTTTGTAGGCCTTCTCCTTGTTGTGGGCAGCATTAGAACAAGCATGATTAAACCAAGGATTTTTCGCATTAGTCGCAGGATATGAGGATGGGATGTATGCTTCCATGGCCGAGAGAATAACCTCCGCAATGCTCAAGGCTCACTCAGAAGGCTCTTGGCCACTGAAGCAATAATCATTTCAAGGAAAATCAAAGAAGTACTACCTGAGGGCCTCCCCAAATCAGCAGCTCCAAAGTGCCACAGCCGCAGCTTCTTGGGAGCGTCCACAGGCCTTACCGGAGCAACAGGACAAGTTAAGGTGATAAGGCTGTGATCGGAGGAGCCCAACAGAGAAAATATTTACAGCGTAATCGCTTTTTATTTGTCAAAATTCCTTCGTGCTGATAAAGACAAATCAATTTACATTGTTTCAGTTTAGAGACGTATCGAAAGTTATTATTATTTGGTTCACGTATAAGGTCCCCCGCACACGGGCCACTTTTCAGTGGACGGTGGCTGCCACTTTTTCGAGGCGCCACTAAAAAGTGGAGAGGGATGCTATGACATCACGCACACGGGCCACTTTTTCGTGGCCACCACAGGCAGTTCCATCATGGATGTCGAGGAGGAGGCATGTGTCATCGCTGTGCTCCTCAAAATAAGAAAAGAAAGACGTACAAGAGAGTACTGTGTGCATCCAATAATCGGCCATAGGCTTATCAGGGGTCAATTTTATACGCTCATTGAAGAGTTAAAAGCGTACCCAGAGAAGTTACAAACTAATTTAGAATGATCTATGCTTCTTTTGTTGACCTGCTGACTACAATTGGGCTTTCAGTTTCACGTCTGAACACAAACATAAGGAAGTGTGTACCACCAGAAGAAAGACTTGCAGTTATCTTAAGGTAAATATAGAAAAGCACATACACGTCAGAATCAAGGTCCAAGTATAACGGAGAAATAGAAGAAGGGAAGTGCGGGAGGAAGGAGTAGATGTAAGGAGAGAGGAAAGGTTACAAGAGGATAAGAAAAAGGCAAATATGAGAGAGAAGTGGAGGAACAATTGGGTAAATATGAACTGGAGCAGATATGGGACGTGGAAGGTGTGTGCAAGATATTCACAGAAGAAATATGTGCAGCCTGTGAGGTGGTGTATGGGGTGAAGAGAAGACGAAAGGGGATGCAAGGAACAGCATGGTGGAATGAAGAGGTGAGACAGGCTGTGGTACAAAAGAATAAAGCATATAATGAATGGATGAGAAATAGGGGCGTGGAAGAAGTTGAGAGACGGAAGAGAGTTATATGTAGAAAGGAAGAGAGGTGAAAAGATTAGTAAGAGAGAATAAGAAGAGAGTGGATGAGGAATTTGGAAGGGATCTGAGTGTCAAGTGGAGGGAATGTTAGAAAATGGTCTGGAAAGAGGTAACGAGAGTCAGACAGGGTGGCAATGAAGTTAGTAGAGAAGTGAAAGGTAGAAACGAAACGAATTACTAGTTGAGAAGGGAGAAAAAGTGAGCAGATGGAGAACACTTTAATGAATTGTTGAACATAGAGAATGAAAGTAATGCGAGTATAAGTGGCTGGGTAATGGCTAGGAGAAGGAGGGAGATGAAAAAGACAGGAGGAAAACAGTAGGATGGAAGTTGTGGAAGCAATGAAGAAAGTCAAAATGGGGAAGGCCCCAGGAATTGATGGAGTGTGTGGTGAAATGCTGAAGCATGGGGGAGAGATAGCAGTAGAATGGATGTGGAAGATGTGCAGATTGGCCTGGGAGGAAGGTAGAGTCCCAGAGGATTGGAAGTCAGGTATAATTATTCCATTGTACAAAGGAAAAAGGGAAAGAGAAGTATGTGGTAATCATAGGGGCATTTGTCTTCTTAGTGTAATAGAAAAAGTATACGGTAGGATACTTATTGACAGAGTTAGGGAATTAACAGAGGAATTAATTGAAGAACAGGGAGGCTTTAGGAAGAGAGAAGGTTGTGTAGATCAGATATTCATTCTTAGATCTTTAGTGGAAAGGTTTCTAGAGAAGGGAAAGAAGTTGTATGCGGCGTTTATGGATTTAGAGAAAGCTTATGACAGGGTGGATAGACAAGGATTGTGGAAAGTATTAAGAATATATGGAATAGACGGGAAGTTGTTGAATGCTGTGAAGAGTATGTATGATGGTGCTAAGGCTGCAGTGCGTGTGGATAGTGAACTGAGTGAGTTTTTCTATTTGAACGTTGGGTTGAAACAGGGATGTGTCATGTCTCTATGGCTGTTCAATCTGTATATAGATGGGGTTATAAAAGAGATACTAGGTAGGACAGTGGATGCTGGAGTGGCCCTAATGAGAGAGGGCAGTGTTTGGAAACTCCCTGTACTGCTGTTTGCTGATGATACTGTGTTGTTAAGTGAAGACGAAGGGGAGCTGCAAGGCTTGGTGGATAAATTCGGGAGAGTATGTAAGAAACGGAATCTAAAAGTGAATGTAGGGAAGAGTAAAGTTATGGTCTTTGAGAGAGGTGTCAGTGAATGTACAGTGAGGTTGGATGATAAAGAAATGGAAAATGTGACTACGTTTAAGTACTTGGGTAGTGTGATGAGTAAGGATGGAAGTTTGGAGGGTGAAGTGCTTGAAGGGGTACAACAAGGAAGAAAGGTTGCTGGTTCCTTGAAGGCAGTGATAAGAAACAGGAAAGTGAGCATGGAAGTGAAAAAGTTATTACATGACAGTATTGTGATATCAACTCTAACATATGGAAGTGAAGCTTGGACCTTGTTGGAGGGACACAAGTCAAGAGTGAGAGCAGTGGAAATGAGTTAGATGAGAGGAGCCTGTGGAGTCACCTGGAGAGACAGTCTAACAAATGAGGAAGTGAAGGAGCGTTGTGGTGTGGATGTGGATGTGATAGGAAGTGTTAGGAGAAACACACTGAGGTGGTCTGGCCATGTGGAGAGGATGGAGAGTGAGAGACTGACGAGGAGAGTGTATGTGAGTGAGGTGGAGGGGGAGAGAGGGAGGGGAAGGCCAAGGATGAGATGGAGGAATGGAGTGGAGAGGTATATGAGAGAGGGGGATGTGAATTGGGAGCAGGGCAATGAAATGACAGGGGACAGGGTGACGTGGAGGCAATTTGTTTGTGGCCACCCCGTATGGGATTAAGGCGTCTGGTAATAGACAGATAGATAGACATACATGTTGCGCAAGAATTTTATTGAGAAAACTTGTGAGTAAATGAACCACATATCATAAAATAAATGAGACGTATTTTTGCAAGTGTAAAGATATTACACTGATATAAACTGATAACACAGAAATACGTTCCCCAGATATTTAAGAAAATGGCATAATGTTTTGCTTTTCTGAAAATGATGAAACCTTGTGGCAAACATATTGATATCAACAAAACATGCAACACTGATAGAACTGTGTCACTGCTAGGAAAAATCCACCAACATGCTACCAATAAACAAAATATTCAAATGAATCAGACTGTTCAGCTTCGCTTGGAATACCTGACATTGTGCATGGCACTGGGGAGGACACATTGCCAACGTTACCTGGTATAAACTTTAGACTTTCGCGAACTTCAAGCTCTGAACGACTTTGTAGTGTGGTGCAACTTTTATTTTGGGAACGATCTTGTGTACGCATGTAACTCTGGGAAGGAAGATGACCTTGGTTAGGGAGAGCACCTGGCGTAGACACATTACCTTGGGTAGGGAATGGACCGTCAACAACGTCAGTCCGTCCGCCAGTGCCACCGCAAAGTGGCCCGTGTGCGGGCTGCCATTTGAATTAACGGCATCCATCATCGGTCACCAGTGGCGAGCCACCGTGGCGTGGCGGGTGAAATGGTCCCGGTTACCATTTTTTTGCGGCTGCCACTAAAATTTGACTCGTGTGCGGGCTTCCATAGAAACACGTGCGTTTTATTTCTCGCCACGAAAAAGTGGCAGCCACCGTCCACTGAAAAGTGGCTCGTGTGCAGGGGGCCTAAAGCAGCAGCCAGTCAATGAAACAAGTAGTGAGTGCGAGAGACATGAAGCTCGCACATGTGGACGTGGCGAGCTACTGACACTTGAAGTTTGTAAAATTTAAAATAAACAATGAAAATGGCAAGGCAAATTTACGTACATACTAGGAACGAAAACCAACTTTTTGATGCTTCAATTTCAATATCTGGGGCGCAGTCCGTCTTATAGTTTAAGACTCCTTGATATCTTTAACTTTCTCTCGAAACGGTCAGATTAAAGAAAAAAAAAAATCAGGAAAGTGAGCAGCAAACAAAGAAGGAAAGAAACCAACTTATTACAAGGGTAGAAAGAATAATGAGCTTTGAAGGCTGGACCAGAGACAGAATATTAATACTGAATATAAAGCAGTGGTTCACCATGATGTACAGACACACACACACACACACACACACACACACACACACACACACACACACACACACACACACACACACACACATCCTTGCTCAGGAAACTTTTCCATCTGGGTCTTTGCGCCCCCTAGACTAGAGCGAAGTCGCGGACATCAAAATACACTCGACAACAAAAGTAATGTCGCCTCACCATCCCCTCCACGAACGCTGTGACTCACACCTAAATAGTCACTATAAATGCCAGCTTAATGTTGCTGCGACGTGGGAGAAATGGGGTGGCAAGGGTCAGGGAGGGGAAGGGTTGGTAGCAGGACCAGGGTGGAGATGCAATGATTGTGTAGGAGAGTAATTGTAATATAATGATTACTTTTACAGGTATTATCTATAGCCTAGTAATCAATTTATTCGTGCCGGTAATCATCCATATATAACAGTGTAAACTTTCTTGATCAACATTTAAGTACAAAGGGGAACAAAAGAATACATACATCAACAGACCTAATGATCCTGACGAAACTACTTGTTACAGAGAAGACTATGACATCTAATTCTATCAACTAAAGTTAAGAATAGTAAAGCAAAGGGTCTCCTATCCACTCAACAAAGTCTCCAGCTGAAGCCGTCAGGGAGTCGTGACAAAGATCATGATATTTTATGGAAAAATTGTCATGATATTTCCATAGGAAGATTTAAAAGAAAAGCCTATATTCTACGCGGTCTTCATATCGAAGAAAAAAGTGTCACTGTAGTATTGCTCTGTTGCTGTATTCTCCTTGATCTGAATGAGAGGAAAAACAATCACGTAGATTATCGTACTAATCAGCAATGAACAGGTTAAGATGCAGATTCGAAGCTAGGTACTTATCTACACGACTGCACTGCAGTCTATCACATGTTTTTGAAGAGACTGTTCGTTTAGCTAGAAACGTTGCCGTTTCTAGTTTTTTCTAAAACACACACACACACACACACACACACACACACACACACACACACACACACACACACACACACACACACACACACACACACACACACACACATTTTATAGTTTATAACTATAGTTTTTAACTATTACCTCTGGTATAATATCATACTGTCATGTCCCGTAAAAAAAAAATATATATATACAAGAACTTAAATTAGATCCCTTCGAAGTCTGCGTTTTGATAAGTTAAATGGCTATAGCTCTTCATATGTTCCCCTTATGGTACTGCCTTCGTTAAATACGAAGTATCTCCCTAATAGAGGTCGTGCGGAAGTCAAATAAAACTGTCTGAAGTAATAATTGTACTGAAGTGGCTAAGAAAGCAGATACAACCTACAGTAATATTCCTCTTGTAAAAGTGAACATGGAAATGGAAAATTTAGTTTATACATTATTTTATCCATTGTTTTGGAAGAATAAAACAGACCCTTTAGCTTAATAATGATGGCTTGCATGCCTCTGATGATAGCTGATGTAGGGGACACCTCTTGGAGTGATGGTGCTGAATTAAAGGGAGACATTTGCTCACCCGGTGGACTACAGTCTGATGTTGTCCTTTTCCAACAGTCCATCAGCCTCCTTTCGAGAGACAAGGATGGAGTTAAGGGACGCTTGTATAACCGGGCAGGGGTTCAATTTTCCGTTGGTCCGTCTGTCCGTCCTTCCGTCCGTCTGTGTGCTCTCTAGCGGCTGTAATTAAGGATCGATTTAGCTTATCGCTCCTCCAGTGCCTCACCAGAACCCAGCGCGTTTGACTCAATGTGCACACAATTGACCAGTCTTAACCTCACCCTTATCACTGGAGTTACCTTGTTGGGTGATTTTAACGTCCAAATTATAGAATGGTTATTGCATTCAACAGAGACAAATCATAAACGACCATGTACCCTCCTAAGAGTGGCCAACACGCTCAAGGCAACTCTAAGATCACAAAGATTAAAAATGTCGATATTTACAAGCGTAGACATAACACTGGTATAATAGGAAAGAACGTTCAAAATGCAGTAACTTAAGTCCTGTTTACATTTCTGACACGGCTCACTAGAAACTGACAAACTGCAAAGATTCAAATATGCACCTGTATTGCTAATTTATTAGGTGGTGGAGGCAGGTAGTGAGGTAGGTATTAGTTAGTTAGTTAGGTAGGTAGGCAAGTAGGTAGGTAGGTAAGTAGGTAGGTAAGTAAGTAGGAAGGGAGGGAGGAAGGGAGGCAGAGAAGGAGGTAAATAAGCAGGGAGCTTGGTAGGAAGGTATGGAGGAAGGTCGGCAGCAAGATAGGCAGGTAGGAAGACAGATAGGGATTCAGGTAGGTAGGGGGGTAGGTAGATAGGTAGGCTGGGTGGTTGGCTGAGGAAGTGAAGAAGGTAAGCAAGAAGAGAGGCAGACAGGTAAGTAATAAGAAGCCAAGGGGGTAGGCAATGAGGTAAGCAGGAAGGGAAGCAGGTAGTGGGATGGATAAGGAGGTAAGCAGGCAGGGAGGTCCGCAGGAAGGTAGGCAAGTAGACTGGTAGGTAGATAGGCAGGTAAGCAGGAAGGAAGGTAGGCGGAAAGACAGGCAGGGAGATATGTATGGAAGTAGTCAGGAAGGGGGGGGGGGAAGCAAGCAGACAGGTAGGTAGCTAGAGAGGTGGGTAAGAGTGTAGGTAGGCAAGTATGTACAGTAGGCAGGAAGGTAGATGGAGATGTACTGTAGGTAGACAGGTAGAGATTCAGGTGGGTAGGTAAGCAAGGATATAGGCAGGAAAGTAGGGAAGACAGAGAGAGAGAGAGAGAGAGAGAGAGAGTAGGTTGGGAGGTAGGTAAGAAGGAAAAACCGAAAAGAAACCCAATTTAATCTTTTATATGCTAAAGGAATAATATGCGGCTTAATACCTTCACGTTACATGGCCGTATTACCTGAGTGGCTGCCAAACCTAAGATCATCGCATAATGAATCCGATGTACACACGGCAAGGATTATGTGAGATTTCGTCTTCGGGACCCTAGGATGGTAACCCATGACTAGAATATTAATTTTGAATGTTATTTGTACCTTACGTCCTTCAAGCTGAGGAGGTCATTAATAATTTTATACTTGTATACTCCTGACTACTTTACTCAAGATAGGAGAACAATTGCGAACTGGAAGAGTTAGATATTGCCTTCATTAATCCCCCCCCCCCCACTACCAGACAGCTGTCCTCAGATGAATTAATTTAGCAGTCACGAGAATCAATTACAAAAATACGCCACAGCAGTGAAGGAAAAGGGGAAAAAGAAGTGTGTGGTAATCATAGGGGCATTTGTCTTCTTAGTATAATAGGAAAAGTGTATGGTAGGATACTTATAGACAGAGTTAGAGAAAGAACAGAGAAATTAGTTGGAGAAGAACAGGGAGGCTTTAGGAAGGGAAGAGGTTGTGTAGATCAGATATTCATTCTTAGATCTTTAGTGGAAAAGTTTCTAGAGAAGGGAAAGAAGTTGTATGCGGCTTTCATGGATTTGGAGAAAGCATATGACAGGGTGGATAGACAAGGATTGTGGAAAGTGTTAAGAATATATGGAGTAGATGGGAAGTTGTTGAATGCTGTGAAGAGTATGTATGATGGTGCTAAGGCTGCAGTGCGTGTGGATGGTGAACTAAGTGAATTTTTCTCTTTGAAAGTTGGTTTGAAACAGGGATGTGTCATGTCTCCATGGTTGTTCAATCTGTACATGGATGGGGTAATAAAGAGGTACAAGGTAGGGTAGTGGATGTTGGAGTGGCCCTGGTGAGAGAGGATAGTGTTTGGAAACTCCCTGTACTGTTGTTTGCAGATGATACTGTGTTGTTGAGTGAAGATGAAGGGGAGCTGCAAGGCTTGGTGGATGAGTTTGAGAGAGTGTGTAAGAAACGGAACCTAAAGGTGAATGTAGGGAAGAGTAAAGTGATGGTCTTTGAGAGAGGTGAAGTCAGTGAATGTATAGCGAGGTTGGATGGTGAGGAATTGGAAAATGTGAGTACGTTTAAGTATTTGGGTAGTGTGATGAGTAAGGATGGAGGTTTGGAGGGTGAAGTGCTTGAAAGGGTACAGCAGGGAAGAAAGGTTGCTGGTTCCTTGAAAGCAGTGATAAGAAACAGGGAAGTGAGCATGGAAGTAAAAAAGTTACTACATGACAGTATTGTGATACCAACTCTAACGTACGGAAGTGAAGCTTGGACGTTGTTGGAAGGACACAAGTCAAGAGTGAGAGCAGTGGAAATGAGTTATTTAAGAGGAGCTTGTGGAGTCACGTGGAGAGACAGGCTGACGAATGAGGATATAAAGGAGCGTTGTGGTGTTGATGTGGATGTGATAGGAAGCGTTGTGAGGAACACACTGAGGTGGTTTGGCCATGTGGAGAGGATGGAGGGTGAAAGACTGACGAAGAGAGTGTATGTGAGTGAGGTGGAGGGTGGAAGAGGGAGGGGGAGACCGAGGATGAGATGGAGGGATGGGGTGGAGAGGTATATGAGAGAGGGGGGTGTGAGTTGGGAGCAGGGTAGTGAAATGGCGGGGGACAGGGCGACTTGGAGGCGATTTGTTTGTGGCCACCCCAAACGGGATTGAGGCGTCTGGCAATAGATAGATAGATAGATAGTGAAGGATTAAAACAGCTTAGATCAGCACACCACAAGAGGATACTAACACCCAGGCTCCATCGACTCACTCTGATTTAACAAGATCATTTGAGGTCAGTAGGAACAGATTGCTAGAGTTGTCCCGAGAATGAGAGAGTTGTGACAGTATTTACACTGTACGGTTCTTATAATCACTCTCAACTGGATAAAATAATCTGACGTTAGGTAGAACTGGACTGTCCTGTCCATGAGAGGTTTAATGATGCCACTGTTAACAAAAGTTCCAATGACTCACTCTGAACTAATTAAATTGTCTCAAAACTAACAGTACAAAAGTGCAATAGCTGCCCCGCCCATGAGAGGATGAGGGTGTACAGTGAAAAACAAATAGCTGAGGAAATGGTGTTAGGAAATGTCCAAGGGTAACTATACCTTGCGCCTCTGTAATGTGTGATCAGCTGTGTTATTCTATCAGTATGGGGAAATTAATTAAGGTCTAATATACATATATTTTTTTCTCACGGCTTTCACTCCTTCACCACGATCTCTCTCTCTCTCTCTCTCTCTCTCTGGCGAAGATGCGGGCTTGTGACGTCACTGAGGGCTGGGAGGGTGATGGTGAAAGAAAGAGAATGAAGGATAGACAGACAGACTGACAGATAGACATACATATAAATAGACAGAGAGAGAGAGAGAGAGAGAGAGAGAGAGAGATGGAAGGGGTGAAAGAAGAGGAAAGAAAGGAAATGGGAAAGGAAATCGTCTGGAGAGAAATAGGAAAATTATAGGGTTCAAAGGTCCAAACATAATAACAGCCGATACAGCTACATTAAAATGCGTATATAAATGGATAAAACACTGCCCTCTATATCACAAAAGCCTAGTTCTCCTCCTGATGCATTTACAGTAGTCTTATAGCTGGTTGTTCTGGCACGACATCTAATAGCTGGGAGTAAGGGCATATTGGGCAGAGGAGGACTTATTAAAAAAAAAAATAGCTTTAATATTTTTCAAAGGCCTATTACTTGTGAAATGTAGTACAGCCAAAAATGGCTTAGTAAGCTGGTTACTGAAACAGGGTTAAAATGCCCGCCGTGCCCGCCGCAGGACCTTCCACCTCACCACCCCCCACACTACCACCGAGCCGCCACCCCACCACCACCCCGGGAGGACACACCGGTGAGGTTAGTGACCCCGGGCAAGAGGGTCATCGGGGCATCCCGGCCCTGAGCCCCTATTCCCCGCAAGTGCCCCAACCCCAGGCGTTCAGGGAAACTGAACTACTGCGCGGGCGGGGTAGTGATCGTCAGACCAGGGGTGGGACTGAAAAGAGTTCAGTCCCAGGTAACACCGTATTGACGGTCTTGTTACACCCTCTAGGGCAGGAGGCCCAAGGGCAGGAGGCCCAAGGCTACGGCCTAAAGAAAGAGAAAGTGATAGACACAGGCTACGGCCTAACAGAGTGTGTAGAGGGGAAGGTGACCCCAGGCTCCGGCCTTAACACACTGAGGAGAGAGAGTTGCCTGTGTGCATCCCTCTCCAGTTGCTCTTTGGCTACGGCCAGAATACGGTCCAGGGTAGAGAGACCCTGCTACCATACGTGTAGCGCTACCCAATTACGGAAGCGGCGTCCCGGGGTCGGTATCGGCGTCCCGGGGTCGGTATCTTGCCGCAACGGACGGGCGAACCAGTTCACCCGTTAGTCGCTTTCCGTACGGGCAGACAATCGGCTCCGGCCGGGGCACGTACCAGGGTGGAGAATTCCCTGAAGGTAGGATCTGTCCGTATTGGAGAGAGTGCGGCTTCTGAGCCCCTCACTCCGGCTTGTCTCCTACTGCGGGAGGAACACCACACCGGCGGTATCTTGCCACGGCGAAAGGGCGACCTCGATCACCCTATAGGTGTCCCCCGTACGCCGGGCAAGTTCACGGCTACAGCCAAGGTGCACAATAGGGGAAGGAGAGCCCCGACTCAGACCTATAGACACACTCAGGGGACCACGAAGAGCGTGAGTCTCCCTTTAGCCTCTTTCCCTTCGGGGAGCCCTTCGTCGCCATCCAGGCTTATAGGCCCGGAGGAGACACTAGAGTGGTGGCAAGGCCCGATAACGGACCTACCGCCCACACCCGGGAGTCCTTTGACCCTGCCGGAGCCCCGCAGGAGACGCTGCCGCAGCCCAGCCCTGACGGCGCCTCTCCCCCTGAGCACCCGCAGTCCCAGGATGCCCAGGCCCGCCACCGCAGTCTACAACGACGGAGATCCAGGCTCTCTCACTCCCCGGAGGCAGAGGAAGCAGGCCCGACTGCTCCGGCTGTTCGGCCCTAGTCCCGAGGGCCCCCGATCAGGTCGAGGCCCCCAGACCACAGGGCCTCCCTGCACCCCACCGGCGCGGCCCTAAGAAAGGAGCCGCCCCTCAGGTCCAGGCCCCAGACAGGTGAGCCTCCCTGACAGTAAGTGAAACAGTGATCTGACAACCCAGGAAACAAGGGTAAGACGGTGACAGTGACAGTGATCCAGAGTACAGTGACAGTGCTTACGCGGAAAATATATTAAACAGTGGCCTAACAGAAACTCGTGCAATCAGGGTAAGATGTGTCTATTGATAAATAATTCAGTTCCCCCCGCATCAAGGGACCAGGAAGTTTTTCGGTGAATCTAGAGGTAGGTGTGCGAGTGAGCCGAAAGGCAAGTGTATGTGTTCCCGCGACCTGGTGACAGTGTCGAGTGTCGCTATCCACACCCTACCTCTATTATGGTAATATCCCCGAAACAGACTCCCAATCTCAGTGATCTAAAGTGAACAGCCCCAGTTTATTATTATCTTGAAGTGACACAATAATTAATTCAAACGAACAACCCCAGTTATGTAATTTCCCTCCAGGTGACATTAAAGAATATCCACGATCTCCCTGTGCCATAGTGTTAATATATATGTGATCATTCTGTGAAGCCGAGTGTAATCCTGTATCTCTGTTCCCCTATATGTTTGTACACTGTAATGAGTAGGACCTAAGCAATAGATGTGATACGGTATACTGTCTATTTTTATGCCCTGTTCCTTTGTTAGTCCATTACATCCGGTCTAGTAAAAGGACCCCGTTCCAGTGCTCGTGTTTTTACGACGAGAAGTCGCCTTAAAAACACAGCATTACAAGGGTGTTTCTACAAAGTGCTGTGCATCAAAGTTTTGGGTGAAGAAAGACGGGTTGTGGAGGAGGAGGGGACCTAAAAATCTTGAAAATGAATGGGCTTCATTTTTTCCATTGCTGAAGAGCAACAAAAGGTGATTTGGTGTCTGAGATACAATGACATCTTGGGAGAGGGAGGAACAGAAGGGAGCTGGCTTGTTAAAAGCATGTTCTGATGTATGAAACAGAGATTTAGCATGAAGAAATGGGGTATTGGTAAAGGAAGTGATTCCAGCATTACAATTACCACTACAAGAAGACTAGTGCAGGCAAGCACAACAGATACTTACAAGATTAAGTAAACAGTAGTACTATAGAACACACAGGTTAAATTTTAACTAAAATGCCCGCCGCCGGACCACCCACCCCGCCACCCCCCACCCCACCACCGGGCCACCACCACACCACCACCCCAGGAGGACACAACGGGGGGGCTAGTGACCCAGGTCAAGAGGGTCACCCGTCCACTACTGACCTGAGCCCCTCTTCCCCGCAACTGCCCCGACACCAGGTGACCGAAGAACGACAACGACCTTGCAGGCGGGACAACCATCGTCAGGAGGGGGTGGGACTGAACAGGGTTCAGTCCCAAGTAACGTCTTGGCGACGGCCATAGTTACACCCTCAAGGGCAGAAGGGTCAAGGCTACGGCCTACAGTGAGCACCAGGGCTTCAGTACCCTCAGCCACTTCAAGGGCAGGAGGCCCTAATGTGAGCACCAGGGCTTCAATACCCTCAGCCACTTCAAGGGCAGGAGGCCCTAACGTGAGCACCGGGGCGTCAGTGCCCTCAGCCACTTCCAGGGCAGGAGGCCCTAATGTGAGCACCAGAGCGTCAGTACCCTCAGCCACTTCCAGGGCAGGAGGCCCTAATGTGAGCACCAGGGCGTTAGTGCCTTTAGCCACTCCAGGGGCAGGAGGCCCTAGCAGACAGCTAGAAGTGGGTCCCAGGGCGAGAAGACCTGGAGCCACGGCTGTAACAGACCCAGGAGAGAGAGTCGCCTCTATGCTTCCCTCCCTGTATATAGGAGAGGACACGGTCTCCGTGGACACTCTGCCTATCTCGTTCCCCTGTGGGAACTGTTCGTCACCACCCGGGAGTGCTGCCCCGGAGGTGTCACCAGAGTGGTGGCAAAGTCCGAGACCGGACCTGCCTCCCACGCCTGGGAAATCTCTGTCCTTTACAGGCACCAGACGGAGACGAGGCCGCAGTCCAACCCTGACGGCGCGTCTCCCAGCAGACGATCACACCCCCAGGACCCCCAGGCAAGACCAGCAGACTACAGGCGAGGGCGACCCCGACTCCCTCACCCCGCGGAGCCGCAGACGCCAGGCCCGCCTCCTCCAGCTGTTCGGCCCCAGTCCCGAGGGCCACCTCTCAGGCCAAGGCCCCCAGACGGGAGGGCCTCCCTGCACCTCACCGACGGCCAGGTCGAGGCCCCCAGGCAGGAGGGCCTCCCTGCACCCCACCAACGAGGCCCCAAGGTAAGGGCCTCCCCTCAGGTCGAGGCCCCCAGACAGGAGGGACTCCCTGCACCTCACCGACGGCCAGGGCCCGGGCAGTGACTCCCCTGCGAGTAGTGTGTTGCCCATTGCAGGCAGAGTCCCCCTAAGGCCCTTTCCTCACGCCCCGACGACAGAGTGTATCAAACCCAGGAAACACGAGTAAATAAGTGACGCCCCTTATACCGAGAATAAGCCAGGGGAAAAGAACAGTGAACAGTGACAGAGTGCGACTAATGTTAAACCAGTGACAATTGTTATTAATCCAAAAGAATTCCATACCCGGCAGAATAGAAAAGTACTTAGACCGCCAATCATAGAAAGTAGAGTAATTACACCTGCCCCAGAATAAAAGAACTTTCCGTAATTGTGAATGAAGACCAGGGTGCGCGGGAGAATCAAAAGCCTGTGTAAAGTGCCGCCGAGACCAGGTGACTGTGTCGAGTGTCGCGATCCGCACCCTGTCTTCTTTATAGTAGTATTTCCCTCACGGACTCTTAACTTTGTTTATTCCCCTTGTTATCAAGTGCATATATGTTTTGGTTTTAAATGAAATGCGGGTATCTCCATATATATATATAACTAAAGACATTGGTATACATGTATCATATCGTGTGTTAAGTGCAACTGTATTTTGTGATATCAAAGTCTAACTCTGTGTCCCTGTATCCTGTATCTTAAATATCACTCTGTGTTATATTGTAACGGTTTAGAATTAAGGCAATAGATGTGTTAAGGTATACTGCCTAGTTTTTATGTCCTGTTCCTTTGTTGGTGCTTTACTTCCAGTCCGGAAAGAGGACCCCGCTCAGTCGCTAGTGTTTTTAGGACGAGGAGTCGACCTAAAAACATTCAGCATAACATTAACCTTACCCTGTGACATTGAACTTTGATTGGTTCCTTTTGTTCGTTTCGTTTTCAAAGGTTTCACTATGCTTATATGCGTCGGCCTTGGTCACCTAAGACGGTTCTTCATGTTGCTCGATCACTATAGCAGCGTCCCATTCAGTCCCTTATCTCTGAGGTCACACTCAATGACCACATTCCAGGTCTTTTTCTTTTGCCTCTCGCAACCCTACCTCTAACGTTAACATTTCTCACTTCCTGCACCCAATTGTCATCCCCCATGCTCTCCACATACCCAAAACATCTCAATCTACCTCTCCTCATCACACCAATACATTCCAGTCCCATCCTACCTCTCAACTTGTACATTGTACACCTAGCCCCCCAAGGCCTCACATTCAAGGACGCACCGCACATCCACCACATCTTTGTCATTTCTGCACGTTCGCGCCTGCGAATACCCTCTTCCTTTACTGTCCAGGTGGTCCAGGTCTCACTACCATACATCATTACGCTCCTAACGCATGCCGCATACAAAGAGATCCCTTTGCACGGATGGAGAACCCTCTCAGTGTCAGGAGAGGCAACAGCTTCCTGAACTTCTTCCAAATACTCTTCACGCGAGCAGCAGAGCTAGCTCAAGCACTACTGTAATGACCAGAATGACACAAATTAATCACATTTGCCCTCGCCGAGATTCGATCTCAGGCCTTCGCGCCTGATAATGCGCGCACGTTACCAAATCATCAGCATACATTTCCCACGGAAGTCCATTTCTGAAGTTATGTGACAGGGCTTCAAGTACCGTGATAAACAACAGGGGGCTCAAGGCTGACCCCTGATGTACAGTACACCATCATTCACGGAAAACTCATCACTCAAATCTCCATTCACCCCTACCTGGGTGCGAGCTCCCACATACAGCCCCAACCTCCCCAACCAGCCACTCCTCGATCTCAAACTTTCTCATTGCCCACTTCACAACCTCTCAAGGGACTCTATCAAAGGCCTTCTCCAAATCAACTAAAGCAAAGTATATATACTTTTTCTTTCCCATATATTTTTCATGAAGCTGCTGAACAATATGGCATCAGTGGTCCCTTTACCTAATATAAACCCAAACTGCATCTCATCAATATTCACTGTTTTTCTAATCATACCTTCTAGAACTCTCTCCTTACCTTCATTATCTAGTTTTTTGTGCATACAAACACAGACACGGGTAGAACTGTGATCCTGTCTAGTGACCTTGGACTTTGATTTTTCTCAGTCAGACCCCTTCTTTCCTGATATACCCCCAACCCTTCCAGCAAGTTTAGTCTAAATCGGTTAAAAACTTTTGAAGTTGACCTTGCCATATGACTTTAACCTTTGACCTACTCACCTACAAACGAACATGGTTAATCCCTTGGCTTATCCTTAACACTTTCACTAATATTGATTAGATATCGGATCAAAACTTTGACTTTCAATTGGGTCGATTATATACTCAAAACTCCTTTTTTAACGTCCAGTCAATCCTTTGACCTACTCACCTACAATATAACATGATCAGTCTTTTGGTACCCTCAGAAATCAGATTATAACTTTGACATATTAATTGGTCGATTACATACTCAAAACTCTTTACCTAACTACCACAGTGAATCGTTGGCAGAGTCAGATATTCAGATGCTTGTCAACCTCTAAATATAACACTCCACTGAGTTAAAGAATCTCTTCTAAAATTTTTACCGTAATGAAGTCAACGCAAAGTTTCGCACACAGCCGCTACTTCACCGCTATGCGAACGACGTTCCAACTTCCATGTAAACAAACAGAAAGCTTCAGGTCAGGGAGGG
Organism: Coenobita brevimanus; assembly: GCF_032717465.1. Classification (NCBI taxonomy): domain Eukaryota; kingdom Metazoa; phylum Arthropoda; class Malacostraca; order Decapoda; family Coenobitidae; genus Coenobita; species Coenobita brevimanus. The sequence continues at coordinate 27,537,647 of NC_137047.1, read as the reverse complement.
AGCTGGTAAGCCAGCTATTTTAATGGCATATAGGAACGCCCATGGAGAGTTAATATATGTAGACATAAGAAAAAGACAATATCCCAGTCTTCAGCGTGCTGTAGAGGTAAGTGTGTGTTATATAAGTATACCGTCTATTGCCAACAGTTAGGAGAGACTAATTTTTATTTCAATGGCTACTCACCTGTCACTTGGGTTTTGTTAACTAGTATCATACAGCTGTAGAGAGAAACAATAATTTTACGTAAAGGACATCGCTGTAAATTTTCGGAATTACACCCATAATGGACTCTGAAATTATTATGCTTATTCTATCTATCTATCTATTGCCAGATGCCATAATCCCGTAAGGGGTGGCCATTTGACTCCGAGTTATTTGTTTTACAGGGAGGGGCACTAACCCTCCACCAACCCACTTGCTGACACATAGGGAGCACGTATGGTTTGGTTATATGGTTATCACCCAGTGCTGTAAATGGTTTTTTGGCTTACAGGAAACCATTTGGCTTGTCACTCAATGTAAAGTCACCTGTAAAGGAAAGAAAAGCATCCTGACAAGAGGTAATAATTCTTAAATAAAAAATAATGAATGATATATATATTTATATATACTCTCATCTTAAATGTCAGGACCAACTGCCTAGCCCCGGGCTCCTATGCTCCTCATGGGGCAATGTAGGATTGGATGATGATGATGATGATGATGATGGATATATACCAGTATATATATATATATATATATATAGCTACCACAAAAGAAATCATTTACTCAGTACAGTACACAATATTGGCTTGTCCATTTCACCATCTTATGCATATACAGTGACCCCCCCCAGTTACATGAGTTCATCATCATCAGCCGTTTGAGTATCCACTGCAGGACCGGCCTATCCTGACCGAAGTCGGGACGATACAGCCAATGTATCTCTACCAAGTGGCTTAGGCTGTTTAGTAGAGATTGTATGTAGGGTGAAAAGTGCTTGTAAGTGTAATTGTAGTGTTGGAGTGGCTTTGGATGTGTGTGTAGTCTGTGAACCAAGTGTAATCGGCCCGCGCAAGCCGACTGGGTGCAAGCACCCCTTGTGTCCGCCAATGCAGTACGTGGCCGGGTGAACACTCCCAAAGTTTATTACTCTGGCGGGGCGCGAACCCTGGTTCACCCGTGTACGAAACGCATACTCTACCACTTATTACTGAATTTAAATTATTCAAAGCATTTTCTTATTTAAGCATTTGTCGCAAATAGTTTTCTTCATTTTCGTTTTTAAAGGCTCCGACATGCTTGCATGTGTTGGCCTTGGTCACCTAATGGCGGCTCTCCATGCTGCACGATCCATTGCAGCCTCCCTGTTCAGTCCCTTAACCCTGAGGTCACACTTAATGACCTCGTCCCATGTCTTTCTCGGTCTGCCCCTCTTAACCCCACCCCCAATATTAACACTTCTCACCTTCCTCGCCCAATTATCATCCCCCATCCTCTCCACATGTCCAAACCATCTCAATCTACCTCTCCTCATCACAACACCAATACACTCCAATCCCATCCTACCTCTCAACTCTTCCATCATTAACCCAGCCCCTCCAGACCTTGGACGCAGGGACGCACTGCACATCCACCTAATCATTGTCATTTCTGTACGTCTGAGCCGGCGAATATCTTCCTCCTTCACTGCTCAGGTCTCACTACCATACAGCATTACACTCCTAACATGCTGCATACAAAGACCCCTTAGCACGTAGGGTGAGTCCTCTCAATGTCAGGAGAAAGGAGTTGGGGGGACGGAGTCTCCAGCTCCTATCTCTGCTTTTCATTGCATCTAAGTTATCCTAACCTAACCTAACCTAACCTAATTAATCTGACAGCCTAATTTAATCTAGTCTGGACGTTGATTAGATAACAGATGGAGCAGCGAGCTGAACAACTCCCACTCCTTATCTACTTAGTACTAAAAAATTCATTGGCAACAGATGTGTACAGAAGAAAAATTTATTAAAATTGCATATACTAAATGACAAACATATACCGTAAGTTTTATTTTAACCAGCAGGAGCACCTTACCAATTCAGTTCTTCCTGAAAGTCTTTTATACTTTCCTGGTTATTATTGTGGTGATAAATGAGCATTTCTAGTTATATCAGTTTTCCTTTTGTTTTTAGTCAAGTACCTTCCACATTATCGTCTCTTTTTTTTCATTTACTGCAACATTCTCAAATCCACTCAAAAGTGCTATTGTTGGCAACCCAGTTTCCTTTTAGTACTTCTTCCTAACCTTACATTTTAACCTTATCTAACCTAAACAAACCTAACCTAACTAAACCAAACCTCGCCTAATCTAACCTAGCAGTTAAACCTAACCCAACGAAGATTCAAGTAAGTTTTAGTAAGTCTGCCATTGCATCTGTGAAATATATAATCATAACAAGACAACAAGCACAACAGAAAAAAAACGTTAACATTAACCCGTGGATTGCGCAATTACTTTTTTTGTTTTTTTTTCCCACCCTGTGGGGTGCAAAAAATGAAGAAAAAAAAGTTTTTTATTTTAGTTTTCGTTTATTTTAAACGAAACATCCAGGGCATCATCTGGTGAAAAAAAAAATACTCTCTCTCTCTTTCTCCGTCTTTGCGTAGAACCATGTGTAAGTTTATGTAGGATAGTGATTTTTTTTTTTTTTTTTTTTTTTATCATAAACTTGAAGATAAGCATCCAGGGCATCATCTGGTGAAAAGAAAAAAAATCCCTGTCTCCATCTTTGCATAGTGCCATGCATTAGTTTGTGTAGGGGTGGAGTAGTCGGCAGTGTTGCATGGCCAGCACAACCTGAGCTGTGCCTCGCAACGTGATGCTACCCAGCCTGAGCTGTGGCTCGCAATCCACTTGTTAAGCATCATTTATATAAAATAGTAAAAAAGAAAAACAGCAGAAAAAGTAAATGCAAAAAGAAATTAATTTGGATAGATTTGAGTATGTCTTTTCCATTATGTGTAAGGAAAACAAATATCAGTGAGATGTAAGGAAGATGATTATAACATCATCATCATCTAATCCTGTGTTGCCCCATGGGAATCGTAGGAGCCCGGGGCTAGGCAAGTTGCTCATGGCATCTAAGATGAGAGTGACCAGCCTTACACATCCCTGAGTGGCATTACATGAGCAACTGCAACCATCCCTTGGATATAAACCTGCACAGGCTCAGTCCGACTGGAGCATCTTAATTAACCTACCCACTAAACCACTAGGCACCATAATTAGGTTTTATGGTTACCACCCAGCATAGCAAATGGTTTCCTGGTGTACAGAAAACAGTTTGGCTTGTCACTCAGTGCAGAGTCACCCATATACAGAAGGAAGAGGAAAGAGTGAAGGAAAGAAAGCCAGAGGAGGAAGGAAGGAAGTGAGGAAAGGGGCAGTCATCTGAGAGCAGCACTACATCGAGAAAGTGGATAGTGAGTGCCCCCACCTACCACTATGATCAATACATTATTAAAACAAAGGGGAAAAAATCAATTGGGAACAATTGTTTACCACCATGAAAATATTAACAAAAATACAAGAAACAAACAGGAGGAATAGGAGTTGAATTGATAAGGTCTCTCTGCAGCTTAAAGTAAAACCTACACGGTTACTAATAACTTTGTTGTGTAATTGGTAATGGTATTTTTTTTTTTTTTAATCTGGCCATTTTTAAAACCACATCATTCAGACCTAGCTTCATCTTGTTTACATAAGTTTGACAGATTTTCAATGCCTTTTCCTCTTCAAGATGTTTAGGAATGCTGGAAAGTATCTGGATGCATATCATAGATAAAAATAGCAAAATTGCGTTTTCTGTTGAAAGTGAATATTAAAAGTTCAGTAAAGATAATTATGTTGGTACCTGTTATTTCTGTATTCTTTTTTCAAGCCATAACAGATCCAGTTATATTGGAAGTGCTCTATAGTTAGGTCTCACCTTGCAAACATCTATTCGTCTGTGACATTATTGTTAGAAATCAGTAATATGAGTAATGGAGATGTCTATCTATCTATCTATCTATTGCCAGACGCCTCAATCCCGTTTGGGGTGGCCACAAACAAATCGCCTCCAAGTCGCCCTGTCCCCCGCCATTTCACTGCCCTGCTCCCAACTCACACCCCCCTCTCTCATATACCTCTCCACCCCATCCCTCCATCTCATCCTCGGCCTCCCCCTCCCTCTTCCCCCCTCCACCTCACTTACACTCTCTTCGCCAGTCTCTCACCCTCCATCCTCTCCACATGGCCAAACCACCTCAGTGTGTTCCTCATAATTCTTCCTATCACATCCACATCCACACCACAACGCTCCTTTATATATATATATAATGGAGATGTACTGTTGTTTGCAGATGATACTGTGTTGTTGAGTGAAGACGAAGGGGAGCTGCAAGGCTTGGTGGATGAGTTTGAGAGAGTGTGTAAGAAACGGAATCTAAAGGTGAATGTAGGGAAGAGTAAAGTGATGGTCTTTGAGAGAGGTGAAGTCAGTGAATGTACAGCGAGGTTGGATGGTGAGGAATTGGAAAATGTGAGTACGTTTAGGTACTTGGGTAGTGTGATGAGTAAGGATGGAGGTTTGGAGGGTGAAGTGCTTGAAAGGGTACAGCAGGGAAGAAAGGTTGCTGGTTCTTTGAAAGCAGTGATAAGAAACAGGGAAGTGAGCATGGAAGTGAAAAAGTTACTATGTGACAGTATTGTGATACCAACTTTAACGTACGGAAGTGAAGCTTGGACGTTGTTGGAAGGACACAAGTCAAGAGTAAGAGCAGTGGAAATGAGTTATTTAAGAGGAGCCTGTGGAGTCACATGGAAAGACAGGCTGACGAATGAGGATATAAAGGAGCGTTGTGGTGTTGATGAGGATGTGATAGGAAGCGTTATGAGGAACACACTGAGGTGGTTTGGCCATGTGGAGAGGATGGAGGGTGAAAGACTGACGAAGAGAGTGTATGTGAGTGAGGTGGAAGGGGAAAGAGGGAGGGTGAGGCTGAGGATGAGATGGAGGGATGGGGTGGAGAGGTATATGAGAGAGGGGGGTGTGAGTTGGGAGCAGGGCAGTGAAATGGCAGGGGACAGGGCGACTTGGAGGCGATTTGTTTGTGGCCACCCCAAACGGGATTGAGGCGTCTGGCAATAGATAGATAGATAGATGTAACATTTTAAAAATTAGCCAGTTGGCAACCAGGATGAGTAACGTGACTGACTCAAGGCAATCGCTGGCTGAGTTGGTGCTGACTGAGTTTTGCCACAGCCTCTGTGAAAGTAACAGGCATTCCCCCCCCCCCCCCTTTTTTTTTTCCAAGGAATATGAGGCCAACAGCTAAGGTAAAGTTGATATTTGTTTAATAAGGACTGAATTGCTTGGAGTGAGTTTAGGTTAAGTGGGGTCAGGGTAGGCTAAAACCTAAATTGGCATGTACAGTATTTCACTCAATTGAGGGGAGGGGATGTATCTCGAACATTGGTCATTTCTGATGGAGATGAAGGTAAAAATTAAGCAGACTGCATAAAAAAACAAAAGAAAGGTCAAAAATTCATTGCCAAGTTGAGGATAGGCTGAAACAAGAAAATTACTATTGTTATTTCATATTTGAGCAGTTAGGTTAGGTTTATTTGGTTATGTCAGAAAGTTGTCTTCTATCAGACTGGCCTAATATGCGTGTATGTATGTGTGTCTTATAGATAAACTGAGCTTTTTCATGTACAACAGTCAAACATGAATATACATATCACTTCACAATCAGATTACAGTACTGTGCTCACACCCATAGATTGTATATTGAGTTCATTGTCCTTCATGCCTAGACCATTGACACATCTTTTGTTTTGTTGTGGCAAGAGGTTTTCCACAACAAATAGGACTGTCCATTTCTTTACTTTGTTATATGTAAGATATTTTTATTATTCTGCATGTTTAAATCATACTGTGCATTCTGTTATGCATATCAATGATTTTCCTTCACCTTGAAGGAGCTCACTGTCTCTGGAAGTAAATAATGATTGTTATAGGGAAGAATGGGGCCACTATCACTCATATACTTCACTAATCAACCAGATTATGAAGACCAGTCAGAATTCATTATCAGTTCACATGGATGCATTCAATGGTCCAGTTGGTAAAGAAGACAGTTAAAGCACTGATATTTAAAAAGTTGCAGTGCTGAAACATGAAGTAACCATGAATTTTTTTTTCTTATTGCATCCAGTATTTTTTATTCTTTCATATATATAACTTTTGTTTTCCATTGATGTTGTTTCCATTTTTTTTTTTCCCCCCCTGATCAAAGGCCATGATTTTGATGACACATTCCCCTAAAAATATCAGGGAGTCTAAAAAAAGAAGAAAAAAAACAAAAACAAATAACATAGCTTTCTTCACTCTCATCTTAAATGTCAGGACCAACTGCCTAGCCCCAGGCTCCTACACTCCTCATGGGGCAACGTAGGATTGGCTGATGGATGGATGGATGGACATAGCTTTCTGGGTTATGTTAAGGGTAGATCAGGTTGTGCCTGGGATTGTGGGTATTGCAGTTGAATGGGACTGCTACTACTTGTAAGATAGAATGCTGTTATGCTAAAGGATACTGGGAAAAACATAAGGACAATAATAGCTACCTACAAAGAAACTATTGTCCACAATGAACAGATTATAAGGGGTGCAAATGATCAGGTGAAAGAGAGAGAGAGATTGTCTAGGTCAGGGGTCAGCAACCTTTTGAACATGGTGTGCCAATTTATAATTAACGCCAATTTTTTCGCCACTTTGCGTGTCAGGTAAGATTTTTTAACACTGTAGCGACAATGTTAATTGATTTAGTAAGAAAGGATGTGCCCACCTCTCTCTCTCTCTGTCTTTGCATTTTCAATATTTTCTTTGTTACACTGATCACGTTGAGTGCCATAGTATAGCACTTCACGTGCCAAGTCTGGCACGCGTGCCTAGGGTTGCCGACCCCTGGTCTAGGTGCTTAAGGGTGCAAAAGTGGATGTATGTGGAATAACTGAGACTAAATGGATTTGTGAGAGTGTGAGAGAATGGGAGTATGGATGGGGTATATGCAAGGGAGTGGGTGAGAATGAGAGAGCAAAAGATGGAGTGTGTATTGTTGCGTGCAAGATACGGAAGGAAAATATAAGAGAGTGTGGATCAGTTGGCTCAAGGATTATGTGGGTAAGAATGAAAGTTGGACTACAAATGTGGGTGACTGTGTGTGTGTATGCGCCAACACAAGATCGTGCAAGTAGTGTAAGAGTTCTGGACAAATGTGGAAGCATGCATGGAAAAGTCTGAAAGGAATGAGAGAGTGTTTTTGACTGGAGATATGAATGGAAAAGTAAGGAATGTGGAGGTGGATGGAGTAGTTGGTGAGTGGGGTGTGCCTGCAGAAGTGGATGGGAACGGCAGTGCTCTATTGGACATTTGTGTGGGGAGGGGGTTGGTGGTAGCCAATACCATCTTTAGATACAAAATGATCCACAGGTATATGTGGCAAGTGATGAGAAGGGTGGGTGGTGAACTGAATGAACAGAAGGCAGTGACTAATTGTGTGTGTGGATGATAGAATGAGAAGGTGAGTAATGGATGCAAGAGCATATAGAGGTTGGGGGAGTGGACTTTGTGAAAATCAAGGTTCAAATGAAATGGAGGAATAGAAGAAGGTAAGGACAGGAGGATGTAGTTCATACAAAGAGGGTAGAAAGGTTGCCAGAGGATGGAAAAAAGGCAAAATATAAGAGAGAAGTGGAGGAGCGTATGGATAAATACGATTTTGAGGAGATGGGGGACATGGAAGGTGTGTGCAAGATATTCACATAAGCAATCTGAGCAACATGTGAGGTGGTGTGTGGGGTGAAGAGAGGACAAAAGGGCATGCAAGGAACAGCATGGTGGAATGAAGAGGTGAGACAGGCTGTGGCACAAAAGAATCTATCTATCTATCTGTCAATCTATTGCCGGACGCCATAATCCCGTAAGGGGTGGCCATTTGACTTTCAGTTATTTGTTTCATGGGGAGGGGCACTAACCCTCCACCAACCCACTTGTTGACACATAAGGAGCACTTATGGTTTGGCTATATGGTTACCATCCAGCACTGTAAATGGTTTCTTAGCTGACAGGAAACCATTTGGCTTGTCACTCAATGTAAAGCCACCTGTAAAGGAAAGAAAAGCAATAAGAAGTGAAAGGAAAGATGGAAGAAATAGGAAGAGAAGAGGGCAGGCACAGAAAAAGAATGATAAGGGCTAAGGAAGAAGTAGGTAGCACTGCATCAAGTGAGTGGATGATGGTTGCCACCACCTACCACTTAGCACAAAAGAAGAAAGCATATAAAGAGTGGATGAAAAACAGGGGCTTGGAGGACGTTGAGAGACGGAAGAAAGTTATATGCAGAGAGGAAGAGAGAGGTGAAAGGATCAATAAGAGAGTAAGAAGACAGTGGATGAGGAATTTGGAAGGAGTTTGAGTGTAAAGTGGAGGGAATGTAAGAAAATTTTTTGGAAAGAGGTAAAGTGAGTAAGACAGAGTGATAAAGAAGTTAGTCAAGGGGTGAAAGATAAAAATGGTAGATTGCTAGTGGAGAAGGGAGAAAAAGCAAGCAGATGGAGAGAACACTTTAAGAAAATTGTTGAACATAGAGAATGAAGGCAGTGCGAGTATAAGTGGCTGGGAGAAGGAGGGATGTGAGATGAGAGGAAGAAATCAGTAGGATGGAAGTTGTAGAAGCAATGAACAAAGTTAAAATGGGGAAAGCCCCAGAAACTGATGGTGTGTGTGGTGAAATGCTGAAGCATGGGGGAGAGATAGTAGTAGAATGGATGCGAAAAATATGTAGATTGGCCGGGAGGAAGGTAGAGTCCCAGAGGATTGGAAGTCAGGTACTGTATAATTAATCCCCATGGTTGTTCAATCTGTTCATGGATGGGGTAATAAAAGAGGTACAAGGTAGGGTAGTGGATGTTGGAGTGGCCCTGGTGAGAGAGGATAGTGTTTGGAAACTCCCTGTACTGTTATTTGCAGATGATACTGTGTTGTTGAGTGAAGACGAAGGGGAGCTGCAAGGCTTGGTGGATGAGTTTGGGAGAGTGTGCAAGAAACGGAATCTAAAGGTGAATGTAGGGAAGAGTAAAGTGATGGTCTTTGAGAGAGGTGAAGTCAGTGAAAGTACAGCGAGGTTGGATGGTGAGGAAGTGGAAAATGTGAGTACGTTTAAGTACTTGGGTAGTGTGATGAGTAAGGATGGAGGTGGGTACAGCAGGGAAGAAAGGTTGCTGGTTCTTTGAAAGCAGTGATAAGAAACAGGGAAGTGAGCATGGAAGTGAAAAAATTACTACATGACAGTATTGTGATACCAACTCTAAAGTATGGAAGTGAAGCTTGGACGTTGTTGGAGGGACACAAGTCAAGAGTGAGAGCAGTGGAAATGAGTTATTTAAGAGGAGCCTGTGGAGTCACATGGAGAGACAGGCTGACGAATGAGGATATAAAGGAGCGTTGTGGTGTGGATGTGGATGTGATAGGAAGTGTTATGAGGAACACACTGAGGTGGTTTGGCCATGTGGAGAGGATGGAGGGTGAAAGACTGATGAAGAGAGTGTATGTGAGTGAGGTGGAGGGGGGAAGAGGGAGGGTGAGGCTGAGGATGAGATGGAGGGATGGGGTGGAGAGGTATATGAGAGAGGGGGGTGTGAGTTGGGAGCAGAGCAGTGAAATGGCGGGGGGCAGGACGACGTGGAGGTGATTTGTTTGTGGCCACTCCAAACAGGATTGAGGCATTTGGCAATAGATAGATAGATAGACAAAGGAAAAAGGGAAAAAGAAGTGTGTGGTAATCATAGGGGCATTTGTCCTCTTGGTGTAATAGGAAAAGTATATGGCAGGATACTTATTGACAGAGTTAGGGTAATAACTGAGGAATTAATTGGAGAAGAACAGGGAGGTTTTGGGAAGGGAAGGGGTTGTGTAGATTAGATATTCATTCTTAGATCTTTAGTGGAAAAGTTCCTAGAGGAGGGAAAGAAGTTGTATGCAGCCTTCATGGATTTGGAGAAAGCATATGACTGGGTGGATAGACAAGGAATGCAGAAAGTATTATGAATATATGAAGTAAATGAGAAGTTGCTGAATGACGTGAAGAGTATGTATAAGGGTGCTAAGGCTGCAGTGATTGTGGACAGTGAACTGAGTGACTTTTTCTGTTTGAAAGCTGGATTGAAATGAGGATGTGTCATGTCTCCATAGGTGTTCAGTCTGTATATGGATGGGGTTATAAAAGAGACAAGGCAGGGCAGTGGGTGTTGAAGCAGCCCTAATGAGAGAGAGCAATGTTTGGAAACTCCCAGTACTGTTGGTTGCACATGATAATGTGTTGTTACGTGAAGACGAAGGGGAGCTTCAAGGTTTGGTGGATGAGTCTGGGAGAGTGTATAAAAAACGGAGAGTAAAGGTGAATGTAGGGAAGAGTAAAGTTATGGTCTTTGAGAGAAATGAAGCCACTGAATGTCAGTGAGGTTGGATGAGGAGGAAATGGAAAATGAGTTCATATAAGCACCTGGTTAGTGTGATGAGTCAGGATGGAAGTTTAGAGGGTGAAGTGCTTGAAAGGGTACAACAGGGAAGAAAGGTTGCTGGTTCTTTGAAATCAGTGATAAGAAACAAGGAAGTGAGCATGGGAGTAAAAATGTCGCTGACAGTATTGTGATGCCAACTCTAAGATATGGAAGTGAAGCTTGGACCTTGTTCGAAAGACACAAGTCAAGAGTAAGAGCAGTGGAAATGAGTTATTTGAGAGGAGCAAGTGGAGGCACATGGATAGACAGACTGACAAATGAGGAAGTGAGAGAGCATTGTGATGTGGATGTGATTGAAAGCTTTAGGAGAAATACATTGAGGTGGTTTGGCCATATGGAATGGATGGAGAGCTAGAGACTGACAAGGAAAGTGTATGTGAGTGAGGTGGACAGGGAGAGAGGGAGGGGGAGGCCAAGGATGAGATGGAGGGATGGAATGAAGAGGTATATAAAAGAGGAGGGTGTGAGCTGGGAGCTTGGCAGTGAAATTGCAGGGGACAGGGTGACATGGAGGCGATTTGTTTGTGGCCACCCCTTATGGGATTAAGGCATTTGGCAACAGACAGACAGATAGATCAACAGACAGAAAAAATTGTTCTGAAAAATATTGGATGTAGTCACGGATTTAACCCCATCAATGTTTTTAATTCTTAATTCTGCTCACCTCTTGGAGCTACAGTATCAGAAAGGTTTCTTGAACTGGAAGGGTCAGATACAGCCTTCATTAATCTCCCCACTACCATTATTAAACACTCTTCAGAGCTTAGTAAAATGTTTGATAGTAGCAAGAAGGAAGCATAAAAAGATGTCTGTGCTTTAAAGGGATCAGTAAACTTAAATGAAAAGTTGCTCCAGGCAATGTTCCTTAAGTAAAACTTTAACAAGAAATTTATATGACCTAACAGCTCCTAACCTAAACTGATTCAACATCTCTGATGAAATAACAAACCTAATGTACAGAAACTGTTGAAACACACTGTACATACTGCACAGTGACAATCTAGTGACAGCAAAGGGATAGATGAGCTTGAAGTTAAACTTGCCATGCAACTCACTACATAAATGCATAAGGGAAAAAGCTATCTGTCATTGTGTCTATAGCCAGATGCCTTGATCCTGGAGGAGGTGCCCACAAGCCAATTGTTTCCATGTTTAGGGAGTATGCTGTAGCACCAGCTGATCAGGGTGGTACTCCTAAGGAAAATGGGAATGTTGGTGATGGGGAGAGCTGGAGCTCCTGTTTCACTCGCCACCAGATCTGACCATCCCCCTTTGCTGACCTTTTCATTGTGACACTAACATGGAGAGTAGACCAGCATACACTCCCAAACACACTCTTCTAACTCTCTCATGTACTATCCTATGTGAGCAGTACATATCACACAACCTACCCCACTACATCACAAGGTTTGACGCCAGCAAGGACATGTGGCCAGAAAACTTTGCCCCTGCTACCTAGTGGTGGACCTATTGAGGGAAGGCTTGATGCAGGCTCTGCCAATATAGTTTTTTGGGGCCAGGATGGGATACGGCTCAGATCTGCACTAGAGGGTACAGGGTATTGCACTTCCCAGACTCTTGCTTCCGCCCAAGAGAGAGGGGCCCAAACCCGGGAGCAGCACCCCAGGAGGCTGCCCTATCAGTGAATGTATAATTGCAGGGCAGTTACAGAGTCATGGTGCACTTGGAGGGTATCCCTGTAGCTGTCCTGGCAGCATGCCCTGAGGCCCCTACCACAACCACTGGTCGCAGCTGGTTGGCTATGGGTCCCACGTCCCATGCCTGGACTCGAGACTGTGCGAGTGGGCAGGGCCTGTGGTCTGTCCCTCCCTCTATTTAATATTAATTGACTCTGACAAAAAATTAGAAGCAGAAGCCTGATGATGCTAAATTACCCAAGGGGATCAGAGTAGCATCTTGGAATGTGGGTAGAGTGATGGGTAGAATGAAGGGTAGTGCGGGGGAGGAGGTCGAGGCAATGAGTAGGAGGTGGGCGAATAATGACTGTGTACAAGATGTAAGATGTGGGGAAGATCAGCCAGAAAGACTGCCGGGAGGAATTGTTGGTACAAGATATTTTGGCAGGGAAGAGCAGGTAGATATGGTGGTGTGGGTGTACTGGCTAAGGAAAAATGGATGGAGTATGTCATAAATGTAATGGGAGTGAGTGAAATGAAAATACAGTAGTAGTGAAAAGTTTGTTCGGTAGGGGCACATGTTCATTTATATCAGTGTATGAACCATAGGCTGAATTGGCTGATGTAGAAGAAGATAGATTCTGGGATGACCCTAATACTTGAGGTAAGTGGTAATGGGGATGATGAGATTGTAGTTTTTGGAGAGGACTTAAATGGTCATGAAGGTGATGTAGCTCAAGGATAGGAAGGGGTATATGGGAGGTGCGCATATGGTTCGAGAAGTGAGGAAGGGGAAATGATAGCTTGAGTATAGGGAGGCAGTGAACATTCCTGTGTGCAACACGCATATTATTAGGAAAAGAGAGAGTAGGCTGATTACATACGAGCCTGGGGAAAATAGTAGCCAGATAGACTATTTCCTGATCAGGAGGGCTGATAGGGAGTTGGGAGGGATGTTAAAGTTGTAGGGAGCAAAGAGTGTGTGCAGTAACACAAGTTATTGATATGTGACATGGTGCTTAAGGAGCAGGTGAAGAAAAATAGGACCTGTGCACCTAGGAGGAATATGTGGAAGTTGAAAAACCAAGCAGGAGGAGTTGCCTTCTATAGTGAGATGAGTAGAGTGGTGGCTGAACAGGGAACTATTGACAGAAGTGTTAATGAACAGTACAGAGCTCTCAAGAACAATCTTCTAAAAATTACTGATTCAGTGTGAGGATGGACAAGGGGCCCCCCATGACATAAAGTAACTTGGTGATGGGATGAGGGTGTAGAAGCTGCAGTTAAGTAGAAAAGAAGGCTTTTCCAGGAATGGCAAAGGGTGGTAACAAAGAGGAATACTGACTGTCAAGTGTAGGACTAGAAAAGAGGCATACAGGGCATAATCTGAGTCTCAGAGACTTTTACTGGATAACCTAAATAGTCCTGAAAGGAAGAATATGATATTTATGGTGGCAGATGAGATGAAGAGGGAAAACAGCGATACCATAGGTGAGCAATGTGTGAAGAACAGTGGGGATATTAGAGATGCCTGGAGAAAGCAGTATAACCGGTTGGTGAATGAGGAGTTTGACTGGAAGAGGGAAGGTTTGGAGTCAGCAGATCCAGTGTTTGGCCTCTTTGCCTTTGATTGATGCTGCTACTGTGAGCAGGGCAATATGCAGGATGCAAGTCGGGAAGGTGGCAGGTGTGTGCCTGGGCTGACTTCTGAAATGCTGAAGGCCTTAGGAGACAGAGGAGTGGCGTTAGTTACAGACTTGATAAATACGATTATATATGAGTGTGTTTTCCCAGATGATTGGTTGAAGAGTGTGATTATACATGTGTAAAAGGGAAAGGGTGATGTCCTGGAAAGAGGAAATTATAGAGGCATAAAGCAATTGAACCAGATAATGAAGATAATGGAGAGAGTTCCAGAAGGTATGATTAGAGATGGAGTGAATATTGATGAGATGCAGTTTGGGTTTATGCCAGGCAAATGGACCACTGATGCCATATTCATAGTTCAACAGCTTCAGGAAAACTGTATAGGAAAGAAAAGGGATCTGTACTTTGTTTTTGTTGATTTGGAGAAGGTCTTTGACAGAGTCCGTAGAGAGGTGGTGAAATGGGCAATGAGAAAACTTGGGATAGAGGAGTGGCTGGTTAAAATGGTTATGGCTGTTGTTATAGGGGTATATATTACAGTGCACTCTTAACCCTTAATTAATCATCAAAAGGCATAAGGCAAAGCTCACAAGAGAACTAACTTACTTTACACTATGACACACACACCAAAGAAGAATCTAGGATTCATTTTACAAAGGGGAATTCACACAGGCCTAAGAATACAAACATAAATGAGTTATTGCATACCTTACCAGATTACAATCAGTGAAGGCTACATACTCACAGAGTTTGAGGAACTAGGAGAATTCGTTGATGATATAATCCAGATATAAACCACACACTAGTGCAAATGAAGAAGTGAACCAAAAATGAGAAATGGTGCACAGTGTGTTTCATAATCAAAGTAACGTATTTAGTAATGTGTGAAAATATGTGGAGAAGTGCAACAAAATGTGACAAAAAGTGTAATGTGAAGTAAGTGACAAAAGTGACAATGTGTCAAAATGTGTGACCAAAAAAAGTGACAAAAAAGTATGTCTCTCACATGGTCCTCGAGCTTATAAAGTAGCCTTACTTCGCCTCTCTCAGCTAACTAGCCACTAGGCTGTCTTAAGTGTAATCTCCAGCCATACACAAACAATGGAGACACCTGCTACCAATTGGGGCCTTACAACACACATAACCATTAGCGTGCCATCAAGAAGGCCAAGAAAGGTTTTTTTAGACTCCTATTGGCAAGTACTCTCATTTTGCTCCTCCCACACTATAAGTCACACCCATTCATGATCAAGGACAAAAGGGTCCCTGCATAATTCTGGGAAAAACAACCAATGTTACCTGCCCAGAAGCAAAAAAGTTGACCGCTATGTAAACAGTGATGTCTGGGGCTATACCCTTACAGGCAGCAAAACTGATAACACAAAAGATTCTTGACAGTTCGCCTACACAAAAGATTTATCATTCTTGACGGCTTGCCTGTCTCCTTACATTATCTTCTCATCTTCTATTTCACCCATTCGCTACTGGGGTAAATACACCAGTGACACTATGTAGGTGCTTGCACCCAGGTAAGAGGGAATGGAGCTTTGAGTGATAAGTTTTCCGTGAATGCTGATGTGCATCAGGGGTCAGTCTTGAGCCCTTTGATTTTTATCATGTCTGAAGCCCTCTCACGTGACTTCAGTAATGGACTCACATGGGAGATGAATGCCGATGATTTTGATGTTGACTGCCAGGAATGAAAGGGAGGCAGAGAAAAGATTTAGGAAGTGGAGAGATGGTATGCAGCACAGGGGCTTGAGAATAAATGCTGATAAAACAAAGGTGATGGTATCTAGGGTTGGTGGCAGTACTGTCAAAGAAGAGGGAGAGTGGCCTTGTGCAGTTTGCCACAAGGGTGTGGGAAGTAATTCCATCTCATGCAGTCTTTGTGGTAAGTCAGTGCAAAAGAGATGTAGTGGTATTATATGCAGACTGCGAGATAATGCAGATTTCACGTGCGGGATGTGTTGAGGAGAGCATGTGGAGATTGTCAGGGGTGATTGCATTGATCTTGCTGGCGAGTCTCTCGAATGTTTGGAAGAGTTTTGTTATTTGGGAGACATGTTATGTGCTGGAGGTGGGGCTGGAGCTAGCTCTGTGACTAGAGTGAGGAGTAGTTGGAAGAAGTTCAGGGAGCTGTTGCCTCTCCTGACACTGAGAGGGCTCTCCCTCCGTGCTAGGGATCTTTGTATGCGGCATGTGTTAGGAGTGTAATGCTGTATGGCAGTGAGACCTGGGCAGTAAAGAAAAAGTATATTCGCAGGCTCAAAAATACTGAAATGACAATGATTAGGTGGATGTGCAGTGCATCCCTGAATGTGAGTCCTGGGGGGGCTAGGTTTACAATGGATGAGTTAAGAGGTAAGATGGGACTAGAGTGTATTGGTGTTGTGATGAGGAGAGGTACACTGAGATGGTCTGGGCATGTGGAGAGGACAGGGGATGACAACTGGGAGCAGAAAGTGAGAAGTGCCAACATGAGGGGTAGGGTTGCGAGAGATACCGTATTTCGCGGCATGTAAGACGCAGCATTGTGAAAGACGCACCCTAATTCTGGCAGGGCAGTTCCGTGAAAAAAGTTTGCCCTAACCAAGACTGCAGTAAGGTTTCTTGATAAGAGCCATTACCACACAGATACACACCTTTCAAAATCTATTCATTACTGATCATCAGCCTTGGTTTCTTTTTTTTATATACAAAGAATGGTACAGGAAAAGAAAACAATGCCACTTCTTGACAAAACGTAACTGATATGAGCCACTATCACTTAGATACACACTCACCTTTCAGAATCTATTCAGTACTGCTCATCATCCTTTAGTTTCTTCTTTTATGTACAAAGAACTATACAGGAAAAGAGAAAAGAAAACAAAACCCCGTCTTAACAAAACGTGACTTCAAACCACGAGGCCATCTCAACTTTGTTGATAAATATGTATCAGTAAACTGATATCAACACTGTTTTTAATATTTTATTAATTTAAAACCACAAATGAAGTCAATAAACTCTGTTCTTTCATTCACTGACGAAAACATAAAGTACAATGAATGTTCACGTCAGTTCATTTATCCTAAAAGAACCCCGTCATAGTCCACATCTGTTACGGAATTTCCTCACATTGCCTTGACTCCAGCACAATATCAGACTACTACCATCATTAATCATGCACTCTAACTAACCTGTAATTACCTCCACAAATAATATAAAAAGGTAGCACTTGTAAATACACAAATTACAATGTTTCAAAACGAAAGTTCAATATAGCAAGGCTGCTTGGGAACAGGATAGACAGCTGTTTTTACTCTCTTCTCTCAGTATCACTCCTTCACTGTCAGCTATGTTTGCCTTGCAGCATCAACAATTAAAAATGCATGCTTCACTGATCATAATTTACTATAAACATTCATTTCAAAACATACTGAGTATGGTGAAAACATCCATTGTTACACCTTAGTAACACTGCTGCCTCCCAGTCGCTAGACAGCAGTCTCTACCCCTTCCTCTCAGTACCACTTCCTCACTGTCTGCGATGTTTTCCTTGCAGTATCAACAGTTAAAAATACGTTCTTCACTTATCACAATTTACTAAAAACAGACATTCATCTCAAAACATGTCGAGAATGGTGAAACTATCCCTTAGCAACACTGCTGCATACCAAGCGCTAGATAACTGTCTCTACCCTTTTCTCCCAGTATCACTCCCTTACTGTCAGCTGTTTTCCTTGCAGCATCAACAATTAAAAATGTATATTTCTCTTATCAGAATTTGCTAAAAACAGACATCCATCTCAAAACATTCGAGTACTGTGAAAACATCCATTTGTGGTCTTAACACTGCTGCCTCCTAGTCACTATGGTACACACACGCACACATGTACACACCACATGCAACATTCGCTCGCCTCTGAAACATTTACACCAGTCAGTTTTGGAGTACCCAGTGGCTTTATTATATGTCAAAAACATCAAAATGTATTTGGTTGTTCAATATAAATATCATCACTTACGGACATGAAACATCTCAAACAATTTATTCATCCAAACATCGTCAGTGCAGGTGTACAGCACCATTGATCCTAAATTTTCCTTGGTTGCATCTGTCATGATCACCTAAAACCTATATTCACTTCATATTACTGACATGGTGAAAATTTCACTCGTCTTCAAATCCTGAGAATTCATCACTACTTTCCCCAGGTCCTGAAGCATCACTGGAAGTCATCACCACGGTCATCATCACTGTTTCACTGTCACTCTCATTCAGTAAATGGTCCTCAGTACCATCCACTGAATTGCTTATACCACACTTCATACGACTTTAACTTGGCAATCGTTTTAACTGAGCACAGGCGATATTCAGACTTGGGGCATTTGATACAGCCCACATTAACTTCCTCAGTACATGTTTCCTGAACTGAATAAAATCATATGGCGAGCATGAATAAACTACCCTATAAAATACATTGCTGGGCTGAAGGGGTTATAATAAGCGGATTATCAGTTCCCTAGCCTGACTCTTCCCACTCCTACTTCCTTAACTACACCCACACCAAACTCTCACCCACACCTTAGGATTTTGGTCGTTTCGGCCGTAACGTCCAAAATGGCAAACGACTTTACAACCTAACCTAACCTAACCTAACCTAACCAATTTGGACGTTACGGCCTAAATGATCGCCATTGCCGATCATGAGAGCTTTGCTTAGGCAGCAGAGATGCAGAGAGTGAACGTTGTCAATCATTCTGATCGCTTCGTCTGCTAAGAATACAGCAGAAATGGCGGACGCTGATATGAATGCCCGATCAGGCACGCTATTTCAGATATTGTATCAGTTATGCTACTCAGTGAATTTTATCCTATTTTCATAACAAAATACTGTAATTGGGTGTGCCCTGAGTTGCACAGACATTGCTGAAGTACTTCACTTGGCTGAAAAAGTGAAACTGTAACTTCAGGCAGTACTGTTTAACGTTACAACTGTTTTCCTTGTTTTTCGCTATTGGTATAATAAGACTGTTCACTTCTATGATACTCTTGTCAGACATGAAACAAAATGTCACTAAGAGAAGTCAACCATATGAGGGTGATTGAATTTCCATATGCGACAAAAATCAATTCTGATGACTTGTCAGGTTCGCTTGCCAGCATCTCTCCAGTATGACTGCTTTGCTAGTTAGTAAGTGGATGGCAAGCAAAGTGGTTATGATTGCCTTTCAGAAGGTTAGCAGACAGTTCACCAGTGAGCATGTTAGCTTGCTAGAGTAGGGTGTACGCTAGACGCTAACCTGCTAAGTTGCTAAACCCCTTGACGGTATTGGCCAGTTGAGCTGAAAACATACAGTGAATGCTTTGTGTTCTTGATCTTGCGTGCTTTAATATCTGCTGCATATATACACTCATAAAATGTCACAAAAGTAACTGACCTAATTAGGGTTACTGAATTTCCATACGTGACGAAAGTCTGTTTTGATGACTTGGCATTTCACTAGCCAGCATCTCTCCAGTATGATTGCTTTGCTAGTTAGTGAATGGATGGCAAGCAAAGTGGTCATGATTGCCTTTCAGAACGTTAGCAGACAGTTCACCAGTGATCATGTACGTTAGCTTGCTGGAATAGTGTGGATGCTAAACTGCTAAACCGCTAAATATCTTCACGATGTTAGCCAGTTGAGCTGTAAACAAACCCGCGAAAGTTCTGTATGTTTCTGATCTCGTGTGTTTCTTAAATCTGCTGCATATACACACTAGTGTATATTATTTTTAAAAATCAAATCAAATCTGCAT
The DNA here is from genome assembly GCF_032717465.1 of Coenobita brevimanus. Lineage (NCBI taxonomy): Eukaryota > Metazoa > Arthropoda > Malacostraca > Decapoda > Coenobitidae > Coenobita > Coenobita brevimanus. The sequence goes on along the minus strand of NC_137047.1, from coordinate 27,517,982 downwards.
TCTGTAGAAAACTCCTGTGGTTGCTAAGCAGTGAGATGATCATCTTTTTAAGAGTTTCTTCTCAATGGAGCCAAACTAGCCTGCCTCAGTCTAGCGTGCAGGACGCATGGGGATATTTTAAAGTAACTTTGAGACAAAAAAGTGCGTCTTACATGCCGCAAAATACGGTATACCGAAAAAACCTAGGACGACGTCATTGAGTGTGACCTCAGGGATAAGAGACTGAATAGGTAGGCTGACAGAGATCAGGCAGCATGGAGAGCTGCCATTAGGTGACCAAGGCTGACGTATGCAAGCATGTTGGAGCCTTTATAACGAAATAAAACAACATCAAACTGTCCTATGTCATCAGGCTGGGCCGAAGTTCCGCTTAATGGAAAAGAATCTTTCTCAGATGCATACTGTTGATGACACTGCTAGGCAAATATCAGGTTTTGTTACCCACCTATACCACTCATTTATGTGGAAAGAGGTCATATTGATATCTAACACCTACATGTAGGTAAGCTGATTAAGCACTTCAAATAATGAACTCGTACTGTATTTTATTGCCACTACTAGATGGAAAGCCCTCGGGTTTTGAAGTGGTCAGTGACTGCTATGTTGGTATCTAAGCACTGTAGGTCAGAGAGTCTGTCCTAAAGTAAGCCAATAATCTGGAGATAGCAAAAATATAGTAAAGATCATCCTTTGGCTGAAGGGGTTAAATTTGTGGAGAAGAATTGGATTCGCTGTTTTCTAAAATTAGTGTAAAATAAAAATGTGAAAGCATCATAAATATTTAATTACTGGCTGGTTATTGGCAGTTGGAATTCAGGAGGAGGAATGAAACTATACTGTACCTGTAAATGTCACCAGCACTTCAAATATTGTAAATATACTTATATCAGTACTGACATACCTTTACTTATATACAGTGTATATAAATATATATATATATATATATATATATTTTCATATCTAGTCTGTATACCCAATTGTCTAGGGTAAAATTTTACTTATATCTTACACCAGTAGAGACTGTTTCTCCTGATTTTCTGCAACACATATTTCTAGTAATGAAATTGTGTTATAATATTTTATATAAGTCTTATCTATTCACAGCCAGACACCATAATCCCGGAAGGAGTGGCTGTGTTTTTTTGCGTTAGTTGTTTTAGAAGGAGGGGCACTAACTCTCCGCCAACCCACTTTTTGACATGTAGGGAACTCAAATGGGTTGGGTATGTGGTTACGACCCACTGTTGTACATGGTTTCCTGGTATACAGGAAACCATTAGGCTTGTCACTCAAAGTAAAGCTACCAGAAATGGAAAGAAGGGTAATAAAAAGTGACAGGCAGGATGGGAGAAATAGGAAGAGAGAAGGGCTGATACAGAGAAAGAATGATAAAGGTGAAGGAAGAAGTAGGCAGCACTACATCAAGTGAGTGGATGATGGTTGCCACCACTTACTTGTACCACTATAGAAATATTTTTTGTATTTTATTCAGGCTAAATACATACAAGTTCATTTACAGTATCTGGAAAATTCTGTAGCATTCTGAAAGTTGATTTAGTGAGTTTTCAACCCTTAAAAAATCATACTGAAGAGGTGAACTGATTAGTATAAAGACAACACACAGCATAAGTTCCTTCACCAAGTTGTTTCAGTATTAAGTTGTTGATTAATCAATTCTTTACTTATAGTTGCCAGTGGTTCTCTATAAAGTTGTTTTGAAGTCAGAAATTAGTGATTTTAATCCTCTTCTTCACTTATACAGTGGTTGCTATGATTCTCTTTAAAGTTGTTTTAGTCAGAAATGTGTAGTTTTAATGCAATTAACCCTGTGTGGTAGGTGGTGGCCACCATCATCCACTCACTTGATGTAATGCTGCTTACTTCCTTAGCCTTTATCATACTTTTTCTGTGCCTGCCTTCCTCTCTTCCTATTTCTCCCATCTTTCCTGTCACTTCTTATTGCTTTTCTTTCCTTTACAGGTGGCTTTACATAGAGTGACAAGCCAAATGGTTTCCTGTAAGCCAAGAAGCCATTTACAACGCTGGGTGATAACCATATAACCAAACCATACGTGCTCCCTACGTGTCAACAAGTAGATTGGTGGAGGGTTAGTGCCCCTCCCTGTAAAACAAATAACTCATAGTCAAATGGCCACCCCCTGCATCAGGCAATAGATAGATAGACAGAACCCTGCAGTCATGAATCAAAAATATGTCCCCCTTTAAACGTGATTCACTTTAAGTAGTATTTCAACAAATACACATCAAAGACTTAAGTGAGGACTGGCTGTACTTGTTTTATATACAGGTTTGTGTGAGCAGTGGACGTATTCAGCTGCTGCCATGGATTGCGTATACAGGGATGTTAGCACTGCTTGCCTTCATCATCCAGCTGCATACCCTTCATTTAGGATGGTTGTGCATTGCAGTCCTTCTCCAACTGGGAACTTTGTTATACAGAATTCATGGAAAAATTGTCTCCGGTAAGTACAGACAGTCTTAACAAGTGAGGGATATGCTCCAAAATATCACTGCTTCTTCCATACAGCTATCATAAAGTGGGAGAACTAACAGGTAAAACTCACAAGTAGCAGTAAAACTTTAAAGGCAACTTTTCTTTAATTTACTGTGGATGTAACAAATACGTAAAGTCAGAATAGGTGACTGATAATGACTCTGCATAGTAGAGTCTACAGTGTAAGAGTGCTAGATTGTTTAATTCTTGAAGGTGCAAGGCTCACCCATGGCTGTTTAACCCCTTCACGCACGATAAGTTTCGGTACTTATTCTGGCTCACGATTTTATCCCACCCCCTCTCCGCCAGCTCCCCCCCACGCACCTATGAAAACATGTATTCTCGCCTTATTTTCGCCACCCAAACATACATATGTATTCCCATAAAACCTACATCATCTTATTCGCCGATGTTTTTTCTAGCCGATAAGCAAAAAAGAAAAAAAAAAGAAAAGAAAAAAAAAGTACGAGTAGAAGTACATTAGGCCGGTGTGAATTAACATTCTGGAACATCACTCTCACATCCCAACATAGCTTGAATGTTTTCCATCATACAAATAATTGTTATTAGATGTTTAGAAAGAGAATTTCATCAGCTTTCTAAAATATGTTGTGACTTTTTGATACAATTTTTAGTTTTCGAGAAAATAGCTAAAAACTAAAAGTCATTTCCTACAGGTAACTGACTTTTTTTTTCAGGGAGCTCTAGCACAAAAGTTTTCTCACAAAGGTTATGTTTTTATTTCACAGTCTTGTGTAGAATTTCACGGGCTTTCTCAGGGTATCCGCATATTTTTCATGTGCTTCATATTTTCTGAGTAAATCGCAAAAAACTACTGGGTATCCATGCCAGTGCTGCACTTGTCATGCACGCACAGTAACTGTTATATTCCCACCTATGTAACAACGATTTTTTATCAAAGATGTTACATTGTTATTTCATGTACATGCGTAGAATTTTATGCGCTTTATCATGGTTCTTTCAGGAAATCGATACATCCAATACTTTTTGAGTAAATGGATGACAAAGGTAGAATACTCCTCGCCCGCAAGCGAGATAAAAACACTCTCTTCCCCTGCCTCACCCACACCTACATATTTTCGCTCACTAGGTTTTATTTTTTTTATTCAAAGTATACATGTAAAATATCATAAGCTTTTTGATAATGCTCTTAGAAACTTGACATGACCACTAGTCCTTTTGCTAGGTACTGATACTGAAGCTGAACTTTCTTCCATCTCATATGTGTATACAGTATGTAAAAAACAATACAGTACTTATTTGTGTAAAAAATATAGAAATAGGTCAATATACAAATCAACAAAATACGGATAACTCACTTCCTCCAAGGGTGTTGAACTGCTGGCAGGACCTTGAGGAGTTATGTAGTGTGTGAGTGAGGAGTTATGTGTGTGTGTGTGTGTGTGGCGTATTTGTTCTCTCCTCCTTGCGCTACATTTGCATAACACATGCGATGCACACAATAGATTTCTCCACGAACACTCGCTGCACAACATACGTATATATATGTGGTTGTGTGGCGTATTTGTTGTCCCTGATCCATGCGCTAGGTTTGTGCTAAGTCAGTCAATGCACACAATATTTCTAGGTGAACACTTGCTGCACTATTTTATACATATACTGTACAGTAATCCCACCACTTTCCGATGTAATAGAGCCAAAAGCATGTCTGGAAAGTGGTCCCGTCCGGAAAGTGGGCCCCAGCTTCTTGGACTTGTACTTATGGACCCTAACCTACCCTGACTCAGAAAAACACCTATACAACTCCCTGCTGGACATGCATAGCACCTATTTAAGACCAAATCACACCAATAAGGGATATAAAAGACTGAAATAAATGCAAAAGAACCAGAGAATGAGGTTTTAGAGGTGAGTTTATACAATATTAAACATTCTGGGTACTTACAACAAGTCCCTGGCTCCTAGACTGGTTTCAGCCGCCAGTTTGCACTCCACAGTTAATCCTTTGCACTCTAAATTTTCATTTCTTAACACTGCACAACACTGTAAATTCCTGTGTGGTCTAGTGCGAGGTATTGCAGTTTATTTACTGTTTATTCACAAAAACGAGCACATGTGGCTTCCATTACGATAAACATCTGCTCTCGATCGGAGTTAGGCTGTGACTGTTGATAATTGGATAACAGAGTTGCCAGATCGCAATGGCCACATTACCAAACTCTTCAATTTACCTTACCAAATTTAACTTTTCATTACCAAATTCGTAAAGCTAGCATTTATTCTTCATTAATTATACATACAAGTGGAAATTCATGTAATCACTCTTCTTATAATTAACAGCATTTTGATTATTTTCACACTATATAGGCTATAGTATCCCTCGCCTAAATGTCCGGCTGTGGTGTGTCCCGCTCCTGTGTACAGTGTTGCCACGTTTTCTATACCGTTCTCTGTCTCTTTCTTTCTCTCCTGGCGGGAGATGTGAGCCACCCTGAGTACTTCTGATTCTTTTATAAGTTATTTATAATTGTGCTTTCATTTGTTAATTTGGTTTTGTTATATTTAGTGATATTTATAATTTTTTGTATATGGCGACAGATGACCCGTCGATCAAGGCCACCGACTGGGTGTGGAAGTGTTGCCGCTCGCGAGTGAATAATGTTTTTTTTTTTTTACTTCGGTATTGGCATCTGCTTACTATTTTGTCCTACATATTAGCTTATGATTATAAATGTGATTATTCCTCGCCCTTAAAATTACGGTAAAAGCCAGTAAATGTGAGAATTTTTCCCTAGCAACACCTGTACAAGCTATGCTTGGGTCTATAGAAGTACTTACTTTACCTTAGGCCAGACTGGGTGTGTCAGTGTTGCCACTCACAAGAATTATATGAATTATTTCTTTTACTTTGGATATTGGCATATTTCTTCTTTTTTCAGGCTCATTATCTTATATCTACAACTGTGATATTATTACCCCCCCTAAAACTACGCTAAAAACCATTAAAAGTGACTACAATTTGTTTTAGCACCACTGTACAATATGTATGCCATGTTTCTGTATTACTGTATAAATATTTTATGCATAATAAGATTACTGTTGATTCATCCATCTAAATACACAACTGTAAGTTTTATTCATCTGAATTTATCGTATTTGTGATGCCTTGTACATAAATAGCTTCCGTTTCACATCGCAAGTTGGGGAAACGTGGCACCATTGTACACAGGTGCAGGACACACCACAGCCGCATATTTAGGCGAGGGATACTATAGCAGATTAATCAGAGAGAGCAAACAATCCACCATCACCATCCTGTGTATCCTCACACATGTGATAAATCCATTTGGTATTGCATTATTCTGATTCATTACCAAACGAATTTTTCATAACCAAATTGGCCCACATTTGGTAATGAAAAATACCAAATGGCAACCCTGACAGGGGAGGGGGGAGGGGGAGGAAGGAAGGGATGAAGGGTCCATGGTGTAACAGCTGTTTGGCGCCGCGCGGCAATTTTAAATTACGGGTGGGAAAGAAATTGGATTTTTGGGGGATGTTTTTCTTTTTTTGGCCACTTTTGGGTTCCGAAGGTCCAGGCCCACAATGTCTAGTAAGTAGGGTGTCTGGAAAGTACAGGGATTACTGTATTTCACATTAAACCATATGCAATAAAGCACTGTCTGAGACTGGTACAATACCTTTTCACTGAAGTCTGTGGTTGTGTGGCGTATTTGCTGTCTCTGATCCTTGCACTAGGTTTGCGCTAAGTCAGTCAATGCACACAATATTTCTTGATGAACACTCACTGCACTGTTTTATATGTATATTTCACACTAAACCATATGCAATAAAGCACTGTCTGAGATTGGTACAATACCTTTTCACTGAAGTCTGTGGTTGTGTGGTGTATTTGTTGTCTCTGATCCTTGTGCTAGGTTTGCGCTAAGTCAGTAAATGCACACAATATTTCTCGATGAACACTCGCCGCACTATTTTATATGTATACAGTATTTCACACTACACCATGCGCTATATAAAATACTGTCACAATGATTCCATCCCAGCCTCCTCTATTATTCCCTTCCCGACTCTATGGTGTATGTGACCGCCTGTTCCCTTTGCGACCACGGCGTATGTCTATGGCATATGTAGCACCTGCTAAGGTAGGTCAGTTATTTCACTAATCCAGGCACTATATGTTTCACACAATATAAGTATTGGCTTCACTATATAGGTAAACTACTCACATCATTTATGGGCAGGGTGAAGCAGAGTGGCAAACCCTGCTATAGCAAACTCGACTCCTGCCTCTAGGCCTAATGGCTGATAACAGGTTCCAGTGCTTTACAAACAATATATCTATGTTCCGTAGACACAGTCACTTCACAGTATAGTAAAAAACAATATGCAATCACAATATTTCAATAATGGCTTCTGCTTTGGGCGGGAGGGGGACAATGGAGGATTTAAAGGGATGACTGACACAGCGCTACCCTTCAGCCTGGCTGGTCGTGAGGTACTGAGGTTTATCACTGCGCATTGTCTCATCAGAGCAGTCACAGTGTTGCAAAGTATTTACAGTACTTTGGATGTGAGATTGGCCCGCTAGAACATACCAAAATTTGACGTAAATCGGCCGAAAACTTAATTTTTGGTGATTTTTTTTCTGCTTTTTCATGCGATTCGTGTCAGTGTGCATTTACCAGGAAAAAACCATGGGACTCAAATCGCATCATCGTGCGCGAGAGGGTTAAGATAGTCTGCTGTTAGCAAAAATATAATACTGTACTGGAATGATGCTACTGCCTTTTGAAAGGTTAAAATTCTATCACAAGTGTTACAACAGTTCAGATTCATGCTTGCTTTCTTCTGTTTCTAAGCCGTGATTTAAATGATCACTGTGCCAGTACTGGCCTGTCTACAATGCCCATATTCATAAGATAATTGGAAGGGTGTCCAAAAAAATCACACACACAGTAGGCAGTGAGAAAGTAAGGATGAGAAGAGTGGTTGGTACATGTGATATTGAAAATATTTGATGGTTCAGACACTTGCGAGAGTGGGTAGAGGAGTGAATGAGGAGTGTACAGTAAACATGGGTGTGCACCAGGGATCTATCTCAGGTCCCTTTTTGGTTATCATGGTGTCAGATATACCTGTACTGTCATGGGATTTCATGTATGAGTTACTGTGAGAGTTGCTGTTATGAAGATGTTCTGGTATTGATTGCTGATAACAAGAGGGTGATGTAAAAAATTCAAGAAGTGGAGGGAGATTATGCAGTATTGGAATTTGAGAGTGACTGAACAGAAGACAAAGCTTATGATTAATGAGGTGGACTGAGACTTGGTGGTGAGTGGACTGCAGCCTTGTAGAATCTGCAGGATGCAGGTATGTTTGGTACTGGTAGTAACTCTTTTTTGTGAGGTGTTTGTGAAGGGTGATCACATTACAGCTGTAGTGGTGTAAAAGGTAGATTGCAAAGCAAAAGTAATTATTAGTGTCCCATATCTAAGGGCAGTCATATGGTTCAGTCAGGTGTGTTTGGTACTGGTAGTAACTCTTTTTTGTGAGGTGTTTGTGAAGGGTGATCACATTACAGCTGTAGTGGTGTAAAAGGTAGATTGCAAAGCAAAAGTAATTATTAGTGTCCCATATCTAAGGGCAGTCATATGGTTCAGTAAAGGTAGAATGTTGGCTATGTAGCTCTTAGGTATGTTGATGAATTTTACTACTTGGGGGATATGATTAGTGCAGGTGGTGGTGCAGATGCTACTTAACTGCTAGAAATAGAAGTGCGTGGGATAAATTCAGAAAGCTGTAGTCCGCACTGACAATGAAGGGACTGCATTTGAAAGGAAACTTTATGCTATGTGTATATGTCGTGTAAATGCTGTGTTGGTGTGAAACATGGGCAGTAAGAGGTATTCACAGAATTCAGCATAATGAAATGAGCATCATGAGGTGGCTATGAATTGTCATATTGAGGGAAAATGTGTACAGATTTAAGAAGATGCTTGGGCATTGAGAGTGTTAGTGAGCTAATGAAGGTTGTGATGCAGCCTGAGGTGGCTTGGACATATGGAGGGAATGTTTGAGAGTCAGTAGGTGAATTGCCATGCAGACTTGAAAATAGAAGGCACAATTCCTGCTGGCTGATCATAGAAAACATGGGAAGAAGTCCTGAGAAGTGATCTTAGGGTTAGAGGACTTGAATGTTGCAGGAGATTGTGCTGCATGGAAAACAGTCATCAGATGAAAAAAGGACTGACCCATGCAAATACGAAACTGTATGTTTGTATTCAGAGGCAACAGCTTACATAGTATGATAATTGTAATTAAAGCAGCGTTTTTTGCATGTCATAAATCCCTTTTTGTACTTTAAGGAATGGCACAGAGGGACCATAGGAAGTGAGATCTTTCCTTATTTTCATAATCCTTGCTGACTGGAGACTGAAAAACACTTATCACACCTTAAAGGTCTGAGGGTGGTACAAGCTCCCTGAAAGTCAGAAAACAAGGAACTTTATTTTTAATCACTTTCAGCTGCAGCAGTATGTATTTCTCGCATGCTTTTCACCCACCGTTTAATTTTGTGCCCAGCAGCATGAACTTATATTCCAGTACAGGGTATTCTAGTAGATGGGGACACCCACAATCTGCACTCTCAGTGTACTGTAACCTTCAGGTGACTCTACACTGAGTGGCAAACCAAATGGTTTCGTGTAATCCAGGAAACCAGATACTGTACAATGTTGGGTGGCAACCATGTTGTCAAATGGACACCCAGTGGTTTAGTGGGTTTGGTGTTTTGTCTGAATGGGACCCATAAGAATCTCAGTCTGGTGGGTGGTTGAGTTTATTGCTCATGAGGTGCCAGTGTTGCATTCAGTAACTTATTAGGCTCGTCGTTCTTGCCTTGGGTGTCAGGACAGAATACCATAGCCTTGGTCCTCTTCTCTCATATGGGGCAAAGAAGGTCTGGATGATATATGATACCCTATAGATGAATTTTTAAAGTAACTTTCCATTTCAGAAACTTTGCTAGTAGTGGCTGGGCTTGGTGTTCAAACAACTGCTACCTTTTACCTCGGCAAGAGACACACACGCTTTATACCGTGGGGTAACATCATCGATATTGTTATAGCAGAGACAATAACCATGGTGAGTTATGTATGGAAAGATTCTTCCACTTGGCAGACCAACTTCAGGTCTTGGTGAAATCTTCTTTACCTCCTATTCTTGTTTTTTTTTCTTTTATAAAGTTTGTCCTTTTTTTCCTGAAGTTTTTACTCATTGTTTTATGTTCATAGTAGGATGTATTGTTAGTTTGATGCATGTTAATAGTACATTTCCAAAATCTGCACCATGTTATAATGCTTTTAACACATTTACTATGAAGGGTTGATCTGAAGCTGAGTATGAGCATCTGACAGTAGCCCCTACTGAAGTTAACCCTTAAACTACAACTTATTTCATTAGATAATATTGCTCTGACTTAGATGTATCTCAGTAGTGACCCACTGAATTTCATGTGCTCTTATTTATTTCTGTATGGTATTTATTTTTTTTGTGTGTATTCAATATGGTGAAAATATAGTAAAGACTGGCCTTGATGTTTGCATACCCATGTTCCAGTTTGCTCTCTTTTATCTCATACCAATAAAACTGGTCTTTGATGAAATATGTACTGTATTTTTTTTTTTTTTTTTTTGAGGGGGGGGAGTAAAAAAAAAAAAAATTATGTAGTGCTGCTGTTGGGTGTCTGTCCTTTCCTCTCCTCCATCCTTCTTTCTTTGCATCCTCTTCTGTCTTTCTTTCCTTCATTCTTTCCTTGTCCTTCTGCCTAAGGGCGACTTTACTCTCCCTCTTCTGTCTTTGTTTCCTTCTTTCTTTCCTCTTCCTTCTGCCTGTGGGTGACTCTACACTGAGTGATGAGCCAAATGGTTTCCTGAACACCAGGAAACCATTTACCACGCTGGATGGTAACCATATAACCAAATTTGGGCGCCTGGTGATTTAGTAGGTAATTATTGCACTCCTGTCGGATTGAGCCGGTGAAGGTTTATATCCAAGGGATGGTTGGAGTTGATTGCTCATGTAATGCCACTCAGGGATGAGTGAGGCTGGTCACTCTCATCTTAGATATCGGGACCAACTGCCTAGCCCCAGGCTCCTATGCTCCTCATGGGACAAAGTAGGATTGGATGATGGATGGATGGATATAACTTTAGGACACTGGCAGCTGAAGTATTGCACTTATGTACCTCAGAATAGGTAGGCTTAAACATATACTTCACTACATTCTGCATGAGCCAGTATGATCAGCAAATTAATTGGAGAAGCCTTTTTATTTGTGCATCAAGGGCATGACAGATTTCCCTGAGCTGCATTTGACATGCTAATGGAGATGGTTTCTTATCCCAATAGATTGACAGCTTTGTCCTAAGCTAATTAATTAATATGGTTGGTGGTATAGTAGGTGTGATAAAATTAAATGAAGCTGCTACTGTGAGCATGGTAATGGGCAGGATGCAGTTGGGGCAAGCAGTGGGTATGTCTGGGTTGACTGCTGGTGCTGAAGGCCTCAGGAAATAAAGGAGTGGGTTTAGTTACTAATTTGACCATCATCACCATCATTGTCCAGTTCTCCTTTCCCACCCTAGGGAGGGGTGAGGAGTAGTAGTGTCCAGATAGCCTAAGTTTACCCAATTCAATGGGCCATGCTTCCATTCACTCATCATTCAAGCCCATGGAATCCTGGCTCCATCTGACAGACTGAAAGGTTTCACCACATACTGTAGCTTACTAGCTTCACATATACTGTACCTATCCGGCAGAGTCAGTTCGAACGCTGTCACTTTAAAAAGGGGTGCCAAATCCCTGGTCATGTGCTTCTCCACACAAAAGTCATCCAGCCAGATTGATCTCTTGTCAGTCCCTTAGCCTCACCAGCTCCATACCTCTCTTCCTCACACATTCATCCACCATATCTCTCCATCTTCTTCTTGGCCTACCTCACCTCCTCCCTCCTTCAGATTCACCCAGATATACCTTTTTCACCACTGTATTGTCAACCATTCTCTCCACATGACCATACCATCTCAGTACACTCTTTTCGATTCTGATGTCCACAGACTTCCTTACTCCGCACCTTTCACGAATCACATTATTCCATATCCTGTCCACTCTCTGTACTCCACATACCTTCCTCAACAGTCCCATCTCCACTGCTCTTACTCTTGACTTTTCATTTTCATGCCACATCACAGTCTCACACCCATATTTTAAAGTTGGCACTAACACTCCTTCATATAAGCCTCGTGCAGCTGCAACATTCAAGCCTCTGTTTCTTATCAAGGCCTTCATAGCGTCAGCTACTTTCCTTCCTTGTGTCACTCTATTTTCCACTTCTGCACATTTTCCTCTCTTTTCTGTCACTGTACCCAGGTATTTGAACTCTCTTACCAATTCCAGTCTCTCTCCATGCACTGTAACATCATACTGGGAGTCACCTTCTCTCTCAATAGCCGTCACTTTACTCTTTCTACATTTACTCTAAAGGCACGACACACAGACATTTACAGAACTCTGCCCTAGTCTACCAAGCTCTTGTCTGGTATTTGCAAGGAGTACTCCATCATCAGCATACATCAAATTTGTGATATTCCATCCATCACCATTCATTACCAATGCCAGCCCTCTCTCCATTATTTGTGTTTTTACTTACCTCATCACCCCATCCACACACACACATATATATACTGAACAACCACTGGGACATCACACAACCTTATCGCTTGCCAACACTGATCATGAACCATTCACTTAGATGCCCATTTATCCTTACGCATTCCTCACTAGCATCATAAAAACTCTTAACGGCACTTAGCAGCTTACTGTCTATGCTGTACATACACAAAACATTCCACAGTCCATCTCTGTCTACTTTGTCATATGCTTTTTCCAGATCCATAAGTGCCATAAACTCCTTGATAGTCTTTCTCACAAGTCTTCACTGTATGTCTCACAGCAAATATTTGATCCACACATCCACTGCCACTCCTAAAGCCACCTTGTTTGTCACTCACTAGGCCTTCTGATGTCTCTCTTACTGTCTTTTTAATAATTCTTCCATATACTTTCCCAGCAACACTCAGTAGACTTTTGTGATGATAATTCTTGCTTATAAATTCGATTATGTATATGAGTGTGTTGTCCCAGATGACTGGCAGAAGAGTTAGATTGTAAATGTGTATAAGGAGAAAGCTGATGCCCTGGAAATATGAAATCAGAGAGGCATAAAACTTTTTAACCAGATAATGGAGGTAATTGTGTGTTCTAGAAGGTACGATGCCAGGCAAAGGGACCACTGATGCCATATACATTGTCTGACAGCTTCAGGAGAAATATGTAGGAAAGAAAAGGGAGCTGTGCGTTGTTTTTGTTGATTTGGAGAAGGCCTTTGACAGAGTTCCAAGGGAGATGGTGAAGTGAGCAGTGAGAAAGCTTGGGATTGAGGAGTGGCTGGTTAGATTGGTCATGGCTATGTATGTGGGTGCTCGCATCCAAGTCAAAGTGAATGTAGATTTGAGAGACAAGTTTTCTGTGAACACTGTCATAATCAGGGGTCAGTCTTAATGCCCATATTGTTTGCCATGGTTCATGAAGCTCTCTCAGGTTAGTTCAGAAATGTACTCGCATGGGAGATGTTGTATGCTGATGACTTGATGCTGACTGCAGAGAATGAAAGGTGATGGAGGAAAGATTTAGGAACTGGAGAGACGGAATGGGACACAAGGATTTGAGAGTAAATGAGGATAAAACAAGGATGATGATATCTAGGGCTGATGGTGCTACTGGCAAAGCAGAAGAAGTGTGGCCATTTGCTGCTGGCCATAAGAGTGTGAGAAGCAACTCCATCTTGTGCAGTGTTTGCATAAGAGATCTATCTATTGCCAGACATCTTCATCCTGTACGGGGTAGCCACAAACAAATTGCCTCCCCATCGCCCTGTCCCCCACCATTTCACTGCCCTGTTCTCAACTCACCCCCCCCCCTCTCATATACCTCTCCACTCCATCCCTCCCTCAATCTCCTCTCCCTCTCCCCCCCTCCACCTCACTCACATACACTCTCCTTGTCAGTCTCTCACCCTTCATCCTCTCCACATGGCCAAACCACCTCATTGTGTTTCTCCTAACGCTTCCTATCACATCCACATCCACACCACAATGCTCCTTTATATCCTCATTTGTCAGCCTGTCTCTCCATGTGACTCCACAGGCTCCTCTTAAATAACTCATTTCCACTGCCCTCACTCTTGACTTGTGTCCTTCCAACAACGTCCAAGCTTCACTTCCATACGTTAGAGTTGGTATCACAATACTGTCATGTAGTAACTTTTTCACTTCCATGCTCACTTCACTATGTTTGTGATAAGTGGGTGCATAAGAGATGTAGTGATATTAAAGGTAGGCTGTGAATTAGTGCTGATTTTGGGTGTGTGATGTGTCGGTGAGAGAATGTAGAGATTGTCAGGCATGAAAGGACTGGTCTTGCTGGAGGATGTGCAGTTTTGTTATTTGGGGGACTTGTTATGTGGTCTGTGGCTAGAAAAAGGAGCAGTTGGAGGAAGTTTAGGGAGCTGTTGCCTCATCTAACAATAATAGGGCTCTCCTTCCATGCTAAGAAATCTTTGTATGTGGCATTTGTTAGGAGTGTAATGCTCTATGGTAGTGAGACCTAGGCAGTAAAGGAGGAGGATATTTGTAAGCTCAAACATACAGAAATGACAGTGATTAGACAAATGTGTAGTGTGTCCTTGAGTGCGATGCTTGGGGGGGGGGGGGGAGCTAATATTACGACTGAAGAGTTGAGGGGAAGGATGGAACTTGAATGTACAGTACTGGTGTTACAATATGGAAGGGGTAGATTGAGATGGTTTGTGCATGTTGAGAGAATAGTGGGTGTGGAAGGTGAGTATGAACGCTGGGGTAGAGTTGCCAGAGCCAGATTGAAAAAGATCTGGGGAGAGGTCATAGAATGTGACCACAGGGACAAGGAAATGAACAGGGAGGTTGCCAGAGATTGTGCAGTATGAAGAGCTGCCAAGAGGAGACAAAGGCTGACACATGCAAGCATGTTGGAGCCTTTTTAATGAGACAATATGATACAATCACTACACTGAAAGTTTCACATATTCTAATGGCCGCTTTATCTACTAATCCCTTTTTATTCTGACTTGGCCTAAAATTACCATCTCCCCACCTTGATTACTGAGATGAGCTGAACAAAATAAGCTACAAAAGGAAGAAAATCTGGCCCAAGTTAAGGTAAAATGACCGTAGGAATTTTTTTCCACTGCGTGAAACTGTTTGATGGTAGCCAAAATGTTATTGTTGTTGTTTTGTTTTAGCCACCCAGTGGTGGCAGTAATACACCACATGGAGGTCTATAATTGTTCGGGTAGCAAGTTATGACACTAAGATGAATCAATGCTCTTTGAAGTACAACTCTGTGGCATGGATGACTGACAGTTAAGAATGAATGGTACACAAGACCCAAGTGTCAAGGAGGGAGAGGATATTGTCATGGCTGAAGTCATTATGGAGGCAAGGAATGTTCATATAAATCATATACCTGGTGGATAATGACTACTTTTTTTTTTTTTTTAATGTGCTTGACTCTGGGCATAGGCTTCACAGCCTGCTCCCAAGGCCCAGTAGCCCTCCTACATATCATACACCTCTACATGTCACCACTTCGGCGCTAACACCCACCATCCATAATGAATACATGCAAGGGCTGTCTCATACAGGACTATTTTTACGACATGTCAGCGGGTCTTCTGGTAGATCGGTATAGTCTGCTTTACATGAAATTCAAATCCTTAAACTGTTCCCTGCCCCAGCAGGGATTTGAATGTGGGTCTGGTAGGACTGCAAGCCACCTCTCTACCGATTGAGCCACTGTCTCCCGACAAATATATACCATAAGATGGGGCTATTCATCTCTATCTATCTCTATCTATTGCCAGACGCCTCAATCCCGTTTCGGGTGGCCACAAACAAATCGCCTCCACGTCGCCCTGTCCCCCGCCATTTCACTGCCCTGCTCCCAACTCACACCCCCCTCTCTCATATACCTCTCCACCCATCCCTCCATCTCATCCTCAGCCTCCCCCTCCCTCTTCCCCCCTCCACCTCACTCACATACACTCTCTTTGTCAGTCTCTCACCCTCCATCCTCTCCACATGGCCAAACCACCTCAGTGTGTTCCTCATAATGCTTCCTATCACATCCACATCCACACCACAACACTCCTTTATATCCTCATTCATCAGCCTGTCTCTCCATGTGACTCCACAGGCTCCTCTTAACCCGCCGCGTCCTGGAGATGTGAATTCACGTCCTCACATGATGTGCACTCATATCCCAGAGATGTAAATTAACGCGGCAACATTGCAAGGTCCCTGATTTGCACAATTTTCAATTTTCGCGAGTGATTTTTGGCACATATACATGGGACACCTTCCTCTATTCCTCTACAAGATGCCAAGCAGGGACAATGCCTTACACCGCATAACCTCCCCCCCCCCGCACGCCATTGTCTCGGCAATTCACCTGTTACCAGTGACCTGGCCAATAAAGACATTCAGGCCAGAGTGATTCCCCAATCGATGACAATGTGGAGGACAAAGTTTACATAGCATTAGAGGAAGAAACAATCAGAAATGATGATCAGGTAATGTGGGAAAAAAAGGTCATGAATGGTGATGAGTTAGTGAGTGAAACAATGCTTATAATGCCTATATTACTGTTTGAAAACCAATATACTCTTGTACTACATATAAATTCGTACCTAGTAAATAAATAAATACTGTTTATGAGTGGATAAAATAGTTACCCTCCCATAGAACTCATTTTCTTTGGTGACAGCCTGTTAGAAAACCCAGTCAGGTAAGGAGGTATTCGTTCCTGGATCGAGTATTTTAAACCTCAGGTGAGCGATTTCTCTATGAATTTTCAATGTTTCTCACCAAAAGCGAATGTTTGAGCCAAAAAAAAAAAAGATCCAAAAATGTCGGGACTGGGGCGTACCACTGCCCAGAAAACGTCGGGATGGGGCGGGTTAAATAACTCATTTCCACTGCTCTCACTCTTGAATTGTGTCCTTCCAACAACGTCCAAGCTTCACTTCCATACTTCAGAGTTGGTATCACAATACTGTCATGTAGTAACTTTTTCACTTCCATGCTCACTTCCCTGTTTCTTATCACTGCTTTCAAAGAACCAGCAACTTTTCTTCCCTGCTGTACCCTTTCAAGCACTTCACCCTCCAAACCTCCATCCTTACTCATCACGCTACCCAAGTACTTAAACGTACTCACATTTTCCAATTCCTCACCATCCAACCTTGCTGTACATTCACTGACTTCACCTCTCTCAAAGACCATCACTTTACTCTTCCCTACAATCACCTTTAGATTCTGTTTCTTACACACTCTCCCAAACTCATCCACCAAGCCTTGCAGCTCCCCTTCGTCTTCACTCAACAACACAGTATCATCTGCAAACAACAGTACACGGAGTTTCCAAACACTATCCTCTCTCACCAGGGCCACTCCAACATCCACTACCCTACCTTGTACCTCTTTTATTACCCCATCCATATGCAGATTGAGCAACCATGGAGACATGACACATCCCTGTTTCAACCCAACCTTCAAAGAGAAAAATTCACTTAGGTCACCATCCACACGCACTGCAGCCTTAGCACCATCATACATACTCTTCACAGCATTCAACAACTTCCCATCTACTCCATATATTCTTAATACTTTCCACAATCCTTGTCTATCCACCCTGTCATATGCTTTCTCCAAATCCATGAAAGCCGCATGCAACTTCTTTCCTTCTCTAGAAACTTTTCCACTAAAGATCTAAGAATGAATATCTGATCTACACAACCTCTTCCCTTCCTAAAGCCTCCCTGTTCTTCTCCAACTAATTCCTCTTTTCTTTCTCTAATCCTGTCAGTAAGTATCCTACCATACACTTTTCCTATTATACTAAGAAGACAAATGCCCATATGATTACCACACACTTCTTTTTCCCCTTTTCCTTTGTATAAGGGAATAATTATACCTGACTTCCAATCCTCCGGGACTCTACCTTCCTCCCAGGCCAATATGCACATCTTCCACATCCATTCTACTACTATCTCTCCCCCATGCTTCAGCATTTCACCACATACTCCATGAATTCCTGGAGCTTTCCCCAATTTAACTTTCTTCATTGCTTCCACAACTTCTATCCTACTGATTTCTTCCTGTCTTCTCACCTCCCTCCTTCTCCCAGCCATTCCCCAGCCACTTATACTCGCATTACTTCCATCCTGTATGTTCAACGATTCCTTAAAGTGTTCTCTCCATCTGCTCACTTTTCCTCCCTTCTCCACTAGTAATCTACCATTTTTATCTTTCACTCCCCTGCTAACCTCACTTCCACCCTGTCTTACTCTCTTCACTTCTTTCCAGAACATTTTCTTACAGTCCCTCCACTTTTCACTCAAATTCCTTCCAAATTCCTCATCCACTCTCTTCTTACTCTCTCTTACTAATCTTTTCACCTCTCTCTTTCTTTCTGCATATAACTCTCTCTTCCGCCTCTCAACTTCTTCCACGCCCCTATTTCTCATCCATTCATTGTATGCTTTCTTCTTTTGTGCCACAGCCTGTCTCACCTCTTCAGTCCACCACGCTGTTCCTTGCACCCCCTCTGTCTTCACTTCCTCCCACACACCACATCACATGCTGCACATATTTCTTCTGTAAATATCCTGCACACACCTTCAACGTCCCCCATCTGCTCCAATTCATATTTGCCCAATCGTTCCTCCATTTCTCTCTCATACTCTGCCATTTTCTCATCCTCTTGTAACCTTTCCACTCTCCTTGCAACTACTCTTTCCTCTCGTCTTTCCCTTCTTCTATTTCTCCATCCTACTTGGATCCTAATTCTGGCCACCACCAAGTAGTGGTCAGAAAGTCCACTCCCCCAACCTCTATAAGCTCTTGCATCCATTAGACATCTTCGCATCCTTTCATCCATACACACATAATCAATCATTGCCTTCCTTTCATTCAGTTCACCACCCACCCTTCTCATCACTCGCCATGTATACCTGTGGATCATTTTATGCCTGAAGAGGGTATTTGCTATCACCAACCCCCTCCCAGCACAAATCTCCACTAACGCACTGCCATTCTCATCTATCCCAGCAGGCACACCCCACTCACCAACTATTCCATCCACCTTCACATTCCCTACTTTACCATTCATATCACATTCGTCTCACTTGGGGCAATTTGGCATATTAACCCGCCACGTGCCGGCTATTTTTAGCCCTATGGGTCACCCCAGTGCTGGCCATTTTTCGACCTTTTTTGGGGGGGCTAAAATGATAGATTTTGATGTGGAAACAACGAATTTCGCCGTTAAAATGCTGACCGAGGCTCGAAAATGGGTTTTATTCAGTCCAACACACTCGTATACAGGTATAGCCGCTCTCTCATGCTCACTACGTATGTGAGAATGCCGTTTTCTATGTAGGGTATACTCAGGTATTTATGCTGGGAAGGTATAGCAATGTTCAGTACACTTTTTCTGATTACTTATTACTTCAGCATCTATCACAATTTGCATGTCTTTCTCACTGTGAATGCATTATCTTACACTTACTTGAAGATAGGTATAACCTGACTTCATTAAGTACAGTCCTGGCACTTACAAGAAGGTATTTACAACTTGACTTCACTATATAGTCCTTACAAGAAAATATTTACAACTTACACTTACATGAAAATATTTACAAAATGTCTTCACTATGTACAGCACTGGGTGAGGCACACAGGCAGAGTGAGGCAGAGCGAGCGTGAGGAGGGGAGCAAGCGAGTGTATGGCCTTGACAGCCTGGGGGATGGTAGAGGAGCAGTTACCTTACATGCCTGCCAGTTTTTACCCGCGAATCTTGAAAAATGCGGTCACAGTGAAGTTTTTTATTTTAGACCGTTTTAAAACGGCTCTGGCGCTGAGTGCGCAATTACGTCAGACCGTTTTAAAATGGCACTGGCACAGGGCATGTTAATGGGTAGTGAGACTCAGGTGGTCCAGACAGTGTAAATAGGAGTATATTTGACTTTTTCATGTGGTAATTCCACAATCACTAATTTATGTTGTAAATGAAAGTTAGGGATAGCTTGCTGAAGGTAAGTGAATTGTGATCAATTTTTCATTCCCGTTATTTTCAGATTTTTTCTGAGCTGTGATTTACAGCATGAAGACAAGATTAATTGCATTTTCCTCTGCCATCCCTTGGATATATGAGGCCCCTAATAACACAGTGTACCAAACGCCACATGTTGAAAATGAAGAAACACGCAGTTAAAGTTGGGTAACTTTCAAAATACCATAACTTTGGAACTACAGTCGTTCTATTTTATGAAGGCAGTTTGGGTGGGGCGCTCTGGGACCTCACTCTGTTAGCTCTGTTGCCACATCGTCGCCACACACGTGCTCTCTCTCTCTCACATATTTATATTAACTACTACTAATTGTATTTTCTTTATTTTTCTCTTGTTTTTTATTTTTTTTCCACACCACCCCTGAGGTAAAAGTCTATAGGTGCGTATTCTTTTATAGCTTCCATGGCGGGAGACTGACCGAGTATGACCTGCTCACGCAGGGCTGTCCCTCGTGTCACCACCTGACAGCGTCACAAAAGCAACGCTGACAAGTCTTATGAGATTTATACTATACAATAGCTTTTTTATTGAATTACATCTATAGTGTTAAAAATTCATTTATAAATAGTTACTAGCTTAAAACAGGAGAGTGTGAGAGACAGAAAGAGAGAGGTGAGCACAAATAATTACATTTGTGTCGGCGGTGATGTGACAACAGAGCTAACAGTGTGAAGTCCCAGATCGACCCACCCAAACTTCCTTCATAAAATAGAACGACTGTAGTTAATATTTTTTAGTGCTTTTTTTTTTTTTTTTTTTTTTTTTTTTTTTAAAGCTTGAAGTTCATACTTTCATGTCATGCTAATCTTGGTAGAAGAGAAATTAGTAGCATTCTGAATGGTACAACAACAGCTGAGTTTTTCTCCAGTGTGGTTATTGAGAGACAAAACTTACTCTCAGTAAGCATTTTTAACAATCAAACCAACCAAAGATATCAATGGGAAATGTTTACAAAAGCAAAATAGATGTATGTAATACTATTCTCAGAAATTAAAAACCATTATAAAAAAAAGAAATCTTCATTTTAGCCATTTGGGAATAATGGTAAGCTCTTTATCTGTTATGAGAAGGACCAGCAGCTTTTTGCTCACTTCTAGAGTCACTCATGTTCTTAAGACAATGAGAAACAACACTAAAACAGCTCTGAAAATAGCCAGTTAATCCAGGCAGTGTTCTAGGCTGGCTGGTAAACAAAAATCTGTGTCACGTCGCGACAGATTCCCAGATCACAGTTGCCATTGTCTTGCTGAGCTCTCTGCCTTTCCCATTTTCTGTACATTATGGCTAACTTACCCTTAAAATCATGCAATTTTATGCTAAAATATTCCATTATGTTAGAATAATCGTACAATAATTAATAATGACATGAAAAAAATGCATGGCTGTGAGCATAAAGACATGTTAATATCTGGTAACACCAGACAGGCGATGGCTCAATCGACAGAGAGGTGGCCTGCGGTCCTACCGGACCCAGGTTCAAATCCCCGCTCGGGCAGGGAACAGTTTAAGGATTTGAATACATGTAAAGCAGACTTTACCGATCTACCAAAAGACCCGCTGACATGACGTAAAAGTACCCCCGCTAATACCAATATGCCAGTCCTGTATGAGATAGCCCTAGCATGTATTCAATATGGACGGTGGGTGTTAGCGCCAAAGTGGTGACATGTAGTGGTGTATGATATGTAGGAGGACTACTGGGCCTTGAGAGCAGGCTGTGAGGCCTATGCCCAGAGTCATGCTGTGACCAGCATGAAGGCTTGTCGATGCACTGAGGTGAAGTGGGCAGTGAGACTATGTTACAGAAGGGGAATTTGGACCCTAATGCCAGTTGCTTTCTGTACTTCGTGGTTGCTCTCCACATCAAAGTGGGTTTGGGCTACATAGTGGTATACTTAACTCGGTTTCGCTTGCAGTGGCACTCGGTACACTATGTTATTAGGGGCCTCATATAATAACAAGCTAAGTGTAATTAAAGTTTATCCACCTGCCAAAGTAAGTTAGCTACTTTCATTAATAAAATATTATGATTTTAGACTAATGGAGCAGTTCGACTTGGCACTTTGGGGCAGCTTATATGCAGCAACTTCATCAAGTACTGTCTGGACAGTTGTAGACACTACATTGCTGATTTCAAGAATAATCTCCCAGGTACAGACTGGGTACATGGCTTCTTGAAGAGACATAAAGCCCTACTGTCCTCCAGGATATGCCAAAACATTTTGAGGAAGTGGGCTGCTGTCTCTGAAGAGGTCATAGTGGCCTACTTTAAAAAGCTAGAAGAGAGTCTTAGCGGAGTACCTCCTGCAAATATCATTTACTATGATGAAACCAACATCAAGGATGATCCTAAGGGCGATCTCCAGATATTCCAGAGTGGTATAAAACATGTGGTCTGTATCATGAATACGACAGAGTTCAACATCCATCATGTTCTCCATCACTGCCAGTGGAAAGCACCATAGTCCATATGAGGAGCTCCATGGTGTAACTGCTAATGCACCAAATGTGAAATAGAGAAAATGGAGGAGAGAACACAGAATTTTGGACACATGGTGCCTTTTATCACACTTTGTGTTATTTTTATGACACTGACCGATGGAGGCTCTCGGATAGCTGCATGGGTAAAATTAAAATGTGTTGTTTCGCCTCTGGTTCTTGGTTTAATGAAATTGGCAGGTATGAAGTTAGCCCATGGAGCATATGTTGTTTACAAGGCTGAACACTCGCAGCAGACATGGATTGAAGGAGGACCAATCGACATATACAGTACAACCGAACTTCTTTTGGCTGGTTTGATTCAGATTAAGCAGAGGGAGTGGAAGGACAGGTCTCTTGAAGGCAAGCAACCAAAGGACAATACTGGGCAAGAAAGGCATCGAAGGTCGGAGCGATCTGAATGAAAACTTTGAACTTTCCACTGAAGGAAACCCCACAGAGTCCAACTGCCACACATCATTGTTGATAAACATTATTTTTATTTTTCAAATATGTCTTTTCTCTGTTTTTCTGTGTTAAAATCCATTTTCACATATGAAGTTGGATCGTTTATGTTTCATTGCCCATACAGTAAAGCATTTTAAGTGCCCTAAATGGTGCAGTACAGACCTTATTACAATGAAATATGGCCAAAAGTGAGTCAAATAGCCCCATCTTATAGTATGTCATATTCACATAAATCATAATGTCCACATAATGTCACACATATGATCTTCAGAATGAATGAACAGGTCTTTGTAAAGCCAAAAGCTCATTTCCTTACTCACAGTGAGTGAATTTTAAAGTCGCTATAGCTTTCTAGGTTAGAATACATGATGTTGACCAAAGGGATGAACATTTGATCCTAGTCAGATGCCATTGGTTGATGTCAGGAAGGGCTTCTGGTTGCAAAATGCTACACACTGCAACAAAAGTTCTCTATATAGGGCCAGTGCATTAGCCCCTCAAAGAAGTGTATGCAATGTGTACTTCAGCAACTAAGAATGAATTTTGAGCGGCTAAGTTCATTAGGCCTTGCCCAAGAGATTGGGTATGCATTGTGTACTGCAGCATCTGTGAGTGTATTTTGAAGCACCTCAGTTCACTAGGCCTTGCCCAGGAGAGTGTTACTTTCTTCCTCCTACCATGACTGGATGAGGCTGTATACCACAGAGACTACAGGCACCCCTGTGCATGTTGTGCACACGAATAACATCACATGACATTCATTATAAAGGAGCAGACAGGGCACTGATAACTTTGGAGGTCATCATGTCTCATATTATAACTGGATACAGGAAGAAATGCACCCACCTTTTATCTCTTGAATTGGGTTGCTTCCTTTCATCACCATTTCTGATGTCTGAGTGGTGTATAGTGACTGATGTCTCTTCCTGAGGGTGTCCCTGAAAAATTTGCTTGTTATGAGTGATAAGAGCAAAATGGGTGTATAGATTGTTTTTTTTTTTTTTGTGGTAGCTGATGGAACAGTCTCATATCTCACAGCTATTTTAAGAACAGTGTATATTAAGTGCTTTTAGTGTCGGATATAACTGAGAATTTTTGTAGGCTTGATTGATGGGTGAATGCACTACATGGTAAATCCCTGATATACGTCAGGTTGTTTTCCACAATACTGTACCATAATTTACGGTATTCATAATAACTGGTACCTGTACTGTAAATTGGAGAAAACTAACAAATGAGCTTTACAGGTTGTAGGGGGAATTTGACTGATAATTTTTATCAATTTACGGTTGACTAAGTGGCAGAAAATAGCACAGGCGAAGTTGATATATAAGGACATACTGTATAGCCATTTTCAGTGAACATTATTGATAGTTTGTTGTTTTGATGTGCTTTAATTTCTTGTTTCCCTAACTTGCCCAGTCTTAAGTATCATTGGCCTGTCGAGTATTGATCATGACTGCATTTAAATGACACAAAAAATTGTCCTTCCAGCAACGTGTGCTCTTTTATATGGCACTCCTGGTGAAGGAACAGTCACCAAATTCGGGTCAGAAACTTATTCCTCTGTTTTTGGTAAGTTAACAAATGGTAAAATTAACAATTTGAATCAGGCAACCAATTTTTTTAGTTTATTCTTGTTATCTCCAGACAGTTTTGTTAACTACAGAGAGACCATTTATCATAACTGGTTTAGACACTCACTGTTAACCCATTCACAATCTGATTTCATTTCCTAGGCTGAATAAAACTGTCAAAAGCAGCAAGAATAAGATAAAACATACGCCATCATATTAAAGGGGTTAAATATCAAATGATCCTTTTTTATTGGTTTAGTAGCAATTAAATTTGAAAGTTATTGATAGCAATGAAAATGTATATAATGGTAAAATTATTTACATTATAATGAACAAAAAATTTTGGCAGGCAGTTCATGTTATAAACCAGTGTTGGGTTCTAGAATATCATAACTTTTTCTGTACAGTTGCTACAATAAATTGGGTGAAAGTTGAAACTACAGTATGTACTGTATATGGGTAGCACTGGAACCTAACAGATAATTTTTCTGTGATATACTGTGAACTTAGGCCTTACTGTACAGCACTTATGTTACAGCAGATGCAGATTATATGATAACTCAAATACAGTTCACTCAAAAAAATATGTAAAGTAGAAGGAATATTAATTTCATGTGGTCATTTAATTAATATATAACTAGCAAGATTGGTTTTCTTCACATCACTTATTATTATGTTCTCCTGTTGCTATCACCAATGTTGGAGACCTTCCAAACAGAACAAAATAGATACAGCCTTCATTAATCTCTTCGCTATTAGAAGTCTGTCATAATTAACTGAAGTCATTTTGTGGTAGCAAGAATGGAAGATCTAAATGAATCATTGGAGTGAAGGAATTTACGTAGTATCACATGCAATAGAATACCTTGTACACTGCAGTTCTATAGAAATTTTCCTTTGCAGAACACCTGGCCACGTCTTGCCTGCCTCCAGCAGATATATACGGCATGTCAAGATGTCCTGTCTCCGAAATGCAAGACTAAATGATACTGACTGAAGATTATTCTATGTCTGTTAATAAATTTCAGTCGTGCTACCACCAGACTACAGTTAAGATCTCGATATAACGGATTTCAGTAGACTGGAATTCGCTTTTATCAGAATTGAGGAGCTACCAGACTAAATTCTTATATATCGGGAAAAAGTCTGATAAAGCCAGAAGCAATCCGGACTGCCTGACCACTTCAGCCTTGTCACCACAACAAGGTAAATAAAAGACATGTTTATCAGTGTACAGTACAGTATTATTCTGTATATTATACCATTTGATTACTGTAGTGAATATATAATACAGTACAGTATGGAAATGGAAGTGAAAACAGTTTAATAACAGTTGGTGCAATCCGGACTAATGTCTAATACTGTACATCGGAAAAAGTCCGTGTTAGCAGGGGGAAGTCCGGATGTCGCTTTTATCGGAATTTCGCCTTTTTTTGGAATGGCTTGGCCCCCAATTAGTCCATTATAGCGAGGTTTTTACTGAATTTTATTTAGTTTAGAAAAGACCTCTTATATTGAAGGGGTTAATAAAGGCTATACACTCAACCCTCGGCTGTCACGGGTTCCGCTATAGCGTATCTCGCTATCATGCCTGTATACAAAACTACCCAAATACCTTTATCATGCACTAAATGCCTGATATCGCGCACCGCAAATGTTCGAAAATTTCAAAAAGGCCAGGCTCCAGTCCTCCGCCCAGCCAACAAAAGCTTCACTCCGTGATTGGTCGTGTGACGTCAATGCCAGCCGAGTGCTGATTGGCCGCCCGACCGAGTCTCCTGCCCGCCAAACTATGCAAGTGCACACCCTCAGACCGTGAACAGTGATAGCGAGAACATTAACCTTTTTTTATGATATGACCATGGCCAACGTACCCCCTCCCTGTCCCCCTACCATCACCCAACATAATGCTGCGGCACCTGGTAGGGAAGTAAAGAGGAGGAAGAACCTAAGTTATGCAGATAAACTGAAAATGTGAAACTTATAGAGAATGGTGAGACCAAGTGAAGTTTGGGGAAGAAACATAACATCAATGAATCAACTATGAGGGGTATTTATAAGAATTGTTATCACATATTATCACATCATAAAACATGCTCATTTTTAGACCATTGTATGTTAATATGTGGTACAAAAAAGGTATCTTAGGGGTAAATATTGAGGTCATGGCACCAATTAGAATTATTACCATAAGTTCTTCAATTCAGCTATCACGGTTTCGGCTATAGCGCAGCCATAGCGGGACCAATTGAGAGTGATAGCCGAGGGTTGAGTGTATTTAATTTCACCCATAAGATTCAGTACCTCATAAGCTGCATAAAATTGTCTGAAAGTAGCAAGAATATATTTTGAAATGTAATTGGAGTGAAGTGCTTAATTGTGAGTTTTATTCTAACTACAGTTATGTGTTATTTCAAAACTGGTGTTGCAGTTGAATTTGTAGTGATGAAATTTGTTGTACAGTGTATGATACAGTCAGTCCTCCCCTAATGCGGTTTGCTGTAGCGCGATATTGCTCTAACGCGGCACAATTTTGCAGAAGGAAATAAACATTCTAACGGGGGCACTTTTAGCGTAACGCGGTAATTTGAACCAGGCGGGCTGTGATGCAGTGTGCATGGCGCAGCCTTACAATACTTGACGTCATTGCCTGCCAATGACGCTTCGCCTTTCTCACTCTTGCTGCCACCCAACCAATCAGAACCCCCCTACCTCCCTCCCGCCTCCCGCGTTCCCCACTTGGCCCACTCCTACCCACACCATCCTCCTCAGCATGCCTTGTGTTCTACCCCTCTACCTCATCTCCGGCGACGTGTGTCTGCCCATCTCCTCACGTAAGGTACAATAAATGAAAAAGTCCTATTGACCTAATGTATTTTTTATAACCATATTAATGCTTTTAAGAGGTTTAAATTGGGGAGTATCAAAAAAAAAAAAAAAATTGCACCACAAGGGGGGAAAAGTGGAGTTTGGGCAGGGGTGCGAAAGGAAATAGGGGTTTTCAAGAGTCCCTGTAATGCGATATTTGCCTAACGTGATGCCAGTGCGGAAGCAAATACCCTCATTAGGGAAGGACTGACTGTATTTCCATTTGCTGTGACGAAGAGACAAGATCACATTACATTAGTATGGCAGTTGGATTATAAGGAGAATGTTACATGTAATTCTCACAAAGAAGGTTACAGTTATTGCCATGATTTCAGCATGTTTAATTGTTATACATGTTGAAGAATAGTATATAGTAGTGTACAGGTATATCAGTGTGTGCTGTAAATATGTAGGCTAATATATTTGTTGAAAGTGCAAATTGCATTACAGTATTAATATTATGGGATGAGCTTGTATTGTGGTTAGTGTATGTGAAAGGCTAATTGATTTAAAAATGCCACAGTGTGCCATGGCTGTTTATTATACATATAGGCAACCACAGCACACTGACCTAACAACCAAAAAGGAAAAACTAGTAACTGAATGTAAACCAGTCTAAATGAACCAAATCAGACCAGACAAACCTAACCAAATATTACCTGATCCTGCCTGACTTACATTATTCAGATTATGCCTAACTTGTATCTAAGTTAACATATGTTATACTGGTAAGGTTAGGTGCAGTTAGCATAGATGAGGATAGGGTAGGGTCAGGTCTCATTAGGTTAGGCTCGCATACATTTTACGTAGGCCTTTTCGTTTTTGTGTTGTTAAGTGAAATCGTCCACAGTGGGTTGTGTCAGTACATGGACTGAGCACAGCATATACATAATAATTTTGGTACTTTTATATTTTATGTAAATGAGTGTTTTTATGAACAGAACAATTGTCTTTGAGAGAAGCATTGGGTGATCATTTAAAGTAATCTGGATAAAATCGTTATTCAATTAAATTACTCTGGGTCCTTGATTAATGTACTAATTAGCTTATTCTGGGAAGTTATCTTGTTCACCAAAACTGCAATAATAAAGTATTGGGAAACCTTTATAGGTGCCTACAAGCTACAGGACACTTAGCCAGACTCACCCTTTTTTTTCTCATATCTCTACCAGCATTACCCCAGACACCTTGCTGACATACTTTATAACATATACTGTCCCATGATGTAAACATAATAAACACATCATACGCACAACACAGCACACATACAGTAGCCAGCTGTGGAATGATGTCACACTTGACTCAACCTGGGAGCAATATCACACTGCCAAGCATTTGAAATATTTGTATTGATTTTCTAAGAAGTGTTGAAGGGCACTTTCACACAATGGCACCAGTATGATAAGATGGCTCTGCTGTAGTTCTAGAAAGGATGGGATGGTGAACTGCAGGAGAAGGCCAACTTCATCCAGCAATCCATAGGACTTATGTCCAAATGAGTTTGGGGTTGCAGCATGGAGGGAAAGTATTTCACATTCCATACTAAAAAGTTATGTTAAGGGACCACTGTAATGAAACCCATATTAGTGATGTAAGCAAAGATGGCAAGACCTCCAATACTTTATGATTGTAGGCAGTGTAAGAAAACTGAACATAACTGGTTTACATACAAAGTTATGAAGTGCTCTACCATGTGCAGCAACCCCCTTGAATTCATGTGGAGATGATATCAGTGCAATAAATCCTTGTTATATGTTGGCAATGTACTCCAAAATATTAGTTTTTCCATACAGCTGGAATAGCTATACATTAATTAGGGTAATTGACAGATCAGTTTTACAGGTAGCAGTGGAATTTTCAGTTGACTGTTTTTTCTGAAAATTACTTTTGATGTATTAGCAAAAAAGATCCATTAAAAAAAGGAACACAGCAGGAACTTTCTCTAAAAAAGGAACACAGCAGGAACTTTCTCTATAATACTGTACTTTGCTATTTCCATTAGACATGACCATTATTTACATATTTCTCAACAACAGACCAACAAATAATGTGATCAGTCCCTTCAGTACATTGATGTCATTTTACAGTTTATTCTTACAATCATTGGTAAATTTTATTCAGCTTGGAAAAGAAATTTCATACTAACTGGTTTATTAAAACTGTGTATCTAACCCCCTCTAGTTTAAAATGCCTCTCCCAGGCAGCATAAAATCATTGGAAGGTAGCTGGAATAAAATGAAAATAAAATTATGATATTGGAAATGTACCACATTATTCAAAATCAAGGTGTTCAACCCCTTTTCTTGCATATAAATGGCCTGAGTGGTTCATGTCCTCCAGATTAAAAAAGAAAAAAATAATAACTTCTTCCAACATCCTAATGTAATGCTGTGAAGTAAACACTAGGCAAGTCAACACACCAACAGCCTTGCCAACTTAGCTTATTTTCCATGTTTACATTTAATGTAGAGGGCTGCAGTGTGTTAGAGATCAAAGGGTTGAGTGTTTGATTTTATTCAAGGGCAGTTGTTTGACATTGGGAAGGGTATCTGGTCACAAAGTCTTACACACTAATACACTTCAAAGTTCTTGAAATTTGGTGAATACCTCAGGCATTCACCAAGAGAGGAGTGTGTGGTATTTATTTATTTATTTATTTAAAAAAAAAAAAAAAAAAAAGTATAATAAAGACTGGCTGGGTATTGTGGCTATGAAAATAAAAATTCTAATTACAGGTATTAAATAAATACTGTACAGTACAGGTACCTCTCGATTTACACGAGTATTGTGTTCCAGCAGTCATGTAATTTGAATTTCGTGTAATTTAAACATAATTTTCCCACAAGAATACATGTTAAGAGAAGGAGTTAGGTTCTTTGAACTTTCTATAGTACTATGTGGTAAATAAAATACCGTAGTTATACAATAATTTCATACCTTTACACCTGAATTATGTACACACACTGTACAGGTAGAGAGGAGAGGCACAGGTATCTTCATCGTAGGTCTACCCCCCAGAGGCTGTCGAAGAGAAGAGGAGGACAGCATGGGGGCCAAACCACCGTAAACCCCCCCCAGCCCCTCATGGGGCTCGAGTACCAGGGAGTGGCTTCGGTCGCCCGGGCAAGTACCACATCCCCCAACACAACATACACAACAACACCATTTTTTTTTCACCGAGAAAAGACTCCCCGGCTGTCATTTCTCGACAACTTCTTCTGGTCGGGGACACTGAGAGCAATCCAGGACCCACCAACAAATGCATATGTCCAACATGCTCAAAACCTATCACGTCGAGCCGACAGACAAAGGGTTCAGTTCAGTGCAATTCTTGCAAGAACTGGACCCATTACACCTGCACAACACTTGCATCCAGAAAACATTACACAAACACCTGGACCTGCTCCTTATGCTCCTTCCCCCCACCCATCAACCCCCCTTCCAATCCTCCTCCTACTTCCTTCACGCCTCCACAGCCAAACCCACCGACCCTTCCCACACCATCCAGTCCCTCAACTCCTCCCATTCCAACCCATCCTAATCTACCTCAACCCTTACCTCCATCACAACCTCCTCCTACCCCTTCCCCTCCACCCACACCACCTCCCGCCCGTGCTGCAGCAGCCAACACACATTGCACACACAACATAAACATCCTTCAGTTAAACACAGGTGGCATAAACACCAAAAAACATGAACTCACACAATTCATCAAACAACAGAACATACACATTGCCATCTTACAAGAAACAAAACTACACAGAGCACAGAAAATTCCGACATTTCATAATTTCACCACCATCTGACAAGACCGGGCCGACGGTGGTGGTGGTGGACGCATCACCCTGGTACACAAATCCATCAACTTTGCAGATACCAGTGCACACACAAAGTCACTTCTCCCCCCACATGACACCACAACAGAAATACAATCAATTAAAATACACACTGGTAACAAATCACACATAACAATCGCTAACACATACATTCCCCCCTAATCGTCCCCCACAGTACCACACAATTACAATCCACAGATACACCACATCACTAACATACCCATCATCCTGGGTGGTGATTTCAACACCACGTCGTCGGCCTGGCACGTCAACAACCCTGACACAGGCAGAGGGCTGGTACTACAATCCCAGACAGATCATCTTTTCATACCAAACAGTCTAGACCAACATACCCATATCCCACACCAAGCCCTCTTCCTCCCATCATCTCCAGACATCACCTTCTGCTCCCCCAAACCTCGCCCCCACTACATCATGGAGAGTGGTCAAAACCCTAGGTTCTGATCACCTTCCAGTCATCATCACTACCAAAACCAGAATCACCCCAGCTGGCAACACACACACATACACTAATTATAAGAGGGCCAACTGGGAGGCCTTTGTAACTGAAATAGAACAACATTTCGAAACACTAAACAGTACACCCATCACAAACATCAACACTGCTGTGCACACTTTCAATACAGTTATACAAAATGCAGACAAAAGACACACCCCTAGAGGCAACAGAAAGAGACACAACCCCAACTTCACACCAGAAATTCAAGGCCTCATCAGACAACGGGACACACTGCGACACTCCCCAACACCCCATACACAAGACACCGTACAACGAATACAAGAACTCAACACTCAGATAAACAATAAAATTAGAACAGCAAACACTAAACATCAGCAAACTCTACAAAACACTAAACAGCATCACACTTTCCAACAGCAATACCACACAATCACACTGTGCCATCACAACAACAGACATACCCTCAAACAAACAACAAGCAAACACTCTCATCAATCACTTTTCACAAGTCAGCCATCTAAACCCTCATCTCGAAGACCGACGTATCATCCGACGTAAGAGACAGTTCCCCACAGACCCAGACTACGCACCTTTCACTTACAACCAGACGAAGCACATCATTAACAACCTCAAGCACTCATCTGCCTGTGAACCAGACAACATAAGCCACATTCACCTTAAACACCTAGGACCACAAGGCATACAAGCACTCACCAACATATCAAACTACAGCTACTCACACAACATAATACCCAACATCTGGAAGCATGGCAATATCATCACTATCCCTAAACCCAACAAAGACCCCACGTTACCCTCCTCACATCGCCCCATCACACTCCTCTGCACCCCCTCTAAAGTCACTGAACGACTGGTACTACAACTAGTCACACCTCGCATTCCCCCTAGCCCAGTCACAACATGGCTTTAGGCTACTACACTACACAAGCACCCTTCTTACAGACCTTACACAAGAGAGTTTTCAACGGCATGAATTCAGCTAGGCCACCACACAGAACAATCCTAATCACACTAGACGTTAGCAAAGCTTTTGATGCTATCCCCCGCCACAACCTGAAAAACAAAATACTCAACACAAACATGCACAATAACACAAAAAGATGGCTGGCAAACTACTTAGCAGGCAGATGTGCACACATAACATTTGCCGGTCAGTCTTCTAACATCAGAAACTTCACAAACAGCGTCCCCCAAGGATCTGTTTTGTCCCCTACACTCTTTAACCTATACATGCACGACATACCCACACCCCACACCCCACAGATACACATAGCTTCCTATGCAGATGATATAACACTTACATGTACACACCAAAACACAAACACAGCTGCACACATCATTCAACCTTACCTCAACTCACTACACGAATGGTTCACCACAAACAGGCTCAAAATAGCCCCAGCCAAATCTACAGTGACTCTTCTCAAAAATTGGACAGCAGAATACCGTCACATCCCACACCTCACCATAAACAACACTTCCCTACCACACACACACATACCCAAAATCCTTGGTGGAACATACAATACATCGATGTCATTTAAACAACACATCACAAACATTAAAAATAAAATAACACCAAGACTCAATGCTTTGAGGTCACTTGCCCATACAACATTCGGACACAACAAAGAAACCACCACCACAGTATACAAACAATACATACATTCAGTGATGAATTATGCAAGCCCTGCCTGGGCTTCTAACCTCACCAAAACACACTACAACACACTACAGACCACACAGAACAAGGCCCTAAAAATAATCACAGGCTGCACAGTTACTACATCCACAGACCATCTACATCAAGAAACCAAAGTCCTCAAAGTCAAAGATCACCTAGACATGAGAGGCATCCAGTTTCTTGCTGCAGCCTCCACAAACCCACAACATCCACTACAGTACATGGCAGCACATCCACCCACACCAAGGAACATCAAAACAACACCCAGCACACGATACCATACACAAATACTGTCATCTCTTCCCCCTCACCCACCTCAGACCAGCTTCCAGAAGCATATCCACACTCAGATCACTCGCCGCTCCATTCAGTCACTTAAAGACAACACACAGCTGCATGCACGGCCTCCTGACATCCACCCTTCTGAATCCTATCTTCCTCGTGAGGACAGGGTCCACCTGGCCAGGCTGAGATGTGGGCACCATCCAGCCCTCTTAAGCTACCAGAAGAGGCTGGATGATTCCGTCGCTGGTGCCTGTCCAGGATGCAACACAGCACCCCATACTATTAAGCACATTATGGAAGATTGCATTGCACACAATCACCTACGCCAACAGCATAACATACACTCTTTGAGAGCTCTGTGGGAAAGCCCAGTCTCGGCCATGGCCTTCCTAAGGGACTCGGGGCTGTTCGACCAGACTGCCTAGGGAACAACTACTACTACTACTACTACAATAACTCGTCCGAATCAGTCTCCTGCTTTGACTGACAATGTGAGACCTCTGGTGGCCGCAAAACGAAATGCCCCATGGTGTGAGTTTTGCTTATTCTTAAATCGTGTTATTTTAAGAAAAATGTATATCCATCCATCATCTAATCTTACGTTGCCCCATGAGGAGCGTAGGAGTCCGGGGCTAGGCAGCTGGTCCTGACATTTAAGATGAGAGTGACCAGCCTCACTCATCCCTGAATGGCATTACATGAGCAGCAATCAAACCCAACCATCCCTTGGATATAAACCTTCACTGGCTCAATCCGATTGGAGCGCAATAGTTACCCACTAAACCACCAGGCGCCAAAATTTGGTTATATGGTTACCACCCACCGTAGTAAATGGTTTCCTGGTGTACAGGAAACCATTTGGCTTGTCACTCAGTGCAGAGTCACCCACAGGCAGAAGGGAGAGGAAAGAATGATGGAATTGTAACAAAATGAATTTTTACATCGTGTTACTTCAAAAATGTGTAATTTAAACTCGTATAAATCGTGAGGTACCTGTACTAGAAATTTTAACTACATTACTAATTTGTGCCATAAAAAGTTTCATAACTGATGTATGAGACTGTTGTTTCATATGCATATGTTCGCTGCAGAAGTGAGTTGTTTGTGTGCATCAGGGCCAAACCAGTTGGACCAATTGCTCCCTATTGGGCCCTGTGCCTAGGGGGCCCTATGCTAGGGAGCTAGGATAGGGGAGAGCTGTGATGGTTCAGACAGTGGGATGGTTCAGACAATACTTTCCCTGTGAAATGTATGAGGCCTAGGGCCACGAGGTCTTGCGTGAAAATGCGAGAGTTTGTTTACTTCAACCACACAAAACCTCCAAGCTACAAATGCGACTCTTCTCGATGCAGGTCAGTTTTTGTTTTTTTGCACCTCCTATGTTGTAATTTGAGTGTATATCCTAAGGTCAGCCTCCATGAATATGTCAAGCAGAGAACTATGCATTAATATGGTGAATCTGTGTTGCATGTAGAAGATATTGCTAAAAAAAACGAATGTTAAACTGTCGTCCGAACATAGGGGGGCCCCACCAAAAATGTTCCCAATTGAGCCCCGCATCTCCTAAGGCCAGTCGTGATGTACGTTGTTTTTCTTTAACCGTTCCAGTTTAGTAATGTATTTCACTGTAATTAGGCTACCAACAGATGATTTTATTCAGTGTGGGAGGACCTTTAGCCATGAAGAGGTTGCTGAAGGCTATAATTGACTCCTCCAGTTCAGAAATCTGTCCTAAGTAGATTAAAATTGTGTGAAAATGGTAGGAATAGAAATATAAGAATGTTACTGGATGCAAGAGATTAAAATGTCCTATCCCTTAAATGCTTATGTTATTGATAAGTTTATTAGTCCATCACAGTCAAAGTCAACCATCATAACAAGAATACAGTATGCTGTTGACATTAACGTGGCCTAAATTTACCATCTTTCAAACTTGAATTCTGTACTGTAACAATAGAATTACTCTAAAATATGGTGCTAGTTATGAAGAAGCATTATGGAAAAGTTATAGAACCCTAGTATTGTATTATTCTGCCACTGAGCTAGTAATATTAGACTATGATAGTAACCATGAAGAAGTGTTGTGGAAAGGATGCAGAGCCATAGTAGTACTGTCTTATTCTGCCACTGAGGTATGGGATATAAGCTACTAAAGGATGTAAATCTCTATCAGGTTAAGGCAGATGAACCATAAGAAATGTGCATATTCTCATCACTGCATGCTCCTTCCTGACTGATGTTTAGGCTTCACCCACTTCAAAATTTTGTTTCCACTCCATGTAATGGATTGTTATCACCACTGAGCATCAACTTGTGTATTATGGAAACATAAGGGAAAAGAAAATAACACCGCTTATTTAATTTTCTGTAAGTTAACCCCTTTAGTCAGAGGATGTACTTTTAATTTTATTCTTGCCATGTCCATCTGAGTCAACTTAAGGAAGATTTAAGTAGTGAGGATGTGTACAAAGCATACACCTGTATCCATGTCCTTCCAAACAATGTCTCACATTAGTTTAGTGGAATCATCTGGAGATAATAAACAGCAAAATACATCACTGGATTTAAGGACTTACGAAGAAAAATCCATTGGGTATGAAAAACTTTTGTGCACTGCTGGCAGTCTGTTTTGTATTGCTGGTGACCCAAGACAAAATAACTTCTCTCTTAAAGTCTATGATGTGTGCTGGCCAAATGCTGCTGGCTCTTGACTGAGGGATAAATAGCACAGAAAACCCCAGTTTTTACTTCAAAAGAACTTCATAATGAATTACAAGCAACTTCAGTGGAAAAATGTTAATTCATCAGCAACTTAATAATGAAATAGCTTTCGAAAGTCAATGAACTTTAAATGAGGACTAACAGTGCATTACTAGGGTCCTCCTATACTGCATCATAGCACTCCATGTTGCCCAGACTCTCATATTTTGTTGGTCCAGTCTGATAAAGTGATGTAACAGCAAGTCCCTGTGCACATACTACAATTATAACTATTGGTGTTAACCACTGTATATTCTAAATAATTGCAAAGCTGTTAGTATTTAACCACTGTATGTGCCAAATAAATGTATTAAACTTTGGTACAGAATGTCTGCACTCTTGTTTCATGTACAGTACAGTATATATATTATATATATATATATATATATATATATACATTGTTATGGTAGGTGGGGGCACTCACCATCCACTCATTCGATGTAGTGCTGCCCTCGGGTGTGTGCTCTTTCCTCTCCTCCATCTTTCTTTCCTTCCATCCTCTCCTGTCTTTCTTTCCTTCACTCTTTCCTCGTCCTTCTGCCTATGGGTTACTTTACACTCCCTGTTCTGTCTTTCTGTCCTTCATTCTTTCCTCTTCCTTCTGCCTGTGGGTGACTGTACAATGAGTGACAAGCCAAATGATTTCCTGTGCACCAGGAAACCATTTACTATGCTGGGTGGTAATTACGGCACTCCAAGCAGATTGAGCCGGTGAAGGTTTATATCCAAGGGGTGATTGGGGTTTATTGCTTACGTAATGCCACTCAGGGATGAGTGCACTCTCATCTTAAATGTCAGGACCAACTTGTCTAGCCTCAGGCTCCTACGCTCCTCATGGGGCAATGTAGGATTGGATGATGATGATGATGATGATGATGATAGATATATATATATATATATATATATATATATATATATATATATATATATGAGGCTATCAGAAACATAGTGGTCTATGGGGGGGGGGGAAAAAAAAAGAAAAAAAGAGAGAGAGAGAGAGAGAGAGAGAAACGCGATCAAAGTTATCCGACCTTCAAAATGCGGTAGCTCGGGCAAATTTTAAGCTAGACAGCCGTGGCTGAACTTAAAATGATCGTTAGGATGTCTACTTGAAGGATATTTAGGGAAGAAGAATGGAATTTGAATGCATTCTGAAGGAGGAAACGATGACTTCATTTTCCTCCCTGAGTGATTGTGTTGTTCAAGCATCGGATAGCATAAAACATGGCTTAAACACCCCCCAAACAAAAAACAAAACTCGTAACGACTGTGGTTTGGCTGTTTAATCATCTCATGATTATTTTATGTCTACATTGATAATCACGACTACAGGTGGACGGTTTTATTAGGTACAGGTAAGTTCGATCAACCAATATTGGAATGTATAACCCCCCAAAATCCCCAAACAATAAACAAAACCCCTAACGACTGTGTTTTGGTTGTTTTAATTATCCCATGTTCATTTTACAGGTCTATATTGATAATCACGGCTACCGGCGGACGACTTTATTGGGTACAGGTAAGTTCGATCAACCAATATTGGAATGTATAACCCCCCAAAACCCCCCTTGTTTGCCTTCCAGTCGGGCAGATTCCTCACTCGTTTTTGACCCCTCGATGGTCCCGGGTCGTCTACCACTTCACTGGTATCATCCATGATCACAAACACCTAATATGGTACGCGACAATCACAGAAAATAAACGTAAGTCAATCCAATACACCAGGCCATGTGGGTGGTAGGGGAAGACTGATGGCCATCTTGACAGTGGGGGAGGAAGGGGCATGCTTATTGGCTGGCTAGTGTTTTGGGTTTGCCCACTCGTCATAGAAAACAGTGCACCATTGGCTCACTCGACCCTAGGCACTTATACTACTATGTTTTTCAGTTTGCCCAAAATAGCCAGAGGCAAGCAGATTTGGGTCAGGATTACCCTCTAACATAATGGGAGTTTCGACCGTATTGCGACCGCCAAATCTGAATGCTTTGTGCTTCACCGGGTGCAGGGAGGCTGGGGGAACACTGGTATACTTAACTCCAAACCGGCCATCTTGGCGCTTAGACCATTATGTTTCTGATAGCCTCATATATATATATATATATATATATATATATATATATATATATATTTATATTTATCTATCTATCTATTGCCAGACGCCTCAATCCCGTTTGGGACGGCCACAAACAAATCGCCTCCAAGTCGCCCTGTCCCCCGCCATTTCACTGCCCTGCTCCCAAATCACACCCACCTCTCTCATATACCTCTCCACCCCATCCCTCCATCTCATCCTCGGCCTCCCCCACCCTCTTCCCCCCTCCACCTCACTCACATACACTCTCTTTGTCAGTCTTTCACCCTGCATCCTCTCCACATGGCCAAACCACCTCAGTGTGTTCCTCATAACGCTTCCTATCACATCCACATCCACACCACAACGCTTGTTTATATCCTCATTCGTCAGCCTGTCTCTCCATGTGACTCCACAGGCTCCTCTTAAATAACTCATTTCCACTGCTCTCACTCTTGACTTTTGTCCTTCCAACAACGTCCAAGCTTCACTTCCATACTTTAGAGTTGGTATCACATTACTGTCATGTAGTAACTTTTTCACTTCCATGCTCACTTCCCTGTTTCTTATCACTGCTTTCAAAGAACCAGCAACCTTTCTTCCCTGCTGTACCCTTTCATATATATATATATATATATATATATATATATATATATATATATATATATATCATCATCATCATCATCATCCTGACCTCCTTTCCCACCCAAGGGCAGCGTGAGGAGTAGCAATGTCCAGACAGCCCAAAATTGCCCAATCCAATGGGCCACGCTTTCATTCACTCATCATTCAAGCCCCCGGAACCCTGGCTCTATCGGATACACCAAAAACATTCACCATGTTCTGTAGCTTCACATAATCATATCCGACAGAGTCAATCCAGATGCTGCCACGTTAAAAAGAGGTGCCATAAATCCTTGATCATGCACTTCTCACAAAATTCATCCTGCCAGCTTCATCTCCTGTCAGTTCCCGAGCCACAACGACTTCCAAACCTCTCTTCCTCACACATTCATCCACCATATCTCTCCACCTTCTCCTTGGCCTACCTCGCCTCCTCCCTCCTTCGAATTCCCTCAGATATACCTTGTTCACCACTCTGTTGTTATCCATTCTCTCCACATGACCATACCATCTCAGTACACTTTCTTCAATTCTGGTGTCCACCGACTTCCTCACTCCGCATCTTTCACGAATCACATTATTTCGTATCCTATCCACCCTCTGTACTCCACATACATTCCTCAGCGGTCCCATCTCCACTGCTCTTACTCTTGACTTTTCATTTTCATGCCACACCATAGTCTCACATCCATATGTTAAAGTTGGCACTAACACTCCTTCATATAAGCCTCGTGCAGCTGCAACACTCAAGCCTTTGTTTCTTATCAAGGACTTCATTGCACCAGCTACTTTTCTTCCTTGTGTCACTCTATTTTCAACTTCTTTTGCACATTTACCTCTCTTTTCTATCACTGTACCCAGGTATTTGAACTCTCTCACCAATTCCAGTCTCTCTCCATTCACTGTTACATTGCACTGGGAGTCAACTTCTCTCTCAATAACCATCACTTTACTCTTTTCTACATTTACTCTCAAGGAACGACGCTTACAGACATCAGCAAAACTCTACACTAGCCTACCAAGTTCTTGTCCGGTACTTGCAAGCAGTACTGCATCATCAGCATACAACAAATTTGAGATATTCCATCCATCACCATTCATTACCAATGACATCCTTTTCTCCATTACTCATGTTGTCACTTCTCTCTTCACCCCATCCATATAGACATTGAACAACCATGGGGACATCACACAACCTTGTCGCACGCCCACACTGATCGTGAACCATTCACTTAGATGCCCATTAACCCTGACACATGCTTCACTACCATCATAAAAACTCTTGACGGCACCTAGCAGCTTACCCTCTACACCGTACATGCACAAAATTTTCCACAATCCTTCTCTGTCCACTTTGTCATAAGCTTTTTCCAGATTCATGAATGCCATAAACACCGTATGGTCCTTCTCACAAGCCTTCTCTATTATCTGTCTCGCTGCAAATATTTGGTCCACACATCCTCTGCCACTCCTAAAGCCACCCTGTTCATCACTCACTAGGACTTCTGATCTCTCTCTTGTTTTCTCTATAATAATTCTTCCATATACCTTCCCTACCACACTCAGTAAGCTTATGCCATGATAAATCTTGCACTCACTTTGTTCACCTTTATTTTTGTACAGGGGTACAATCACAGCCTTTTTCCACTCTGGAGGCACAGTTTCACTCATCCATGCCTTCTTACATATCTCCAACAAGCACTTCATTCCATTCTCCCCACTACATTTAAGCATCTCTGCATACACCTCATCAATCCCAGATGCTTTTCCATTTTTCAGCCGCTTCACAGCACTCTTCACCTGTGCAAGTGTCACATCTCCTGGCACTGCATTCTTTCTCTGCACACCCCAAAACCAATCATGTTTACAGCTGCACTGCTCTCTCTATCCCCATTCATCAGGCTTTCAAAATATTCGTTCCTTCTGGTCCTTACTTCATCTCCATGGGTTAATAATCTACCACCTGCATCCTTCACACCATCCCATTTCTTTCCGCTTTCACTTCTACATTTCCGCACCTCTTTCCAGAATAACTTTCTATTTTCAAAGTAGTTCGCATTCATTTATCTTCCTAGATCCTCATTTACCTCCTCCTTTTTCCTCTTCACTAGTCTCTTAGTCTCTTTACGTGCTTCTTGCTGTCAACATATTCAGTTCTTATTTCAACTGAACCCCTATCCTGTAACCACTTTAGCCACTTCTTCCTCTTTTCATCCACCGCTCTCTTTACCTCCTCATCCCACCATGCCGTACCTATCTTCTTTGTTGTTATTCTTGCCACACCACACACTGCTTTAGCATATATATATACAGTATATATGTGTGTGTGTATATATATATATATATATATATATATATTTATGTGCTCAACTCTGAGCATAGGCTTCTCAGCCTGCTCCCAAGGCCCAGTAGTCCTCCTACATATCGTACACCTCTACATGTCACCACTTTGGTGCTAACACCCACCGTCCATATTGAATACATGCTAGGGAGGTATATATATATATATATATATATATATATATATATATATATATATATATATGTATATATATATCATCATCATCATCAGCCACTGAGGTCCACTGCAGGACCGGCCGATCCCTACTGAAGCAGGAAAGGTACAGCCAATGTATCTCTACCCAGTGGCTAAGGCTGTCTGGTAGAGACTGTATGTAGGGTGAGAAGTGCTTGTGAGTGTGACTGTAGTGTTGTAGTGGCTTTGGATGCGAGTGTAGTCTGTGAACCAAGTGAAATCGGCCCGCCTTAAGCCAACTGGGTGCAGGCATATTAGTATGTGACACTGGTTCAACCACAGCACCCCTTATGTTTGCCAAAGTAGTAAGTGGCTTGATGAATGTTTCCCAAAGTTTTTAAAACTCTGGCGGGAGACGAACCCGCGTCCA
Organism: Coenobita brevimanus; assembly: GCF_032717465.1. Taxonomy (NCBI): domain Eukaryota; kingdom Metazoa; phylum Arthropoda; class Malacostraca; order Decapoda; family Coenobitidae; genus Coenobita; species Coenobita brevimanus. The sequence continues at coordinate 27,476,114 of NC_137047.1, read as the reverse complement.
CCAGTGTGCGATATGCACACTCTACCACTGTACCACAGAGGCTCTGATATATATATATATATATATATAGATAGATAGATATATATCTACATCTATCTATCTATACATATATAGGAAGGGAAGAGGTTGTGTAGATCAGATACTCATTCTTAGATCTTTAGTGAAGAAGTTTCTAGAGAAGGGAAAGAAGTTGTATGTGGCTTTCATGGATTTGGAGAAAGCATATGACAGGGTGGATAGACAAGGATTGTGGAAAGTATCAAGAATATATGGAGTAGATGGGAAGTTGATGAATGCTGTGAAGAGTATGTATGATGGTGCTAAGGCTGCGATGGTGAACTGAGTGAATTTTTCTCTTTGAAGGTTGGGTTGAAACAGGGATGTGTCATGTCTCCATGGTTCTTCAATCTGTACATGGATGGGGTAATAAAAGGGGTACAAGGTAGGGTAGTGGATGTTGAAGTGGCCCTGGTGAGAGAGGATAGTGTTTAGAAACTCCGTGTACTGTTGTTTGCAGATGATACCGTGTTGTTGAGTGAAGACGAAGGGGAGCTGCAAGGCTTGGTGGATGAGTTTGGGAGAGTGTGTAAGAAACAGAATCTAAAGGTGAACGTAGGGAGGAGTAAAGCGATGGTCTTTGAGAGAGGTGAAGTCAGTGAATGTACAGTGAGGTTGGATGGTGAGGAATTGGAAAATATGAGTAAGTGTAAGTACTTGGGTAGTGTTTTGAGTAGGATGGAGGTTTGGAGGGTGAAGTGCTTGAAAGGGTACAGCAGGGAAGAAAGGTTGCTGGTTCCTTGAAAGCAGTGATAAGAAACAGGGAAGTGAGCATGGAAGTGAAAAAGTTACTCCATGACAGTATTGTGATACCAAGTCTAATGTATGGAAGTGAAGCTTGGATGTTGTTGGAAGGGCACAAGTCAAGAGTGAAAGCAGTGGAAATTAGTTATTTACGAGGAGCCTGTGGAGTCACATGGAGAGACAGGCTGACGAATGAGGATATAAAGGAGCGTCGTGGTGTGGATGTGGATGTGATAGGAAGCGTTAGGAGGAATACACTGAGGTAGTTTGGCCATGTGGAGAGGATGGAGGGTGAAAGACTGACAAGGAGAGTGTATGTGAATGAGGTGGAGGGGGGGAGAGGGAGGGGGAGGCCGAGGATGAGATGGAGGGATGGGGTGGAGAGGTATATGAGAGAGGGGTGTGTGAGTTGGCAGCAGGGCAGTGAAATGGTGGGGGACAAGGTGACGTGGAGGCGATTTGTTTGTGGCCACCCCGAACAGGATTGAGGCATCCGGCAATAGATAGATAGATAGATAGATAGATATATATATATATATATATATATATATATATATATATATATGAAGAAGGAACGTTGTGGGGTAGATGTGGATGTGGTTGAGAAGATTAGGAGAAATACACTGAGGTGGTTTGGACATGTGGAGAGAATGGAGAATGAAAGACTGACTAAGAGGGTGTATGTAGGTGAGGTGGAGGGAGGGAGAGGGAGGGGGTAGACTGAGGATGAGGTGGAGGGATGGAGTTGAGAGGTATATGAGGGTAGTCAAATGGCGGGTGACAGAGTGACTTGGAGGCGTTTTGTTTGCGGCCACCCTTTGCGGGATTAAGGCGTCGGGCTATAGATAGATAGATAGATAGATGATTGGTTGAAGAGTGTAATTGTAAATGTGTACAAAAGGAAGGGTGATGCCCTGGAAAGAGGAAATTATAGAGGTAGAAAGCTTTTAGATCAGATAATGAAGGTAATGGAGAGAGTTCTAGAAGGCATGATTAGAGACAGAGTGAATATTGATGAGATGCAGTTTGGGTTTATCCCAGGCAGGGGGACCGCTGATGCCATATTCATTGTTCAACAGCTTCAGGAAAAATATATTGGGAAGAAAAGGGATCTGTATTTTGTTTTTGATGGTCTGGAAAAGCCTTTGACAGAGTCCCAAGAGAGGTGGTGAAGTGGGCAATGAGAAAGCTTGGCTTGGAGTGGCTGGTTAGGGTAGTTATGGCCATGTATGTGGGTGCTCGCACCCAGATAAGAGTGAATGGAGATTTGAGTGATGAGTTTTCCGTGAATGTTGGTGTGCATCAGGGGTCAGTTTTGAGTCCCATGTTGTTTCAATGGTACCTGAAGCCCTCTCACATGACTTCAGATATGGACTTCTGTGGGAGATGTTGTATGCTGATGATTTGGTGTTGATTGCAGAGAATGAAAGGGAGGCATAGGAAAGATTTTAGGAAGTGGAGAGATGGTATAAGGTGCAAGGGCTTAAGGGTAAATGCAGATAAAACAAAAGTGATGATATCTAGGGTTGGTGGCGGTACTGCAGAGACGAGGGAAAGTGGCCATGTGCAGTTTGCCACAAGGGTGTGGGAAGTAATTCCATCTTGTGCGGTGTTTGTGATAAATGGGTGCACAAGAGATGTAGTGGTAACAGAGGTAGACAGCGAGATAATGCTGATTTTGTGTGTGCAGCATGTCGGTGAGAGCAAGTGGAGATTGTCAGGCGTGAAAGGATTGAACTTGCTGGTGAGTCTCTTGAGTGTGTGGAAGAATTTTGTTATTTGGGAGACATGTTATGTGCTGGAGGTGGGGCTGGAGCTAGCTCTGTGGCTAGGGTGAGAAGTGGTTGGAAGAAGTTCAGGGAGCTGTTGCCTCTCCTGACATTTAGAGGACTTTCCCTACATGCTAAGGGATCTGTATGTAGCATGTGTTTGTTGGGAGTGTGATGCTTATGGTAGTGAGACCTGGGCAGTACAGGAAGAGGATATTCGCATACTCAAACATACAGAAATGACAATGATTAGTTGGATGTGCAGTGCATCCCTGTGTGCAAGGTCTGGGGGGGCTGGGTTTACGATGGAAGAGTTAAGAGGTAGGATGGGACTGGAGTGTATTGGTGTTGTGATGAGGAGAGGTAGATTGAGGTAGTTTGGACATGTGGAGAGGATGAGGGATGATAATTGGGTGCAGAAGTTGAGAAGTGTTAATATTCGGGGTGGGGTTGCGAGGGGTAGACCGAGAAAGACATGGGATGAGGTCATTAAGTGTGACCTCAAGGTTAAGGGACTGAACAGGGAGGCTGCCATAGATCATGCACCATGGAAAGCCGCCGTTAGGTGACCGTGGCCGACACATGCAAGCATGTTGGAGCCTTCAAAAATGAAACGAAACGTAAATATATATATATATATATATAATGTACAGGTATGTGTATAAGCAAAAGTTTTCAGTTTTTACGTTTCTGACATAAAAGATATTTCTGCCTCTGGTCAGATTACATTTGCCCCCTTCACCAAAGAGGTCAGTTTTTAAGTTTCTAATTTTTTAGAAACTTTGCCTCTAGTCGGTCCACATTTTACCCCATCATTACAAGAGGTTCTTCCTAAACAGAATAAAATTAAGTAATGGTAACATTATCATCATGATCATCCCATCTTCCACTAACAGATCGGGTGGAGGGATCCAAAACTAAGATAGGAGAGCACAAAAGTACAGTAGGGGAACTGTCAGTAGATGAACTATTGAAACAAGCCTTACATCCTTTCACTTACTATTCAAGCCTTGAATATTCTTGGATCCACTTCACAGGCCTAACATTCCACACGTGCACACACACACACACACACACACACACACACACAAAAACTCGTCATGTGCATTTCCATCCAACCATCATCCAATCCTACATTGCCCCATAAGAAGCATAGGAGCCTGGGACTAGGCAAGCTGGTCCAGACATTGAAGATGAAAGTGACCAGCCTCACCCATCCCTGAGTGGCATTACATGAGCAATAAACCCCAACTACCCCTTAGGGGGAGGCAGTGGCTCAATCGGTAGAGAGTTGGCCTGCAGTCCTGACGGACCCAGGTTCAAATCCCGCTGAGGCAGGGAACAGTTTAAGGATTTGAATTTCATAAAATCAGACTTTACTGATCTACCAGAAGACCCGCCGACATGTCGTAAAAATACCCCCGGTAATACCAATACATCAGTCCTATATGAGACAGCCCTAGCATGTATTCAGTATGGACGATGGGTGTTAGCGCCGAAGTGGTGACATGTAGAGGTGTGCGGTACGTAGGAGGACTACTGAGCCTTGAAATCAGGCTGTGAAGCCTATGCCCAGAGTCGGTCACATAATCCAACTGGAGCATCGTAATTACCCACTAAACCACCAGGTGCCAAAATTTGGTTATGTGGTTACCACCCAGCATAGTAAATGGTTTCCTGGTGTACAGACAACCATTTGGGTTTGTCATTCAGTGTAGTCACCCACGGGCAGATGAAGGAGGAAAGAATGAAGAAAAGAAAGACAGAACAGGGAGTGTAAAGTCACCTGTAGGCAGAAGGATGAGGAAAGAATAAAAGAAAGACAGAAGAGGATGGAAGGAAAGAAGGATGGGGGAGAGGAAAGGGCAAACACCTGAGAGCGGCACTACATCCACTCTCTTGATGTAATGCTGGTCTTGGGTATCGAGCCTTTCCTCTCCATATCTGATCCAAAAGTTTTATGCCTTTATAATTTCCCCTTTCCAGGGCATCACCCTTCCCCTGATTTACATTTACAATTACACTCTATATAACTGAATTCTTTGAATCGGTAACTAAACCCACTTCTGTATCTCCTGATGCTATCAATTTAGTTCAACATCTGAACAGTAAACCCAAAGACATCCACTGCCTTTGCCAACTGCATCCTACCTATTGCCCTGCCCACAGTAGCAGCATTAACTCAAAGGCCAAGGGCCAAATGCTGAATATATTGACTCCAAACCTTCCCAATTGCAGTCAAACTCCTCAATCAGCAACTGGTTTCAGTGTTCTCTTCAGACTTCTTCACTATCCTCACTGTCCACCACTACCTTTCCTTCATCATTCTTCACATACAGCTCACCGATGATATCCCTGTTTTCTCTCTTCATCTGTGTTGCCACCTTACATACCACATTCTTCCATTCAACACTATTAAGACTTCGCAATAAAAGTCTCCGAGATTCAGATTTTTGCCTGTATACCTACATTTTGGCCATATGCTTGGCAGCCAAACAATCCTCTCTACTACCACCATTTTTCCATTGCCAGAAGTCTTCTTTTCTCCTTAACTAAGGCTTCTACACCTTTTTCCCACGACCATGTTACCTTATGTCTTGGTGGGTCATTTGTCCATCCTCACACTGGACCAGTAACTCTCAAGAGATTGTTCTTGAGAGCTCTGTACTGCTCATTAAATCTCCTGTCTACAGCTCCCTTTTTGGCTACCACTGTAGAGGCATCCTTTACTGTTTGTTTTTTCAATTTCCATATGCTTCTTCTGTGTGCATAAGTCTTTTTCTTCACTACCTGCTTCTTTAGGTCCTTGTCACATAATCAAAAAGTTAGGTGCTGCACATTTCTCCACTCCCTATAACTGTCACATCCTTCATTAACCTCCTATCAGACATCCTGACCAGGAAATAGTTAATCTGGCTACTATTAACCACAGACTCATATGTACTCAGCCCTACTTTCTCTTTCCCTAAAAAATGTGTTGCACACAATCAGGTTCATTGCCTCTCCAAACTCTTACTATCTTCTCCCCTTCTGAATATTATTACCTAGTGTTGTGCATCACTAACCAACAGAAAAGGGGTATGGCAGGGACACACACTTTATGACAAATGATGATGTTGCTGTTCCTTTAGTCCAAAGCTCATCTGAACATGAACTTAGTGGACTGCAAGCTGAAGTTGTCTTCTCTTACAGTCCACCATCCTCCCTCTGTAAAAATGGGAGATGAGGTACCAACCAGCAGAGCTACCTGGGTACATCAGTGCCACTATGTGAAAGGGTTTCTCTCTTGAACCACGGTAACTATGCTTAGGTTAATGTTGTTGTTGCTTAAGCTCAGTCTGTCTGGTTGAGCAGACCTGTCAACCACAGACAACCAACCTACTGTATAGGGTTGTCTCAAAGGTTCACTACATCACTGATGTTATGTCTGCATCTTACTGTGTCATGTGCTTCATTATGTGTCGTGTCATGTAGGCCAAATCTACAAGTGGGGTATGTGTCATCTGTGATTCCATTCAATCCATATCCAAGCTAGTAGTTTTGGAGGGCTGACTGGTGTCCTGATCTAAGCCTAGCTAGGTGAACTTGATCAGCTCTGCTTAATAATACCTGTGATGGGTGATGCTGGGGGGAAGGGGAGCTTGCAGTAGTGCATTCTGATTGAGGTGCTGTATTGCCTTGTGTCCGGTAGGTGTTTAAGTATTTATTCATTGTTAGCGTGTGTCTGGAAGTGGGATGTTATAGAAGGTCTGGTAATGACTGTGTGGCAATGATTCTATGTGCCTCGTTGTAATGTGTGGTTCTGTCGTATAATGACAGTGGTGTTGTGTACTGGCACAAGCTGCTACACAGAATTCTCTCTCTCTCATGTTGAGAAAGACCTTACCAGTGGGGACTTTAGTTTTAGAATGTAAATGAGCTACACAACCAGTACTGGTGCAGCCAGTCATGATACACAGGGCATTGTTCTGTATGGTCTGCAATGTTTTGTAGTGGGTTTTAGATAGGGTGGAAGCCCGTGCAGGGGAAGCATAGAACATCACTGATCTGACATACCGGTATTGTTTGTAGAGTAGGGAGGGTTTCCTTTTGTTGCCCAAAGGTTGTCCGTGCATGAGCTCCAAGTGCATTTAGTCTTGGGTTGCATCACCTGTTTATGTCTTGTGTGCGGCCCTTGAAGGTGTGTCCAACATCATATGTCACTACAAGAATCTTAGTGGAAGGGGTACATGGCACAGGTACAATGCTGATTTGTAATACTGTATTAAGCATGTTGTACATACGATTATGATTATAATTGGTATTAAGCGTGGTGGTGGACCTGGCTGGAGCAATCGTCAGCATATTGTCCGCAACCCATGCCTGAAGTGTATTAAGGCAATCTCATTGTAGGGTGGGTAGTGATGGTGGCAGACAAGTCTTGCACATAAACCTGGTGGCAAATGGGCAGCCTGGCTTCATCTCACAGTGGACATTTCAAGACCTGCAATGCTCCCGATTTATAACATCCTTACTTCATTAACCTGACTTTCCGTCTAAAGCTGGGGTGAAACGGGATCACCAAATAAACAGAAAGTACGAAAATAAGAGCTGTCAACAGCATACTCAGTGAAATGGGCTACATAATCATTAACAAACTTAGTCTCACAACATGGTTGAAAATCTTATGGTTGATTCTGGGACATTCATGGCACTGTATGCAAGGCTCATGACCATCACTGACCACCTTCTCTGACTACAAGCAACCAGGCATCCTTATTTTTATTTCTTTATTTTCTTTTTTGGCAACTAACCCTGCAAGATACTACCATGAGTGTGAAATGTTACTTGCCACACAATCATCACCCTTAGGCCGGGTACATTCAGGTTTATTTATAAGTACTGTACAGTCATTCAGTGATCTTTCTTCTGAGCAGCTGTGCACAGAGTTAGTCTAAGTTGAGACCCAAATCTTATTACACACATCAGTCTTCTTTTTCCAACAGTTTACACCAACTGTTGTGAAGTAATTACCTTCCATTCCACAGCAAACATCAGATGTACCATGACCAACCCCAAGGCTGGGATTCCCTGAGAGAAAGCATGACATCATTTTTATGTTATGCTGTGATCTTTCCTTCTCCATTTTGCCACCCTCATCCAAGCATAATTATCACTAATCAACAAATTTCAACATTTTATCTACTGTAGTTCAGAAATGAGAATGGGTGATTTGGGGTAAACTCATGGTACTGATTTCAAATATGTTTTTACTTTTACTTTTTCTCTATCAAGCACTGATTATATGAAATTTAGCCTTGAAATTTTTCTTCCACTAGTCAGCAATTAATATGCTCCAATTGCCAGGTAATGCTAGGAATAATTTTTTGGAGATATATTATTTGGGATGTAAAAGTAATACACAGAAACAAAATCAAGTGTATTATTTCACTGTTGTATGTAAATTTCACTGTGAATACAGGTACTCACAGTATGGTTTTTTGATTATTTCTTTTTGAGCTCTACATGGTTTCCCATGTCAGCATCCAACAATAGTCTGCCATCATACCAGCCCCAATTCTATCTTAGTATCTGTTCCATTACTGAAATATCCTGGTGAAAACATTCACCCTGTTTGTCACTATTATCACCCAAGTTTGTTTAAAAAAAACAAAAAAAAAAAAAAAAGATGTTAGTAAAGAAAATGGATTTTAAGAGACATGCGGCATCAAAGTTCATGGTACGCAACCGACAGCTCTTCAACGACTTCCACATAATCTTCACTGTGATGGCTACCCAGAAAACCAGCACAAATTTTCTTAAGAGATCTCCAAGCTTTAAGTTCGTCTGCCTCAAGGGTTGCATCAAACTGACTGCCTTTCATGAGGCTACGAATTTGTGGGCCAATGAAAATGCCTTCCTTCAATTTAGCGTCACTAATCTTAGGGATGACTTTCTTCAGGTGTCTGAAGCCTGCACCTGTCTTATCCAAGGCTCTGACAAAGTTTTTCATCAAGCCTAACTTGATGTGACGAGGCGGAAGTACAGGTACACCCTGGTTTAACGATGCAATTGGTTAAGTAAAAGCTCATCGCTAGGAGGCGTATCGTATATCGCGGTAGATTTAACATGTAAAGTATAAGGATGTATTTTTGAGCCTTGGGTTTCCCCCCAAACTAAGTCCTGAACCCACCCAAATGAGTCCAAAAACAAATTTCTAGCTCACCTAAACCCCCAGATAGCTTTAAAACATGCTAAACTAAGCCTAAAAGCAGTTTATAACAGTTTATAAATCAACCTATTAAGTCTATAATACATCAAAATCGGTACAAAAACAAACAAACAAACAAACCCATCTTTAAATTAGGGTTTGGCCATCATTAGGCGGGGCATGGTGGTATTTTTACCCCCATCACTAAGCCAGGGCATCGCATCTAGGGGTATCACACATCAGGCTATACGTGTATGATATCTTCCACCTGGATGAGTGGTTTGTTCCATACGTTGTGTACACCAGCTTCGTAGGTGCCTCAGGGAGGACACTTACGCTGGATATAGTGCTGCTGGACATCGCGACAGTCCCATAAAAACAGGAAGCAACAGTATTTGGTGAATCCTCCTTGTAGTCCAAGCAGCATGAGTACCACTTTCTAATTGCAGTAGATTTTCCATCAGAATTTGTCATACTCAGCCAAAACGTGGAGTTTTTGCACCGATTTGTACGTTTCCTTCATTTGAGGAGCTAAATCAAGTGGTATACTGAGTAACATGTTCCCTTTGTAGAGGAGAACAGCCCTCAGACCTGACTTGATGGAGTCAATAAAAAGTCGCCATTCGTCAGGATCCTGAATCCTTCCCAAGGGTTCAAACAGACGTGCAATATTGCTACAGTAGCATACTCCACTGTCTGACTTGGAAAAAAACATTCCAGATTTTGTTGCCACTTCCTGAAACTTGTCACCTTTGTGTTTGGATGCAACAAGTTTCAATCTTGCAATCTCAAAGTGAGTAGATCTGACTGCTGTTTTGATAAATTTGGGTCACGTACAAGATCGTTAAGGTTGTCTTGGAAGACTAGATGGAGTGCATTGCCAGATGACTGACTTTCAAAGTCAGAATCAGGGGCAGCTGCTCCAGATGCCTCTCCATCTTCATTCTCATCTGAAGTCAGAAATACACATTTATTAGTTGGCGGCCTTGGAATGGGAAGACCCTCCGAGTGATCGACTGGTCTTATTGCTGACGGTAAATATGGATAAAAAATGCTGTTTTTGTTTTTGAAGAAAAAAGTAGCAATCTGTTGTGTGGTCACTTCATTCTCTCCACATCATGGGAACTGCGAAAGGCATCCCTGTTTTCCCTCCTGCTAGCCATTCACGATGAGTTGGAACAAGTCACACAGCAGATATAGGATGCCCATCGTCTGTCTAGGTCGCCAATCTTAACACCAAAATAATGTAGATATGCTGTCTTTACAAGGGACATAATCTTCTATTTCTGCTTCCTTGGAGTGAAACTTTCACATATATAACAGAAAGCATTAAGATCATTCACACATCTGTGAGGCACTGTCAACCCATAAATCTGAAATAAGAGTTATATTAAGCATAACGAATTTCCACATTTCAAATATATAACAGAAAGCATTAGGATCATTCACACATCTGTGAGGCATTGTCAACTCATCAATCTGAAATAATAGTTATATTAAGCATAATGAATTTCCACAGACATACAGTAACCTCTCAAATAACGCGAGGGTTAGGTTCCTGGAGAGGTCGCATTAATTAAAAACGCGTTTTTTAAACATATTTTTCCCATAAGAAACAATGGTAATATTGGGAGTTATGTTCCTGGACTCTGGGAAAGTCTACCCATTTGGGGAGTTATCTTACTCTAAACTTTAAAGCAACAATATTAATTTGAAGGAAAATCCACGTAAAAAACAAAAGCAGTATATTTGGGGAGAAATAAACAACATTTGAGCCCTAGCTGGGCCGAAGTGTTGTTTACTTCTCCCCAAATACAGTACATACTGTTTTCGTTTTTTACGTGGATTTTCTTTCAATTCTGCTTCATTCACGGCATTGTGAAAGTTCCTCAACATTATTAATGCATTAGTAGGTCTTAAAAACACTACAGTAAAAGCAACATTTTCATTACAGAAAGTAGGTCACAAACAATTACAACACACAACCTCACTTCATCTATGCATCACTCGTCGTCTGTTGCTATCCCTCCTCACCCCGCTACCCCACCTCCCGCCGCTCCCCACCCTAAATTTGTTGTCCCTCCTCGCTCTGCTGTCCTTCCTCTTCCTCTTCCACTGACTCCCGTGCTACTGGTGATGAAGATAACTCCCTTAAGTTTTCTGTCTTCTTCATAAAGAAATGCTCTATCTTGGTATGAGTGGTTTTCTTCTTTCTGTTCTGCAGCATCAAGTTGTAACAATATAGATCTGCCATCACTTTCCTGGCCAAATTTTGTCCGAAAATGAGGCAAATTGCTCAGAATGGGGCCAAACTTAATTTTCGAATATTATAATTTGAATAAAACCAGTTTAAGCAACAGACAAATAAAAAATTGTATTTATGCATAAACTGCCACACACGGTCTATCAGCTCGGGACTGTCCAAGGCGCGCGTGGCTAATCTGAAACCATCGTACATGTAAAGTCGCGTTAAATCGAGAAACCCTTGTTAGTTAAACATATCTACTTAAATATTTGCTCGTGTTAAAACGAAAACGCGTTTTATAAACTCATGTTAGTTGAGAGGTTACTGTACTTTAGACAATGGATGTAGACAACTGGCAATGTATATGCTGGATATCATACACTGTGTATACAGTATATAAAGATGTATAACGAGCACGAATAAAGTGATGAAAAGAAGGGCCACTGTATTACAGGAATGTGTGTGAGGGTAGTGAGTTCAGAAAAATTGTCATGACAGAGCAAAATGAATATCATATTTGAAATCAGCACCAAGTTATTCCCTTGGGATACTCATTTATCTCTCTGAACCGACATTTCTGTCAAGCAGTATTATTTTTCATGCTAAAAATACTATCCTTTAGATATGACTCTTTCTTAATACAGAGGTTCATCAAACAATTTTATTCTTCCAATATATTATAATAAACAGTACTACATATTTCTCAGAATACATTACTATGTTTAAAAGTTTACAAGTTCTTAAATAAGGTACTGTACTGCTGTTTTGCTACCCCAGTCTGTCTGATTGAGCAGACCCATCAACTGCAGGCAAGCAACCATCCTTGCTGGGCGAACTGATATTCTCGTGTGGCAGGCTGCACCTCACAAAGTGAGACGTGGAGGTTATTGTGGGAGTTAGGTTTCTGGGTGAATGCTGAAGTTGCATCTCATCACTAAGTTAATAGGGACACCATAGTAGGCTCTAAGTTGCCCCATTCTTGGCTATATGGTTACCACCCAGCACTGTAAATGGTTTCCTGAGTTACGAGAAACCATTTGGTTTCCTTGCTGGGCGAACTGATATTCTCGTGTGGCAGGCTGCATCTCACAAAGTGAGGCATGGAGGTTAATGTGACGGTTAGGTTTCTGGGTGAATGCTGCAGTTGCATCTCATCACCAAGTTAGGGACACCATAGTAGGCTCTAAGTTGCCTCATTCTTGGCTATACGGTTACCACCCAGCACTGTAAATGGTTTCCTGAGTTATGAGAAACCATTTGGTTTTTCACTTCGTGTAAGCAACCTGATGTGGAAAGAAGAGTAATAAACAGAGACAGGAAGGAAGGACGAAGTAAAAAGAGAGCAGGACAGTCACAGAAAAAGAACGACAGACAAAGGAAGAAGCAGGCTGCACTACATCAAGTGAAAAGGATGATGGCTGTCCCCATCTACCACCAACATAGTAAATATAAAACAACAATGATTACACTATTTGTACTAAATTCATACATTTTTCATTAACAATAAGTGCAAGTGACTGAGTACACAGGGACTTATCCCTTCAGCAAAGATACATATTTTACAAAGTATTTAGGCTGCAAACAGATGCTTTTATTCAGCTTTTGGGGTATTTCTAGGATGAAGAGGTTAATGGAATCTATCAGACATTTCAGTTCAACAAATCTCTCTGAAGGTGAAATAAAATGGCTCCAGACAGCAACAAAATAAAAAAGTAACTGTGGTGATGGGCCTAATAAATTACTAAGAACCTACTGTAGCGGGGACCCTTCACTGCTATTTACCAAAGCCACCTCGGCATGCTGGACTGCGCTCAATTTCCTGAGGCTCACTAGACCACTGGGCTGGTGTGCGGGCCTACAAGACCAGATACATATTAGTCCTTAATACTGTAAATCACAGACTACTACGTAAAATTACTTACGTAAAAGCTGTTGTTATATTCAAAGCCTATAAATTTTTGCTAAAGCATGGAAGTGAAGCTTGGATGTTGCTGGAAGGACACAAGTCAAGAGTGAGGGCAATGGAAATGAGTTATTTAAGAGGAGCCTGTGGAGTCACATGGAGAGACAGGCTGACAAATGAGGATATAAAGGAGCGTTGTGGTGTGGATGTGGATGTGATAGGAAGCGTTAGGAGGAATACACTGAAGTGGTTTGGCCATGTGGAGAGAAAGGAGGGTGAAAGACTGACGAAGAGAGTGTATGTGAATGAGGTGGATGGGGGAAGAGGAAGGGGGAGGCCGAGGATGAGATGGAGGGATGGGGTGGAGAGGTATATGAGAGAGGGGGGTGTGAGTTGGGAGCAGGGCAGTGAAATGGCAGGGGACAGGGCAACGTGGAGGCGATTTGTTTGTGGCCACCCCGAATGGGATTGAGGCGTCTGGCAATAGATAGACAGATAGACAATTATTATTCTGGAAGGTGAGGCAATGATAGTCAACCAGAGTGTGAAATTCCTTCAGGGGCACATGGTCCTGATGGAGTGCACAATACGAACAGTGAGCATAGCTCTGCACAGTATGAAAGGAGATGTCTGAGGAAAATCTCTGTATAATAAATTGTAATACTGTATTATCAAAAATATATAGCTACAAGATTATAGATAAATTTTTTTTATCCTACAATATTAGAATTTTAGAGAAATGTTGCCACCTGACAAGTGCACAATGGTTTGATGGCTGTCCCAGATCATAGCATACCATACAGTGAAAGCTCGATTATCCATGTTTGGAACATCCGATTTTTGGCAAGTCTGGGCCGTGACCGAATGATACAGTGGTACGGTAATACATAAAAATATCCATAAGATTGCTCCTGTTTAAACAATGAGCATTCAGTTGCTAGTGGGTGTGCCACAGGTAAGTATGAGTGAGTCTATCCCCCACCCACGCCTCCCACTCACAACCCGCTCACAAGGGTGGTGGGGTGGAGTTTGGTGAGGTGATTGGTAAGAATGGAAGCCACCACCTGAGAGATGCTCGTGGTTGCTCATTCTTTTGTTTGTTTTTGTGTGTATGTGAGAATGAAAGAGTACTGATACAAACAATAATGTATTCCATTAATAAATCAATCTAATACAGTAGTACAGTAAACTCTCAGTTATCCGTTGTTGCAATATCTGGCACTGCTGGCTCGGCTCTATTAAAGCAATATCCGGCGAAATTATGCACTATCCAGCGCTGAAACGGGATGTAACCAGAGGTTCTATCCAATATCCGGCAATGACGTGTATCAACAGGCTTGTAAATGGTTTCCAACCAGCGTTGTATTACCGTATTATATAACTGTTTTATTGTATTTTACGCTTAATTTTCATGTTTTACTTAAGGTAAAGCTTTTAGGATAGAGGTTTGAGACAGATAGCAACGCAATATCTGGCTGGACGCCAAATATTGAGCTGATGAGGGGTGCTATGCAATATCCAGCATTTCACATTATTCAGCATTGGGCTTGGCTGAAATATGCCAGATAATTGAAAGTTTACTGTACTTGTGTTTTAGGTAAATGTATGTTTTACTTTAAGCAGCAGAAAGACCTTACCAATTCATTTCATATTCTTTCAGTTTGTTTTCTGTACTTTTATGACTATTTTCATGGTGGTAAATTACCTTTTCCTGCTGAAAAATTTCCCCTTTGATATTATCATCACGTACCTTAAGCCGTAACTACACCTGTTTGTTTCCAGCATAACTGAAGAAACTCACTCTTCGTACTCAAGGGTGGATTTTGTTTCCCAATTTCCCAACTGGAGGTTAGATTAGGTTAGGTTAAATTATTAGGTACAGTTATACTGCGTTCAGTTAGGTTTAGTTAAACACTTAGGTCAGGACAGTCCCTTCTGCCATTATGCTGATGAATCAAACAAGAGCTGTCTCAGCAGAACAGCTAAAAAAAAAAATGGGGAAACAGATTTAACAAGAAACGTTTATTTACCACCCCAGAAAAAATCAGGAAAATATAACAAGACTACTGTATAAGGAAGAACTGATTTGGTAAGCTGCTTTTACTGCACAAAATAAACCGTACGTCACCTGTGCTTTGTTTCCACCGGATTAATCATGATTTTGGACTTCGGGGAACCATTCACACGATATTGCCCAGATAACCAGGCTATCACTGTATTACATAAATTAAAACAGAACTGATGAGCATTGGCATATACTGTACGAGAAATGAGCCTTGAAGTAAATATGCAATATACATTACTATATAGTGCTTTATGGACAATGATGTCTCTACCTGGGGCAGTTATTCTTAACCGGGGGTGCCTACATCCCTTGGGGGTAGAAAAGTGTCATTTCATGCAGTATGAAACATGCCAGCCAGTTCAACTAAAAGGTTCTATCTATCACTCTATCTACAGTATTGCCAGATGCCTCAATCCCATAAGGGGTGGCCACAAACAAATCACCTCCATGTCACCCTGTCCCCCACCATTTCACTGCCCTCCCCCCAGCTCACACCCCCCTCTCTCATATACCTCTCCATTCCATCCCTCCATCTCATCCTCCACCTCCCCCTCCCTCCCCTCCCCTCCACCTCACTCAGATATACTCTCCTTGTTTGTCTCTCACTCTCCATCCTCTCCACATGGCCAAACCACCTCAATGTACGTCTCCTTACACTTTCTATCATATCCACATTCACAACACAATGCTCCTTCATTTCCTCATTTGTCAATCTCTCCATGTAACACCACATGCTCCTCTCAATTAACTCATCTCCACTGCTCTCACTCTTGACTTGTTTCCTTCCAACGAGGTCCAAGCCTCACTTCCATATGTCTGAGTTGGTATCAAAGTGCTACCATGCAACATCTTTTTTACTTGCATGCTTACTTACTTATTTCTTATCACTGCTTGCAAAGAACCAGCAACCTTTCTTCCTTGTTGTATGCTTTCAAGCACTTCATCCTCCAAACTTCCATCCTTACTCATCACACTACCCAAGCACTTAAATGCACTCACATTTTCCATTTCCTCATCATCCTACTTCATTGTACATTCGGTGACTTTATACCTCTTGAAGGCCAAAACTTTACTCTTCCCTACATTCACCTTTAAATTCTGTTTTTTGCACACTCTCCCAAACTCATTCACTAAGCCTTGCAGTTCCCTTCTGTCTTCAATTAACAATCCAGTATAATCTGCAAACAACAATACCGGAAGTTTCCAAACGCTGCCCTCTCCCATTAGAACCACTCCAACATCCACTGCTCTACCTTGTATCTCTTTCATATACAGACTGAACAACCATGGAGACATGACACATCCCTGTTTCAATCAAACATTCAGACAGAAAATTCCACTCAATTCACTATCCACACACACTGCAGCCAAAGCACCCTCATATATAATCTTCATGGCATTCAACAACCCATTTACGCCATATATTCTTAACATACTCCACATTCCTTGTCTATCTACTCTGTCATATGTTTTCTCCAAATCCATGATGGTAGCATACAACTTCTTCCCTTTCTCTTGAAACTATCCCACTGAAGACCTAAGGATGAATAGCTACACAACCTCTTCCTTTCCTAAAACCTCCCTGTTCTTCTACAATCAATTCCTTAGTTATTTCCCTAACTGTCAATAAATATCCTATCATACACTTTGCCTATTACACTAAGAAGTCAAATGCCCCTATGATTACCACACACTTCTTTTTCCCCTTGTTCTCTGCATAGGGGAATAATTATACCTGACTTCCAATCATCCGGGACTCTACTTTCCTCCCATGCCAATCTGCACATCTTCCATATCCATTCAACTACTCTCTCTCTCCCATGCTTCAGCATTTCATCATACATTCCAACAATTCCTGAGGCTTTCCCCATTTTTACTTTCTTCACTGTTTCCACTACTTTCATCCTACTGATCTCTCCCTCCCTTCTCACCACCCTCATTCTAGCCATTCCCCAGCCACTTATACAGTACTTGGATTTCTTTACTTCTCTATGTTTAACAATTCCTTGAAGTGTTCTCTCCATCTGCTCACTTTGTATCCCTTCTCCAAAATCAACCTACCATTTTTATCTTTCACTCCCCTACTAACTTCTTTACCACCCTGTCATACTCTCTTTACCTCCATCCATAAGATTTTCTTACATTCCCACCACTTTACACTCATATTCCTTCCAAATTCCTCATCCAGTCTCATCTAACTATCTCTTACTAATCTTTTCACCTCCCTCTTCCTCTCTACATATTACTCTCTCGTCCATCTTTCAACTTCCCCCATGCCTCTGCTTCCCATCCACTCACTATATGCTTTCTTCTTTTGTGCCACAGCCTGCCTCACCTCGTCATTCCACCATGCTGTTCCTTGCACTCCTTTTTGTCTTCTCTTCACTCAACACACCTCAAATGCTGCAGATTTCATCTGTGAAAATCTTGCACCCACCTTCCACCTCCCCCATCTGCTCCAAATCATATTTACCCAATCACTCCTCCACTTCTCTCTTACATTTGCCTTTTTCAATTCTCTTGTAACCTACCCTCCTTATATTGACTGCTTCCTCCAGTACTTCCCTTTTTCTATTCCTCCACTGCATTTGAACCTTGATTCTCACCACCACTAAGTGGTGGTCAGAAAGTCCACTTCCCCAACCTCTGTATGCTCTTGCACGAAATACATACCTTCTCATTCTGTCATCCACACACACACAGAATCAATCATTGCCTTCCTTTCATTCAGTTCGCCATTCACCCTTCTCATCACCTGCCACGTATACCTGTGGATCATTTTGTGCCTACAAAGGGTACTGGCTATCACCAACCCCCTTCCCGCACAAATGTCCACTAGAGCACTGCCATTCTCATCCACTTCTGGAGGCACATCCCACTCACCAACTACTCCATCCACCTTCACATTCCCTACTTTTCCATTCATATCTCCAATCAGAAACACTCTCTCATTCCTCTCAAACTTTTCCATGCACACTTCCACATTTGCCCAGAACTCTTCTTTTGCTCTGCTTGCAAGATCTACAAAGTTGTTACCATATATAAAAATTCTTAGCCACTGAGTGTGTCTCCATGGCTGACTATTTTCAGTCTATTAAATTCCTGAGATATTACTGTGTCACTTTGCCATCTTGCTGCAGTGTTATTTTGATTTCACAACAGAAATGTATGTTTCATCTCGTTTTGTTTATGAAGGCTTCAACATGCTTCCACGTGTTGGCTTTGGTCACCTAATGGCAGCTCTCCATGCTGCTTGATCTCTGGCAGCCTCCCTACTCAGTCCCTTATTCCTGAGGTCACACCCTATGACCTCGTCCCAGATCTTTTTTGGTCTGCCTCTTGCAGTCCTACCCCCAACATTAACACTTCTTGCTTTCTGCACCCAGTTGTCATTCCCCATCCTCTCCACATGCCGAAACCATATCAATCTACCTCGCCTCATCACAACACCAATTCATTACTGTCCCATCTTTCCTCTTAACTTTTCCATTGTAAACTTAGCCCCCCTCAGATCTCACGTTCAAGGATGCACTGCACATCTGCTTAATCGCTGTCATTTCTGTATGTTTGAGCCTGTGAATATCCTCTTCCTTTACTGTCCTGGTCTTGCTACCATACAGCATAATCACACTCCTAACACATGCTGCATACAAAGATCCCTTAGCACAGAGGGAGAGCCCTCTCAGTGTCAGGAGAGGCAACAGCTCTCAGAACTTCTTCCAACCACTCCTCACTTTAGCCACAGAGATGGCTCCAGCCCCACCTCCAGCACATAACATCTCCCAAGTAACAAAACTCTTCCACACAGTGAAGAGACTCA
Organism: Coenobita brevimanus; assembly: GCF_032717465.1. Taxonomy (NCBI): domain Eukaryota; kingdom Metazoa; phylum Arthropoda; class Malacostraca; order Decapoda; family Coenobitidae; genus Coenobita; species Coenobita brevimanus. The sequence goes on along the minus strand of NC_137047.1, from coordinate 27,457,321 downwards.
CTAGCATGATCAATCCTATCATGCCTGACAATTTCTACATGCTTTCCCCGACACACCGCACATATGAAATCAGCATTATCTTCCAGTCTACATCTAATGCCACTACATCACTTATCCACCCACTGATCACAAACACCGCACAAGATGGAATTACTTCCCACGCCCTTGTGGCATACCATACATGGCCACTCTCCCTCTTCTTTGACAGTGCTGCTACCAACCCTAGGTATCATCACCTTTGTTATATCTGCATTTACCTTCAAGCCCTTGTGCCCCATTACATCTCTCCACTTCCTAATTCTTTCCTCCACCTCCCTTTCATTCTCTGCAATCAACACCAAATCATCGGCATACAACATCTCCCATGGGAATCCATTTCTGAAGACAAGTGAGAGGCCTTCAAGCACCACAATAAACCATAAGGGGCTCAAGACTGACCCCTGAAGCACATAAACGTTCACAGAAAAATTGCCACTCAAATCTCCATTCACTCTCACCTGGGTGTGAGAACCCACATCTATGGCCATAACCACTCTAACCTGCCATTCCTTGATCCCAATTTTTCTTATTGCCCACTTCACCACTGCCCATGGGACTCTGTCAAAGGCCTTCTCAAAACCAAAAACTAAATATTGTAATGTAATGTACCAATGATCTACAGTACACAGTACTGTACTGTCTATTGCAAGATGCCCTACCGTACTCCTAGAGTGGGTTACCATGAACAAATTTCCTGCTTGTCGCTGTGTTTTTCGTCATCAGGCTCCTATCCCTTCAATTCACATCACTCTTATTCATATACTGTACCTCACCATCCCATCCTCTGTCTCCCTGCCTCCCTCTCCCTCTTCATCTCACTCACAGACACTTTTTTCATTAATCTCATTCTCATGTGGCCAAACCGTGGTACTTCCTTAAAAGTTTCAAGCACATCTACATTAGCACTACAATGCTCCCAAACTTCATTTGTTTGTCTGTCTCTCCACATGCTCCTCTCAGTTACCTCATTTCCACTCCACTTGCTCCTGGCTTGTTTCTTTCCAGCAAAGTCTAAGCTTCATTTCCTCACATTAAAGGTAGATCACAACACTGTAACAATGTCACAGCACAGAATTACAACAGCTCTTATATGGCATCATTATTTCATAAATCTAACATCTTTATACAAAATGCTATCGGACCAAATGTGTAAACGTCACTTCAGATATGATACAATATGTCCTTTGCTGCACTCAAAAGTTAGTTTTCCTGCTGCACCAAACATACATAAAAACCTTCCACAATGCCTCCATATTCACCTTGCCATATGCTTTTTCCAGATTTGTAAATGCCATTATGTGGTACGTGGGGGCACTCACCATCCACTCACTTGATGCTGTGCTGCTTTGGGTGTCTGCCCTTTCCTCTCTTCCTTCCTTCCTCTTCTGTCTTTCTTTCCTTCATTCTTTCCTCTTCCTTCAGCCTGTGTGTGACTTTACACTCCCTCTTCTATCATTCTTTCCTTCATTCTTTCCTCTTCCTTCTGCCTATGGGTGACTCCATACTGAGTGACATGCCAAATGGTTTCCTGTACACCAGGAAACCATTTACTATGCTGGGTGATAACCATATAACCAAATTATGGAACCTGGTGGTTTAGTGAGTAATTAAGGCACTCGAGGACTGAGATGGAGCAAGTTTATATACAAGGGGTGGTTGGGGTTTATTGCTCACATAATGCCACTCACGGATGAGTGAAGCTGGTCACTCTCATCTTAAATGTCAGGACCAACTTGCCTAGCCCCGGGCTCCTGTGTTCCTCATGGGGCAACATAAGATTGGATGATGGATGGATGGATGGATGGTAAATGCCATTAATAACTTTCAGTCCTTCCTACATGCTTTCTCTGCTATTTGCATTATTGCAAATATATGATCCACACATCCCTTACCACTCAATAAATCACCCCATTCACCATTAACCAGATATTCTGATTTCATCCTTACCTTTTCTCTTTAACACTTTCTCCGCATACTTTTTCTACAATGTTCAGACATATTCAACAGTATTATCTAAGCTTATTTCAGTTACCTTTACTTTTATACAAGGGCAAAATCACTGCCTTCTTCCACTTCACTGATTCAACTTCACTCATCCTGGACTTCAGTAAATTCCCAATCACACTTTATCATTTCTGAATAAAAAAAATTTAATATTCTACCTGTCTGTCATGTGATTCTGGGAACCAGGAAGAACTGCATTAGGTGGATCCACTTAAGACAGAAATCAAGGTAAGAGAAAGTACTGTAGTGGAAGAACTACCAACAGTGAAATGGGTCACTCATACACTCACCATTCAAGCCTCTGGTCCTGACTCCTCACAGGTTTAACTATCAGGCTTCCCCCCCCACCTCTCATTTTCAGTACACTCCCTCCGTCTTTCACTTGGCTCCTTTCCTGCACTTGGCAAATACAGTGATCCTGTAAAAACCAAAGCCTCCCCTATCCCAGGTGAATGAAATACACCAACACAAACTACAAAGGAAAAGAGGAAAGAGGTGTGTGGTAATCATAGGGGTGTTTACCTTCTTAGTGTACAGCAGTAGGAAAAGTATATGGTAGGATACTTATTGAGTGTTAGGGAAATAACAGAGGAATTAGTTGGAGAAGAACAAGGAGGTTTCAGGAAGAGAAGAGGTTACAAGTGTAGATCAGATGTCTGTCCTATGGTGTTTAATGGAAAAGTTTATTGAGAAGGGAAAGAAGTTGCATGCTGCCTTCATGGATTTGGAGAATGCATATGACAGAGTGGATATACATGGAATGTGGAGAATATTAAAAACATAGAGTAAATGGGAAACTGTTGAATGGCATAAAGAGTATGTGGGAGGGCACATGGGCTGTAGTGTGTATGGATGGTGAACTGAGTGAAATTTTCTCTCTGAAAGTTGGATTGAAACAGGGATGTGTCTTGTCTCCATGGTTGTTCAATTTGTATATCGATGGAGTTACAAGAAAGACACAAGGCTGGGCAAGGGATGTTGTAGCAGCGCTAATGAGAAAGGACAGTGTTTCGAAACTTCCTGTTCTGTTGTTTGCAGATGATACTGTATTGTTTAGTGAAGACAAAGGGGAGCTGCAAGGCTTGGTGAATGAGTCTGGGAGAGTATGTAAGAAATGAATTCTCCAGGTGAATGTAGGGAAGAGTAAAGCTATGATCTTTGAATGAAATGAAGTCACCGAATGCATAGTTAGGCTGGATAGTGAGGAAATGGAAAATGTGAGTGCATTTAAGTAATTGGGTAGTGTAATGAGTAGAGCCCAAAATTTGCCATAAATGCCACAAATGCCTTTTCAAGCCTTTTTTGATGATTTCACAAAAATAATGCTTTTCATGATCGAGTGCCTAAATCAGCCTTTTATTGTCATTTTGCTAAAAGGCTGTGCTATATTCTCTAGTTGTACCTGATTTCAATGATGTTTTCTATGTTAACACATTAATAATAAGTTATTAACATATTAACATAGTTATTAATAATCACTTACAAAAAAAGTTTATTGAAAAAAAAATTTATTACAATGATAAAAAAATAAGACAGGGTATGACAGACTAATTTAATAAGTGAATGGCTAGTGCTGACACCCATCAGTCAGCTCTTCAAGATCTACCCACTGAGCTCTATAGTATGGAGGGGCTATCTCTGCAGCGAGTGTGTGACTTTGGCCGCCACATTGAAACACCTGCACTCGTTGCCTCCACCATGGTAATGCAATTGGAACACTGTTCTTAGCTTGCTGTTTGTTTCGCTGTTGCTTACATAAACTGAGCAGTGGGCCATGGCACTATATTTTAGCTGCGCAGTGGACCACGGCACTACATCAGGGTTCCTCAATTACCTTCCTTGAAAGTCCAATCATATTATCTACCTTTGTGGCAAAGGTCCAGATGAAAAATCTTGTATTTAATATTACTAATGCAATAAAACACTTTCATTTATGTTATTATAATGGGTCTATGCGGAAAGTTAATACCCTAACCAAAGTAAAAATAAGGTTTAAAGCAGATATTCTCTTCTGTTAGTAAGGTGGTTAAGTACGACAAAAGAATCTACTCTCCACACTCCCAACTTAACAAAATGTAACTCTTCTACTGAACAAATTACTACTGCCTTCCTTACATAAGCATAGTCACTTTAGCACTTCCACCACCAATTTAGCACCATATTATGTACCAGTGAACAGTCGAACAATTGTCAGTATCCCTCTGTCAACTCATCATTTGAACAGACTAATGGCAACAGTATGTGGGTACGTGCAATGAAGCTTGTTAAATGCAGTACAGTATTCTTGTGGAGAGGACTCCTGTTCTCTTGTTACCAATGTTTAATCCTAACGAGATGACATGGATAATATGCTATTTAGAAACATGAAACTCTCGTTACTATGAGTGATGTGAGCACCTTGAATAGCTGGAAAAAATAGAAGCCTCTTTGTTAATCATTGGTCTCACTAGTCTGCATTATACCCATGAAACAGACAGGTTTGTAATACTGTAGGAACTAAACATAATTTACAATGGTAGCTGAACGAAGTGAAATTTATTTGAGCCATATTTTGGGCGAAATTCATCCAAAGATGTTAAGTATTGCAACTCTTTAATTTGAGAGGGATACTGAATATTCAGTGATGGAAGTCGTTGGGGTCCATACCAAAGCTTGTCTGGGTCCAGATTTGGACGCGGTCCGCCATTTGAGTACCACTGCACTATATTTTCCGAATTCATCGGCTGATTTCAAAAGGTGCAGGCGTTGGGTGTAGTGAATAAACATTATCAGCACTGCCCTAGGCCCCTGGCAGCGGGCACACAACTTACGCGGCGCTACCCACGGGAAAGTCCCTCCAAATGATAGAGCTCAGTGGATCTACCCCGTGGCCTAAGTCCTTCAAAAATGAAAGTGCTAATTATAACTTTGTTGCTGCTTTTCTAATAGGAACTGACTGCAAAGTTTCCATTTTTTACTGCGATAAATTGATAATGGTCAAAAATGCACCTCTGTATGAGAAAATTGTGATTTTCTGAGAAAAAATATGAGGAGCCTGTGGAGTCACGTGGAGAGACAGGCTGACGAATGAGGATATAAAGGAGCGTTGTGGTGTGGATGTGGATGTGACAGGAAGCGTTATGAGGAACACACTGAGGTGGTTTGGCCATGTGGAGAGGATGGAGGGCGAAAGACTGAAGAAGAGAGTGTATGTGAGTGAGGTGGAGGGGGGAAGAGGGAGGGGGAGGCCGAGGATGAGATGGAGGGATGGGATGGAGAGGTATATGAGAGAGGGGGGTGTGAGTTGGGAGCAGGGCAGTGAAATGGCGGGGGACAGGGCGACTTGGAGGCGATTTGTTTGTGGCCACCCCAAACGGGATTGAGGCGTCTGGCAATAGATAGACAGATTATTCACTTTATGCAAGGTGTTTCACTTATATATATACACTAGACCAAAGGGTTAATGTAGTATGCCTTTATATTATAATTTTTAATTATATTTTGGTGGTGGAAATACATGCCTTTCTATGTCTTTTTTGTCAATAAATGCCTTTTTTGTAATTTTATTATGTCTCATTGCTAGCCTATTTAAGAGTTTTTTAGTGCCTAAATTTCCAGGCTCTAGTGATGAGTGAGGACAGAAGTCCTAAGGATGCAGCACATGAAAGGATGCAGGAGAGATAGTTTGCTGGTTCACTGAAAACAGTGATAAGAAATAGGGAAGTGTACATGGAAGTAAAAAAGTCACTGTTTGACAGTACTGTACTGTGATACCCACTCTGATATATGGAAGCAAAGCTTGAACCTTGTTGAATGGACACAAGTAGAGAATCACAGCAGTGGATATGAGTTACAGGTATACCCCGACATATGATACCCCTTGATGCAATACCCCACCTTAGTGATGGGGGTAGAAATACCATCATACCCCGCCTAACAATGGCCAAACCCCGGTTTAACAATGGGCTTTTATTTTTTTTTACTGATTTTGATGATATTTTAGACTTAAATTTTGTGTTTAGATTGATTTATAACCTGTTTTCCGACATATTAACGTGTTTTAGTCATAGGTGGGATGAACACTGTCATTTTGGGGTACAGAGGTGAAGATAGTAAGACAAGGTGGCAGTGATGTTAGTAGGGGAGTGAAAGATAAAAATGGTAGATTACCACTGGAGAAAGGAGAAAAAGTGAGCAGATGGAGAGAACACTTTAAGGAATTGTTGAACATAGAGAATGGAAGTAATGCGAGTACAAGTGGCTGGGGAATGGCTGGGAGAAGGAGGGAGGTGAGAAGACAGGAAGAAATCAGTAGGATAAAAGTTGTGGAAGCAATGAAGAAAGTCAAGTTGGGGAAAGCCCCAGGAATTGATGGAGTGTGTGGTGAAATACTGAAGCATGGGGGAGAGATAGTAGTAGAATGGATGTGGAAGATGTGCAGATTGGCCTGGGAGGAAGGTAGAGTCCTGGAGGACTGGAAGTAAGGTATAATTATTCCCCTGTACAATGGAAAAGGGGAAAAGGATGTGTGTGGTAATCATAGGGGCATTTGTTTTCTTAGTGTAATAGGAAAAGTGTATGGTAGGATACTTATTGACAGAGTAAGGGAAATAACAGGGGAATTAGTTGGAGAAGAACAGGGTGGCTTTAGGAAGGGAAGAGGTTGTGTAGATCAGATATTCATTCTTAGATCTTTAGTGGAAAAGTTTCTAGAGAAGGGAAAGAAGTTGTATGCGGCATTCATGGATTTGGAGAAAGCATATGACAGGGTGGATAGACAAGGATTGTGGAAAGTATTAAGAATATACGGAGTAGATGGGAAGTTGTTGAATACTGCGAAGAGTACGTATGATGGTGCTAAGGCTGCAGTGCGTGTGGACTGTGAACTTAGTGAATTTTTCTCTTTGAAGGTTGGGTTGAAACAGGGATGTGTCATGTCTCCATGGTTGTTCAATCTACATGGATGGGGTAATAAGAGAGGTACAAGGTAGGGCAGTGGATGTTGGAGTGGCCCTAGTGAGAGAGGGTAGTGTTTGGAAACTCCCTGTACTGTTGTTTGCAGATGATATTGTGTTGTTAAGTGAAGACAAAGGGGAGCTGCAAGGCTTGGTGGACGAGTTTGGGAGAGTGTGTAAGAAACAGAATCTAAAGGTGAATGTAGGGAAGAGTAAAGTGATGGTCTTTGAGAGAGGTGAAGTCAGTGAATGTACAGTGAGGTTGGATGGTGAGGAAATGGAAAATGTGAGTGCATTTAAGTACTTGGGTAGTGTGATGAATAAGGATGGAAGTTTGGAGGGTGAAGTGCTTGAAAGGGTACAACATGGAAGAAAGGTTGCTAGTTCCTTGAAAGCAGTGATAAGAAACAGGGAAGTGAGCATGGAAGTGAAAAAGTTACTGCATGAAAGTATTGTGATACCAACTCTAATGTATGGAAGTGAAGCTTGGACGTTGTTGGAAGGACACAAGTCAAGAGTGAAAGCAGTGGTAATGAGTTATTTAAGAGGAGCCTGTGGAGTCACATGGAGAGACAGGCTGACAAATGAGGATATAAAGGAGCATTGTGGTATGGATGTGGATGTGATAGGGAGCGTTAGGAGGAACACATTGAGGTGGTTTGGCCATGTGGAGAGGATGGTCAGAGACTGAGGTGGATGGGGGGAGAGGGAGGGGGAGGTCGAGGATGAGATAGAGGGATGGAGTGGAGAAGTATATGAGAGAGGGGGGTGTGAGCTGCGAGCAGGGCAGTGAAATGGCAGGGGACAGGGCGACGTGGAGGCGATTTGTTTGTGGTCACCCCGTACGGGATTAAGGTGTCTGGCAATAGATAGATAGAAAGACAGATTTTTTCCAGTCTAATATTTGATGATTTTCAAATATTTTTGGGTTTAGGTGAGTTATAAACTGCTTGTAGGCTTAGTTTAGTTTGTTTTAAAGCTACCTGGGGGATTAGGTGAGCTAGAAACTTGTTTTTGGACTCATTTGGGTGGGTTTAGGACTTGGTTGGGGGGAAAACCCAAGGCTCAAAAACACATCCCTATACTGTACATGTTAAATCTACCCCAGTATACGATAACCCGCCTAGCGATGGGTTTTTTTTACTTAACCAATTGCATCGTTACACTGGAGTATACCTGTATTTGAAAGGAGCATGTCAAGTTACATGGAAAGACTGACTGACATTTGAGGAAGTGAAGAAGCATTGTGGTATGGATGTGGATGTGACAGAAAGCACATGAAGAAATACTCTGGTTTGGCAATGATGGAGAGTGAGAGTCAAACTAGCAGAGGTTACAGTATGTGAGTGAGGCAGAGGGTGAGAAAGGGAGGAGGAGACTGAGGATGAGATGGAGAGATGGAGCAGAGATATATATAATGAGGGGGGGGGGGTTGTAAGTTGGGAGAAGGGTAGGGAAATGAAAGGGGGCAGGGTGGAATGGAGGTGATTTGTTTGGGGCCACCCCTTACAGGATTAAGGCATCTGGCTATAATATATAGACAGACAGATAGATAATACACAAAGTCATCATTATGAGTTGGTTTTTTTTTTTTTTTTTTTTTTTTTTTTTCCACAGCACAGCACATTACAAAAATTTATCTATTTGTGTTTCCCTGCCATCTCTAAAACTGATCAGCCGGTTCCTCCCAATTTTCATCCAAGAAATGTATGGAAACTCTTATAATACTCTGTATCATCCCTCAAGTAAATGATGTGGCAATGTTTGTGAAACAAAGATTCTGGAACACATTACTGTATGTATACAGTTCTATAATGAGGACTGACTTATGTAGTGCCTATGGTTACAGCAATTCCTAACTTAACCCCTAATGGTTGTGCCTCTGGAAATCTGCGTGCTCCTCTGCCCGGGACCATTTTTTCAAAATTCTAAAATCAATGTCTTTTTCTTAAAGATGTGAAGAGAATCATCTGGTGCACCTGGCAATGTCCTTTTTAGCTTCCTAAACTCATTCTGTGATTCACCATGATTCATGGATGAATTCATAAATTTACAGCACTTGTGCCATTAACAAGTAACCCTATGGGAGAAAACATCTGCCAGGGTGCTTCGGATGATAGAGTTGTGTAAACATACCAGTGGCCTTTGTTCCCTTCCCATAATTGTTTGTATTTTTTTTATAGCTCGCGCTAACTTGATGTCACTGGCACCAGTACGATAAAGTGCTGTTGAACGCTGGCAGCTATTCGGGGATTAAAACACTGTACTGTAGATGTCTTCCTGAAAACTACTGTTGTGATTGGATGTACATGCATGTATGCATTAACCACAGGTATTACAGGTAATAACCAACTGAAGGATAACATCTAGATAAACACTACTGAGATACTATAAATGCTAGTGATAGTTGTATTAACTTTGACCATTCACTGCACATCGTGATCTGTTAATAAAAACAATAGTGTGCTGTGAAAAAACTGTTCCATGTTGACTTTCTTTTTTTTTTTAATGCAAGAAAGAAGGAACCAAAAGCCAGAAACCTGCAAGACCGTTTCCTCCAAGAAAAAATAAAAACAAAATAATAGAGGCATATTCAGGATATGTTCATTCCAAGATGCCTGGACACACTGCATTTAAAAGGATGGAGGTCATAGGAAGGAGATACAGACTGAGGAAGACAATGCCAGAACTGACTTGCTGCATACTTGAAAGGCTGAGAGTAATGGTCAACTTTTGCATATGAAAACTGGAAACAATGGGTGCTATGTGCCCGCTGCAGTGATGGAGGGATGTATGTAGACAGCTCAAAGGAGCAGTGACCAATGAAGTAGTGACAGAAAAAATATGAAGATGCAACAGTGTGGCAAAGAGTCAGACACTGAAGGATGCCAGTAAGAGGAAGAGAGTTAATGACATGAAAAGCCTATGACCCCACCTTGCTGAGAAGACCTGTATGTGGGGAGCCTCTCCACACGTGAGTTGTACTCTACGTAGGGGCAAATAATTGCCCTGTATAATGTCAACAACTGTAAAGTGTGCTATTTATGGAATAACTGTATCAGAGAACATCAAAACACAATAAACAAGCAAGTACTAACCACGATAGACAATGCATGTACCCCATTCTGCAGTTCCTCACTTACGGCAGCGTTTACAAGGCGGTGGCGCTGGTGACGGAGAAAAGATCATAAGTATGCAGGTCTAGTTTACTAGTACATTATTCTTCCGTAAATTTGAAGATCAAGTAAAATATATATATATATATATATATATATATATATCATCATCATCATCATCCAATCCTACACTGTCCCATGAGAAGCACAGGAGCCCAGGGCTAGGCAAGCTGGTCCTGACATTTAAGATGAAAGTGACCAGCCTCACTCATCCCTGAGTGACATTACGTGAGGAATAAACCCCAACCACCCCTTGGATATAAACCTTCACCGGCTCAATCCAACTGGAGCACCATAATTACCCACTAAACCACCAGGCGCCAAAATTTGTTATATGGTTACCACCCAGGATAGTAAATGGTTCCCTGGTGTACAGGAAACCATTTGGCTTGTCACTCAGTGTAGAGTCACCCACAGGCAAAAGGAAGAGGAAAGAATGAAGGAAAGACAAACAGAGGAGGGAGTGTAAAGTCACCTGTAAGCAGAAGGATGACGAAAGAATGAAGGAGAGAAAGACAGAAGAGGATGGAAGAAAAGAAGAATGGAGAGAAAAGGGCATACACCTGAGAGCAGCACTACATTGAGTGAGTGGATGGTGAGCCCCCCCACCTACCACAAAAAAATAAATAAATAAATAAATACCATAAATAAAATAAAAAATAAAGACAGGCAATTCATACTGTATTTACTACCCCTCTCAATATCCCCACTCTCAGCTGAATAAATTACTTGGATGTTAGCTGGTACACAACTGTACTACAGATCTTCTACCCATGAGAGGGTTAATGGTACTGTAACAGTATTAACACTCTCATGCTTCAATGATTCACTCTTAGATGGAAAAACCTTTTTTTTACTATCAGCTGGAGTAAATTACTAAGGTTGTTTCCATCATGATTGGGTTAATGGAGAAAAGGAAAATACCCTGTAAGCAAACTATTCAATGTTTTAACATAATCCCCTTTCTATTAAAATTTTTCCCACCAGTCCATCTGTTTTCCTTCTGTAGTTAGTACAGTTCTAATATTCCATTTCAGTTACTGCCACACAATTTTATTCAGCTGGGTGGTGTCGATGATGGCTCGAAGTCTCTTCCTGATGGTGCCTCCATATTCACTACAGTATTTTGGCCTTGAAAATACTTTTTTTTTTTTTTTTTTTTTTAGTGACAAGCCAAATGGTTTCCTGTACACCAGGAAACCATTTACTACGCTGGGTGGTAACCATATAACCAAATTTTGGCACCTGGTGGTTTAGTGGGTAATTACTGCACTCCAGTCGGATTCAGCCGGTGAAGGTTTATATCCAAGGGATGGTTGGGTTGATTGCTCATGTAATGTCACTCAGGGATGAGTGAGGCTGGTCACTCTCATCTTAAATGTCGAGACCAACTGCCTAGCCCCGGGCTCCTACGCTCCTCGTGGGGCAATGTTGGATTGGATGATGGGTGGATGGATTTAACCACCAAAAACCATATTCAGAATATGCAGAAAAGAGGAACAATTGGGTACAAACACGAAATGTTGATGTTTATACATACAGTATACATTATGGGAACTGGATTGAATATAAACTACATGACTGCAAGACTGAGCGTTTACTATGAACTCACTCACAGGCTAAAACTGCTCCTGCCACTGATGCTAATTAAGATGGAAAAAAAAAAGTACAGGTAATCTTGAAGACAGGTCATGGACGTGTTTCAAAACACTGTATTACAACTTATTTCTCACCAAAGTTATTGCAAATGGGGGGATGGCTAATTAGCTCTAAAGGTAGCACTGGAACTTTAATAGGCCATATTTCTGTAAATTACCATGGGCTTAACAACAACAAAAACTTCTGAAAAAATAACTTATTATGAGGGGATACTATACTCATGTGCAAGGCCTAACCTTTATAAGTGGAAGATTGTTGAATGCTTCAGCCACCACCAGCACTTTGAAGTGAGTCTCTGAGCCCGGGGGAACGTTATGCATGAAAGACTCGTTTACTATTTCCAAGTGGCTTGGCTTGAGAGCAGTCTCTAACTTCCTTCTGATGATGGACTCAACAGGGCCACCTGCTTAAATTGTAATAATGATGTTAACAGGAGTAAAATTCAGTTACTATAGTATTCACCAACACCATTTTGACCTCTTTTTCCCACCTATGGGTGGGGTAAGGGAGAGTTTAGAAAGAATGGAACGTGAGAGTATACATAAGAAAAGCTACCATTATACCCAGCAAAATAGGACAGACTCATTCACTCACCATTCAGTCCCCCAGAATCCTTATTTTATTTCACATGCCAACTCATCTGCACTTTTTTTTTTTTTTTTTTTTAAATACATGTGCTTCACATTAACATACCTGCCATACAGAGTCAACCTGTTGACTTTCGCTTCATTTATAAAGACTCCAGCATGCTTGCATACGTCAGCCTTGGTCACCAAATGGAAGCTCTCCATGTTGCTTGATCTTTGGCAGCCTCCCTATTCAGTCTCTTATTCCTGAGATTACACTCCATGACCTCATAACAGGTTTTCTTCGGTCTGTCTCTCACAACCCTGCCCCCAGTGTTAATACATCTCACTTTCTGCACCCAACTGTCATCCCCCATCCTCTCTACATGCTCGAACCATCTCAACCTACCTCTTCTCATCACAACACCAGTACACTCCAGTCCCATCCTTCCTCTTAACTCTTCCAATGTAAGCTTTGCCATCTCGGGCCTAACATTCAAGTATGCACTACACATCCACCTAATCACTGACATTACTGTACATTTGAGCCTGTGAATAACCTCTTCCCTTACTGTCCAGGTCTCACTACCACACAGCATTACACTTCTAACACATGCTGCACACAAAGATCCATGGACATGGAGGGAGAGCCCTCTCAATGTCAGGAAAGGTAACAGCTCCCTGAACTTCTTCCAACCACTCCTCACTCTAGCCACACAGCTAGCTCCTGCCCCACCTCCAGCACATAACATGTCTCCCAAGTAACAGAGCTCTTCCAAATACACTCCAGTGACGCACCAGCAAGATCAATCCTTTCATGCCTGATGATTTCCACATGCTCTCCCAGCACATCACACACATGAAATCTGTATTATCTCACATTCTACCTCTAATACCACTACATATCTTAAGTACGCATTTATCACAAACACTGCACATGATGGAAGGGATGCCAATCCTTTGTCATGTGCTACTCTGTACATAATGCATTATAGTATTAACAGATGAAAAAAAGAAAAAAAAATCAATTATAATGATAACAACAGATTTGTCTAAATGGGGCAAAGCAGGAAAAAAGTTGCTGCAACCTCAAGCTCATCTGGATGTGAACCAAGTGGACTGGAGGAAACTGGAAACTTCACCTAGGAACTTCCAGAGATGAGGACATTATGCTGTATGTGTTGTGGCAGTGAGATGAACGAGGTGACTGAAATGTGGCATGGGGGCTGCACTGCAGTGAAAGCATGATGGATTGTTTGTGAGTTGTAGCTGTGCTGGTAACGAAGCAAGGAAGAGTGAGCACTGCATCATTGTTTGGCTAGCTGCACCTGCTGTCTCTCTGGGCAGGGCAGTTTTCTAAGATGTGAATGTCTGACAGTGGTTCATGAACGAAGGTGTTTGGAAGGAGGCTTTGAATGGCTGTGGAGGCTATGTTTGTGCATGTGTCTGTGAAGTGTAATGTTGGATAGAAGAAGAAGGATGTGAATGTTGCAGTCTGTGTAGTGCTGAGATTCCCCCCCCCCCCCCTTTTTTTTTTTTTATATGTGGTGAAAGGTGAAGTTCAAAAACGTTACATGGATTGGATGAATCCTGAGCTGAAGTGACCAGTTGCGTGGCTCTTATATTCTTATGGTTCTTGAGTGGGAGATCATATGCTTCTTGATGCAAGGGATCCATAATTGCAGTCTGTGCACTTCCTGTTACTAATCCAATAGCTTTGTTTTGTGTGTGTGGGTGTTTTATTTTATTTCATTTTATTTTTTTAAGCTTTTCCCTGTTTGTGGCTGTTAAGGCAGGAGTCCAGCTTGTGTCCATTTAATTCACTGTCATTTTAATTTTTTTTTTTTTCCCGGAGATTCCTTCTGTTGACTGAAGATAGTGCCTGCAAGCATTTTCTGGGCAATGAGTCTCTCTGTTGAGAGGTCATGTGTATATCCAAAGTAAGTCCTAGAGACACGTATGTGAGCAAAAAAAAGTGTAGAAGAGTAGAGAGAAGGAGTGTGGCCAGTGCTACAATGACCTTGATGTGAAACACAGTTCTGAGTGTGGCAGCTTGTCACGAATCAAATTCGCGACATTTTCCTTTTGTGAGAAACCACGAACTATTAGTGGAAAACTCACTGTGTATCGCTCAGTTAACCGTTTCTCTCTCCATTTCGGTGGTATACTTTTCAAAACATTCGTCACTGTTTCAAAAGTGACCGATCTAATGCACGTCATAAAGTGCTCTACTGAGCGATATTATTGTTTCTTTATTGTTCGCCCCTGCTTGCCTAAGCCATTGGCCACGCTTTCTGGGCTGGCCTGTGCGTTCTACCACATGCATCGTATATGAATAGTCAGTCAAGTGTCTGTCATGACGGAGTGAGGTTCTGTGCTCCAGCAGTGAGAGTAGTGAGAGATCAGCTAGCACCCAGACTCCACTAGACTATAGTTCTCCAGGCTCCCACCCTTCTTGGTGATACAACACATTCATTGACCAGTATTTCCTTTTTATTTTCCTAGGTTTAAGAGTTTAGTTAAGTGTACAGTTTCCTCACATGCTGGCCGGCTGCGCCACATGTTTTTTTTTTTTAAGGCGTAAGAATTTAGCTTTTGAGTGAGTGAGTGAGTACGATCTCTTTATTTGAATTCATTTGAAGTGTAACGTTAAATTTATTTCTTTGTAATCAATAAATTTAACAGTTCTTTTTCTTGAGCTTAATGTAATGGAAACTCGTGTTTCATTTCTCCACAATTAAGCTTATTTCCCTGATAGCTCCTAGCTTGCATAAACGTTTTGCCATTCATAACTGATACTTAGGCCAGTCTTGTTGTATTAAGCTTAAAATCCGTTGTGCCTTCTAGGAGTTAAGAGGGGAACAAGTCAAGAGTGAGAGCAGTGGAAATGAGTTACTTGAGAGGAGCACGTGGAGTGACATGGAGGGACAGGTTGACGAATGAAGAAGTGAAGGAACGTTGTGGGGTAGATGTGGATGTAGTTGAGAAGATTAGGAGAAATACACTGAGGTGGTTTGGACATGTGGAGAGAATGGAGAATGAAAGACTGACTAAGAGGGTGTATGTAGGTGAGGTGGAGGGAGGGAGAGGGAGGGGTAGACCGAGGATGAGGTGGAGGGATGGAGTTGAGAGGTATATGAGGGAGGGGGGGGTGAGTTGGGGGGAGGGTAGTCAAATGGTGGGTGACAGAGTGACTTGGAGGCATTTTGTCTGCGGCCACCCTTTGCGGAATTAGGGCGTCGGGCTATAGATAGATAGATAGATAGAAGAACCTGATATCATTAATAGTATTAGTTATTTATTGTCATGGGTGAAGTCACTCTCTCCAGAGGCTAACAGTACTAATAATCAGCATTTGTGAGTAATTAGTCTCTGTCGTGTACTGTTGAGAAAGTTTATAAATTCTCGTTCTGAGAGTCCGGCGAAGCAAGCCGGTATAAAGTAATCATTGCTTGATTTAGCAAGACAATTCATTGTCCCTGCTCTTCAGTATTACTGAACATTATCATTTAATAATTGCTTTTATTTTAAAAACCCCGTGACAATTGGCAACCTCATTCCAGGATATTAACTCCTAGCTCTAAAGCTATTCACGAGATAATACTCACTCGTTCATATTTAGGTATTTATCATTAAAGTTTATAGGAACAAGCTTACTGGTGTTTACTGTTAGTTTAGTAAGTGAATTTTTGCTTTATTAATCCACAGAGTACTTAACTCTATTTAGTACTTTATTCTTTGTAACGCCAGACGATTTTATTCGCTCCTGGGAACTCGCCGTACCCATTGCGTTAATTATTGAGTCTTCCCAGTCATTTGCATTTTTGCTTTATTTTTGCCAGTTAACTAGAAAAGACTGGTCACCACTAGCTTGTGTCTGTATTCTTTACTTGTGTTATTAGCATTCGTTTGCGAAGCAGCAGTCAGTACTCAGTTTCGGCTTGCTCAGTAAATTAGCGACATGGCTACCACCATATTTTTACAGGAAGCCAAAGAAATGGGTCTTACGGACCCACCTGAAATTAAAGAGTACATACTCTCACGGCATAATCAGTAGCAGCAGCGTGAGAATGATGCCCGTGAAGAGCGTAAGATTCAGCTCAAATACGAGCGAGAACAGCGTGAGGAACGCGAAAAGGAGCGCGAACACGAGCGAAAACAGCGCGAACTCGACTTAGAACACGAGCGAGAACAGCGTGAGGAACGAGAGAGAGAACGAGAACACGAACATGCCAAGCGAGAAGCACACGAAAAACACAAATATGAAATGCTGAAGCTCAAGCGAGATTCCTTGGGTTCAGATACATCTGGTGCAGTTGGTCAAAGCTCCACGAGCGTTCTCCCTGCACATGTCCTGGCGACCCCACGCATCAAGCTTCCTTCATACAAGGAAGGCGAGCGGATCGAGCCGTACATAGCTCGTTTTGAGGACATGGCAGACATGTATCAACTGGATGAGGCAGCTAAGCGGCTCCAATTTCTTAGTTTATTTGAGGGCCCTGCCCTCGATATTCTCCACAGAATTCGTGGAGACAATCTCACGTATGAGATGATGAAAGCTGCACTCATGAAGGCGTATGGTCTCACAGTAGACGACGCCAAAGTTCAGTTCATGCGAGCTCGTCTCCAAGACAAGGAGACAGCTGTTCAGTTCCTCGACCGTCTCACTGCTTACTTAGGTGAGTGGATGGAGAAAGATGAAACTCCTTCCACGCGTGAGGGGATAATTGACCTTATGCTGCGTACACAGCTAGAGAGGTCGTGGCCTGCTGAGCTCATAGCACAGCTTACGATCTGCCAGGTGAAAGATGCCAGCCAAATGGCAGAAAAGGCTGACGCATACTTCACTGCATACGGGTATCAAACTTGTAAGCAAAACACCTGGAACAGCAGAAAAGATACTGCCAAGTCTGGGAAGCCGTCTCAGACTGAATCCCAGCACCAAGGCCGTTCTCAGAGTAATGGCCAAGGTCCAAGCAAACAGCAGAAGGACCAGGGGCAAAACACTCAGAAACCTGAGTGGAAGAGGTACAACAAGTACCCTAACCAGCAGCAGTATCAGCCACGCAACCGACCGTCGGGACAAACTTTTTCACCACCAGCTCAAAGGAGGCAGGAAGCAAACGCAGCCTTCATTCCTCAATGGCAGCAGCACGGTGGTCACATCCCTACCAGTACGGGTACTCCCCCACAGTTCACTAGTCCCACAGCGACAGTGAACACCCCTCCACAGATGGCCAATGTTCCATCTTCCCAGGCAGTGAGTACAACCCCTCAAGTATCAAATTCTCAGGGCACCATGTTTGCCGCATCAACAATTCAGCAGCCTCATGAGTGGCTAGCTGCTTCCTCCACAGGCCCTCCCACAGGTGACAGTACCTTCCTTGTTCAACCAGGGTTTGTGGGAGACATTCCTGTGAAGGTCCTGAGAGATAATGGATCCTCAGGTTGCTCTGTCAAACAGAGTTTAGTTCGGCCTGAGCGGTACACAGGTCGACAGATCCATGCAAACCTTATTGATGGATCAGTGAGATTGTTCCCTGAGGCATGTATCCAGGTGGCATCTCCATTTTATACTGGTACGACACTTGCAGTTGTCATGCCAGAACCCTTATTTGACCTAATAATACGCAATATTTCCGGTGTCAAGGATATTTGCACCAAAGATGACGCTACTCAGACTTCGGCTACACTAACACGAGCCATGGCTGAGGCTCCAGACTGTGTCACCCCAGTGACCACTGAATTGCCGCAAGATCTGGTGTGTAGCCAACTTGTTGTTCAAGAACAATATTCTGACCCGACACTTGCTGCCGTGCAGAACAAACAAAAGGGTAGAGTGATAAAGTATTCACAGGGAGGTCGAGCCAAGTTCCTTCGTAAGCAAGGACGGCTCTACTGTGAGTCATGAACACCTGAGGGCGAGGTTTGACTGCAGTTTGTCGTTCCTGCCAAGTACCGCCAAACAGTGTTAGAATGGGGTCATTGTTCAGCCTCAGGAGGTCACCTGGGCAAAAGGAAGACCCAGGGCCGTATCCGAGCTGACCTTTTCTGGCCAGGGATGGGACGAGACATAGATAGTTTTGTGCGTTCCTGCAGTGTGTGTCAAAGTAACACCACTAATCAGGGACATGTCCTTCCTGTGCCGTTTGTAACCACACCCGTAATCTCTGAGTCAGTTGAGAGACAGGGTAGTGGTAATGTGGGTGTAGACCTGATGTCTCACCTACTAACTGCTTACTAACTAGCAACTGTTGTATGCTGGGTTCTGTAAGATAGGCAGCCTCAGAGATTTGAGTAATCCAAGGACCAGCCTGGTTCCCAGTTAAAAGTGCAGACCTGATGTCTCACCCATTGGCCCCACAGGACACATCATGTCCAGGGCCTGTACATACATATTATGTACCGTAAGTTAAGGGAGGTCGAGAACCCCGGAGAGGCGACTCGAGGCTACGTGAGCCCGAGTTTGCACACGGATTCTCAGTTCCCCGATATTAATATAAGTACTGTAGGTTAAGGGGGAAGTTCGAGAGAGAACTCCGCAGAGGCAACTCGAGGCTACGTGAGCCCGAGTTTGCACACGGATTCTCAGCTCCCCGATATTAATATAAGTACTGTAGGTTAAGGGGGAAGTTCGAGAAAGAACCCCGCAGAGGCGACTCGAGGCTATATGAGCCCGAGTTTGCACAAGGATTCTCAGCTTCCCGATATTAATATAGGCACTAGGTTAAGGCACAGGTTGAGGACCCGTGTGCAGTTCGAGGCTATGTGAGCCCGAGTTTGCATAAGAATTCTCAACTTGCCGACACTAATCGTAAGTGTTGAGTTAAGTTTAACCAGTAAACTACACGAGTCCTCGAGACAACGGTGTCCAGGGACTACGTTTCCTGGTTAATAATCTACCTAATAAATTAATGGCGACCTCGAATATACGAAGCTTAGGCTGTCACTCGTATTTTTCAGCTAGAGCGTACCTTTCGTAGCATGTACTGACTGCTAAGCAGAGAGAGTAATTGTAACGTAATAAGAATTTTTGTCTCATTGACACTTTTGATGCTCCACCTTAATTGATTTTGCAGGTACAGCAATGGGTATAGCAGTTTTGCTGTGCGGGCCAGCTGATCGTCTGCCGCACGCTGCCGCCTCTTCTCCTCTGCCTTCGTCGTCACCATATTATTAATATTACTGTGTCATTTTACACGTAGGTACAGTTACACCACAACTGTCACACCTACACCATGTATTACATACATTACGCTACATAACAATTAGTTGTTAATGTAAATGTAGCGAACTTTCTTTTCTTTTTTCTTTTTTTTTTTCTTTTTTTTTTATGCGAGGAAGAAGGAACAAAAGGCCATGAGCCTGCAGTAACAGTTCCCTCCAAGAGAAAAACAAAATACAACAGAGAGCCAAATTCAAGATCCGTTCATTTTGAGATGCCTGGACACACTGCGTTTGAAAGACTGGAGATCATAGGCAGCAGGAAATACAGACAGAGGGAGACAGTTCCAGAGCTGACCTGTTGCATAAATGAAAGACTGGGAGTAACGGTTAACTCTTGCATTAGAGAGTTGGACAGAAAAGGGATGAGAGTTTGCTGCTAGACAGGTGCTACGCGCCCATCGTAGAGGTGGAGGAATGCAAGCAGACAGTTCAGAGGAGCAGTGACCATTAAAGTAGCGATAGAAAAGAGATAAAGATGCAACAGTGCGACGAAGAGACAGAGGTTGAAGGGAGTCAGTAAGAGGAGGAGAGTTAATGAGACGAAAAGCCTTTGACTCCACCCTATTGAGAAGAGCTGTATGTGGGGAGCCTCCCCACACATGAGAGTTGTACTCCACACAGGGGCGGATAAAACCCCTGTATAGAGTCAACAATTGTGCAGGGGTAAAGAAAGAGCGGAGTCGGCTTAGCACACCCAATCTCTTGGAAGCAGATTTTACAAAAGATGTAATATGATCTTTCCAAGATAAGTCCCGAGTAAATGAAACCCCAAGCATGTTCAAGGATGATGCAGGATTAAGCTGAATATTATTAAACATTAGTGGGTATACCTGTGGAAGATTTTGTCGGGTTGATAGGTGTAAGAACTGAGTCTTAGATGCATTAAAAACAACCATATTATTCTTACCCAAGTCAGAGATACAAGCCAAGTCAGACATTAGGTGTGCCATAGCCCCATCCCTTGTTTGTTGAAGTAACTGTTGAGACGGGCGTTGCTGGAACCGAATGGAAAGGTGAAGGGTGGAGTCATCAGCGTATGAGTGGATAGGGTTAGATGTACAGCTTAGAAGATCATTGATGAATAAAAGGAAGAGAGTTGGTGATAGGACAGAGCCCTGAGGAACACCACTGTTGATGGATCTAGGAGAAGAACGATGGCCGTCTACAACAGCGGCCATAGAACGACCAGAAAGGAAGCTAGCGATGAAGGCACAGATAGAAGAATAGAAACCGTAGGAGGGCAGTTTGGAAATTAAAGATTTATGCCAGACTCGATCGAAAGCCTTTGAGATGTCAAGTGCAATGGCAAAGCTTTCGCCAAAGTCCCGAAAGGAGGATGACCAGGAGTCTGAAAGGTAGGTGAGAAGATCGCCAGTGGAGCGTCCCTGACGGAACCCGTACTGACGATCGGAAAGAAGGTTGTGATAGGAAAGATGTCTTAAAATTTTTCTATTGAGATTTGACTCGAAAACTTTTGAAATACAGGACGTTAAAGCAATTGGACGATAGTTGGAGGGTTGGGAGTGGTCACCCTTCTTTGGGACTGGCTGAATGAGAGCAAACTTCCAGCAAGAAGGAAAGGTACATGTTGACAGACAAAGGCGAAAGAGTTTGCCTAGGCAGGGTGTAAGCACAGAAGCACAGTTCTTGAGAACAACAGGAGGGACCCCATCAGGCCCATATGCCTTGTTAGTACTGAGGCCAGTGATGGCAGAAAATACATCAACTGAAGAAATTTTAATGTCAGCCATGAGGAAGTCAGAGGGGGGAAGTGATGGAGGAACAGCACCGGAATCGTCTAAGGTGGAATTGGAGGAGAAAGTCTGTGCGAAGAAATCTGCTTTATCAGTAGAAAAAATAGCTACAGAACCATCAGAGTAGAAAAGAGGAGGGAAGGATGATGAGGTAAAGTTGTTAGAAAGATTTTTGGCAAGGTGCCAGAAGGAGCGGGAAGAATTCGAGTTGGAGAGTTGAGAGCATTTAGTATGGATGAAATTATTTTTAGTAGAGCAAAGAACAGACTTAGCACGATTCCGGGCAGAAACGTAAAGATGATGTGATTCAGGGGTGGGTTGGCTCCGGTACCTTTTGTAGGCCCTCTCCTTGTTGCGGACAGCATTAGAACAAGCGTGATTAAACCAAGGCTTTCTTGCATTAGTCAAAGGATATGAGAAAGGAATGTATGCTTCCATGCCAGAGAGAATAACCTCTGTAATGCGCAAGGCACACTCAGATGGCTCCCGGCCATGAAAGCAATAATCATTCCAGGGAAAATCGAAGAAGTACTGCCTGAGGGCCTCCCAGTCTGCGGCTCCAAAATGCCACAGACGACGTTTCCCTGGAGGGTCCACAGGCCATACCGGAGTGATAGGACAGGTTAAGGTAATATGGTTGTGATCGGAGGAGCCCAACGGAGAAAAAAGATTAACAGAGTAAGCAGAAGGATTAGTTGTGAGGAAGAGGTCAAGTATGTTGGAGCTCTCTCCAAGGCGGTCAGGGATACGGGTAGGGTGCTGTACAAGCTGCTCTAGGTCATTAAGGATAGAAAAGATGTAGGCTTGTTCACCAGGTGGATCCGTGAAAGGAGAGAAGAGCCAAAGGTGGTGGTGAACGTTGAAATCCCCTAGAATGGAGATTTCAGTTTGACCTGAGTACAGGATTTTCACCGTCGTCACGGAGTTTTTTCCCTCAAGCTTGCCTCTATTAACGTAAATACGAGGTTTTTACGCTCATTGGCGATAGTGATTTTCTCCTGTAGCAGGATAGCACACACACCACAGTGTGAATCTTGTGTGACTGAGTTAGGATGTGTACATATATATATATATATCCACAAATTTTTTCCCATAAGGAAAAAATTAATTTTGTAGGGGCATAATGTCACGAATCAAATTCGCGACATTTTCCTTTTGTGAGAAACCACGAACTATTAGTGGAAAACTCACTGTGTATCGCTCAGTTAACTGTTTCTCTCTCCATTTCGGTGGTATACTTTTCAAAACATTCGTCACTGTTTCAAAAGTGACCGATCTAATGCACGTCATTAAGTGTTCTACTGAGCGATATTATTGTTTCTTTATTGTTCGCCCCTGCTTGCCTAAGCCGTTGGCCATGCTTTCTGGGCTGGCCTGTGCGTTCTACCACACGCATCGTATTTGAATAGTCAGTCAAGTGTCTGTCGTGACGGAGTGAGGTTCTGTGCTCCAGCAGTGAGAGTAGTGAGAGGTCAGCTAGCACCCAGACTCCACTAGACTACAGTTCTCCAGGCTCCCACCCTTCTTGGTGATACACCACATTCATTGACCAGTATTTCCTTTTTGTATTTTCCTGGGTTTAAGAGTTTAGTTAAGTGTATTGTTTCCTCACATGCTGGCCGGCTGTGCCGCATGTCGTTTTTTTTTAGGCGTAAGAATTTAGCTTTTGAGTGAGTGAGTGAGTACGATCTCTTTATCTGAATTCATTTGAAGTGTAACATTAAATTTATTTCTTTGTAATCAATAAATTTAACAGTTCTTTTTCTTGAGCTTAATGTAATGTAAACTCGTGTTTCATTTCTGCACAATTAAGCTTATTTCCCTTATAGCTCCTAGCTTGCATAAACGTTTTGCCATTCATAACTGGTACTTAGGCCAGTCTTGTTGTATTAAGCTTAAAATCTGTTGTGCCTTCTAGGAGTTAAGCATCAGCAAGAACCTGATATCATTAATAATATTAGTTATTTATTGTCAGGGGTGAAGTCACTTTCTCCAGAAGCTAACAGTACTAATAATCAGCATTTGTGAGTAGTCTCTGCTGTGTACTGTTGAGAATGTTTATAAATTCTCGTTCTGAGAGTCCGGCGAAGCAAGCCAGTATAAAGTAATCATTGCTTGATTTAGCAAGACAATTCATTGTCCCTGCTCTTCAGTATTATTGAACATTATCACTTAATATTTGCATTTATTGTAAAAACTCCGTGACACAGCTATACGAGGACTGCATTAAAATATGGGTATGAGGCTTTGGGGTGGCATGAAAATGAAAACTCAACTAGAACTGAAGAGCGTGTTACAGTTATATAGAGTGAATGGGTGTAAATAAGGCAGTGAAAGGACTACCCGAGTTAGTGTGATGGTGTGAGGTGACATGGTAGGCCAAGAAGATGGTGGATGAATATGGTATGTCCTAACTGAGAGTGTGAAAAAGTGAAGTATGAAGGTTGATAAGGGCAGGGAACTTACAGCAGATCAAGCTGGCTGGAGGAATTTTGTATGGAGGAGCACTGAACAAAGGCTTGGCATCCATGTTTTTACCTGGTAATGTGAAAGTTGTTGGAATGACTCCACCTGATAAGTAATATGAAGTGCACAAGTGTGGAAAGTTTTATCTGTGAGGTATAAAGCTTCTGGACCTAATAATGAAAGTAATGGAGGGAGTCCTGGAAGATATGGCATGAGAAAGTGAACACTGATGAAATGGAGTGTGGGTTTATGCAAAACAAAGGGACCACTCATGCAATATTCACTGCCTGCCAACTTCAGGAAAAATATATAGGAAGAGAGAGAGCCATACAGTACTTTGTTTTTGTTGATTTGGGGGCCCTTGAGAGAGTTTCTAGGGAGGTGACGAAGCAGGCAATGAGAAAGCTTCGGATAAAGGAGTGGCTGGTTAGAATGGTTGTCAATGTACAGTACGAGGGTGTTAGCACCCACGTGAGAGTAAATGGAGGTTTAAGTGATGAATTTTCCATGAATGTTGCTATGCATCTGGGTCAGTTTGAAGCCCCAAACTGTTTGTCATGGTGCTTGACGATCTCTCACATGACTTCAGAATGTATGCTAAAAACTTGGTGCTGATGGTGGAGAACGAGAGGGTAGCAGAAGAAAGATTTAGAAATATGGTACAAGGGTTTGAGAGTAACTGTAGATAAAACAAATGATGATATCTAGGGCAGGGTGACAGTACTGTCACAGCAGAAAGAATATGGCAAAGGACAGTTTGCCAAAGGGTTGTGAGAAATAACTACATTTTGTGCAATATTTGTGATACGAGGGTGCTTAAGAGAAGATGCAATATTAGACGAAGACTGCAAAATAATGCTGATTTTGAGCATGCAGTATGTATGGGAGAGCACACAGAAGCAACGAGGCAGGAATGGATTAATATTGCTGGAGTCTCTTTTGTGTGTGGCTTTTTTTTTTTTTTTTTGAGAGGGACATGGTATGTGCTTGAGGTGGGGCTCGACCTAACTCAGTTGCAAGGATAAGGAGTGGTTTGAAAAAGTTTAGGGAACTGTTACCTCTCCCAACACTAAGAGGGTTTCCCTTCTGTGCTAAGGGGTCCACGCATACAGCATGTGTCAGCACTGTGATGCTGTACAGTAGTGAGACTTGAGCTGTAAAGGAGGATTTTTTGCAGGCTCCAACATAAAGGCAAGAATGATCAAACTCATATGTAGTGTGTCCTTGAATGACACGCCTGGGGGATTTGGACTGTATATGATGAGTTGAAAGGAAGGATGGGACTTGAATGTATTATTGAAGTGATGAAAAGGGAGAGACTGAGATGGTATTGGCATGTGGAGGATAATAACTGGGTATGGAGGGTAAGAGGAATGAATGTTGAGGTAGAACTGGTAGAGGCAGACCAAAAGACTTGGGATCAGATCATACAGTGTGACTTCAGGGATAAGTGGCTGAACAGAGAGGCTGGTAAAGACTAAGCAGCACGGAAAGTCACCATTAGGTGACTGAGGTGACACATGCATACATGTTGGTGCCTTTATAAATGAAACAATGAGGCTTGAATGGTAAGTGAATGAATGGGTGTCACATTTAATTTAGTATGCTGTTGCTAAGTTCTCCCTCAATTTGGATTTTTTCTTACTTCAAGGACCCAACCTCACACCATCCTTGGGTGGGAAAGAAGTCTGATGATTGTGACACTGATGATAATGATGATGAAGATTTATCATCTTCATAGGCATCAATGAAACCTTAATAACTAAGTTTTTAGTAAATTGCTGAGCTGTGTGTTTCGAAGTGCTGACTGCAAAGCTACGGGAGTGATTATACCAAGGTTTAAATCCTGATAGGGACAGCTGCTGTCACTCAGGTGTCCAAATTTACCCTTTTTTGACTGGTAGGGAAAAATGAGTAGGCAACCTAGGGTTACACCTATGGGAGGTATCTGTGACAACCTGATGATAAAATAGCCTTGCATCCCGGGATAATCAGTAAATAACCTGCCACAGGTTTACGGAGAAGAGCACCATGATTTCTGCATCTCTAGGTGCTTGCATCTACCTTTACAGCAAAGAACACTGAAAAAGACAAAATATAAGGGCCTCCTAATCAGCTGCCTATTCTGAGGGTTCCATTTTTCTGTGAAGTTTATAATAAATTCTGGAAAAAAAAGAAGTCCCTGTAAATATGCTTGCTCCAATTATTTATTTTCTATTTTATCTGTGTTACCTTCAGATGATTTTATTCAACTCAAGGAGAGCTATCAGGTGTGAGGGGGTTAATGAAGACTCTTTCTAACCCTATCAAAACACTCTCTCCAAAGCTAAACAAAATAATTTAAGGGCACTGAGAATAAGACAACAAAACACAAAGCCACCCCAGCCATCCCAAACCTCCAGCCAAGCAACAACCTTCACTAATTCCCACCAGATACTCATCCTGCAGAACTTACTGGTACCCTTCCCACAGAGGCATTACATCACCAGATTATAGGGTTGAGTTTCACTGTTACCTTTTAAAGATGATCTGTCAGCAGACACGGGGTCTGAACTGAACTGGAACTGACAGAAAATTGAACTGAAAGAGAATTTAGAAGGGGCGGGGGGGAATCTTCAAACAAACTGAACTGAACTGGAATTTGGGTAAGTGATGTGCAAAGATATACTGTACTGGATAATGATTCTCTCTCTCTTTAAAATCAGCCAGTGAAGCATTCCTATTTCTAACTATCTATTACCTGACGCCTTAATCCCGCAAGGGGTGGCCACAAACAAATCGCCTCCATATCACCCTGTCCAATGTCACTTCATTGCATCGCTCTCAGCTCACACCCCCCTCTCTCATATACCTCTCCACTCCATCCCTCCATCTCACCCTTGGCCTCCTCCTCCCTCTCCCCCCCCTCCACCTCACTTGTATACCCTCATCGTTAGTCTCTTGCTCTCCATCCTCTCCACGTGGCCAAACCACCTAAATGTATTTCTCTTAATGCTTTCTATCACATCCACCTCCACACCAAAACGCTCCTTCGCTTCCTCATTTGTCAGTCTGTCTCTCCATGCAACTCCACATGTTCCTCTCAAGTAACTCATTTCCACTGCTCACACTCTTGACTTACAACAAGGTACATGCTTCACTTCCATACATTAGAGGTGGCATGACAATACTGTCATGTAGTGACTTTTTTACTTCCATGCTCACTTCCCTGTTCCTTATCACTGTATTCAAAAACCCAGCAACCTTCCTTCCCTGTTGTACCTTTTCAAGCACTTTACCCTCTGAATTTCCACCCTTACTCATCACACTACCCATGTACTTAAACGAACTCAAATTTTCCATTTCCTTCTCATCCGGCCTCACTGTACATTCACTGGCTTCACCTCTCTCAAAGACCATAACTTTACTCTTCTGTACATTCATCCTTAGATTCCATTTCTTACACACACTCCCAAACTCATTCACCTAGCCTTGCCGTTCCCCTTCGTCTTCACTTAACAATACAGTATTACTGCAAACAACAGTACAGGGAGTTTCCAAACACTATCCTCTCTTATTAGGGTTGCTCCAACATCCACTGCCCTACCTTGTATCTTTATAACCCCATCCATATACAGACTGAATAACCATGGGGACATGACACATCCCTGTTTCAATCCAACATTTAGATAAATTCTCAGTTTACTATCTACACGCATTGCAGCCTTAGCACCCTCATACATACTCTTCACAGCATTCAACATCCTCCCATTTACTTCATATATCCTTAATACTTTCCACATTCCTTGTCTATCCACCCTGTCATATGCATTCTCCAAATCCATGAAGGCCACATACAACTTCTTTCCCTTCTCTAGAAACTTTTCCACTAAAGATCTAAGAATGAATATCTGATCTACACAACCCTTTCCCTTCCTAAAACCTCCCTGTTCTTCTCCAACTAATTCCTCTGTTATTTCCCTAACTCGGTCAATAAGTATCGTACCATATACTTCTCCTATTACGCTAAGAAGAGAAATGCCCCTATGATTACCACACACTTCTTTTTCCCCTTTTCCTTTGTACAGGGGAATAATTATACCTGACTTCCAATCCTCCAGGACTCTACCTTCCTCCCAGGCCAATCTGCACATCTTCCATATCCATTCCACTACTGTCTCTCCCCTTCCCCCCATGCTATTTCTTTAACCTTTATTTTTGACTTATTTGAACATTGTACTATATTTGTTCTTGTAATTTGGTGTTACGTTTAATGTTTTTGGTGCAAGAGATGAGATATAATGCTCTTAGGGGACAAGGTATTGTTACTGGATAGTTTTCATCTTGTCAACTCACATCTCAGGTTGGTAAAAAAAAAAAAAAAGGGGGGGGGGTTACCAAGTAGCTATGTGTTACATCACTGCTTTACAAAACCATGCATCTGTTTCATGAAAAGTTAATTAACTGAGCTAGAAAGAGGCGGTACCTTAATTAATTAATCTATGATCCATGTTTTTCTTAATATAAATGAACTGAACTGAACTGGAATGAAATAAGACATGATTTTAACTGAACTGGAACGGGCAAATCTTTATTCTGCTGGGACTTGATTTAAACTGGGATTGATGATTTCATATTGTATGAAATGGATTTGTATTGGAATTAATAAAACTGAACTGCCCCCAGTTCTGTCTGCCAGTTTCCCCCAATTAATGGCACTAACTGTATGGACAAAGTTAGGCTCTTCTGGAATACATCCATGACTTATAACGAGCTGCATGTACTGTACTATACAGTATTACATTTGCCTGGCCTCATGCCCTTACAGCTTAAAGAGGATAAAATGGGTTTGGCATTTTTTACTATCTAATTAAATAATCTGACAGTAGTGAACGTACCTGCTGTCATTGCTTGGAGGGACAAACAACTTTTGCTTAAAAATGCCAATGGATGAATCAGTCTCAACGTCCTTCCACCTGTAAAAGGAGTCAAAACTTTAGCCCAATAAAAGGAGGAGGGGGGGTTACAATCACTGACTCACTTTCAACTCATTAGGCCCAACATATTTTTTTCATATTATACTTGTCCTTTTCAGCAGACTTTTTGAAATGGAGTGGGGTTAGATACAGTACAGTAATACAGAAAAACCTCGATATATCATACTTCAATAGACCAGAATTCGCTTTTATTGGAACTGAGGAGGTACTGGACTATATTCTTATATATCAGAAAAAGTCCTATAAAACCAGAAGCAGTCCAGACTGCCTGACTTCTTCAGCTATATTCACCACAATAAGGTAAATAAAAAATGTTTATCAGTGTACAGTACAGTATTATTATTCAGTTTATACAGTAAAACCTCGATATAATGGACTTCAACGTTGGGTCTGGTTAGTACTTGGATGAGTGACCGCCTGGGAACACCAGATGCTGTTGGCATCCCTACGTGTCAAGTGGGGTTGGTGGAGGATTAGTGCCCCTCCCTGTAAAACAATTAACTCTAAGCCCTTGGCCACCCCGTTTGGGATACATGGCGTCTGGCAATGAATGAATGAATGAATAGACCAGAATTCGCTTTTATCGGACCCAAGGAGCTACTGCACTATCTATCTATCTATCTATTGCCAGACGCCTCAATCCCATTTGGGGGTGGCCACAAACAAATCGCCTCCACGTTGCCCTGTCCCCCTGCCATTTCACTGCCCTGCTCCCAACTCACACCCCCCTCTCTCATATAACTCTCCACCCCATCCCTCCATCTCATCCTCGGCCTCCCCCTCCCTCTTCCCCCCTCCACCTCACTCACATACACTCTCTTCATCAGTCTCTCACCCTCCATCCTCTCCACATGGCCAAACCACCTCAGTGTGTTCCTCATAACGCTTCCTATCACATCCACATCCACACCACAACGCTCCTTTATATCCTCATTCATCAGCCTGTCTCTCCATGTGACTCCACAGGCTCCTCTTAACCCGCCCAGTCCCGGCCACTTTTCGACCACTGGTACCCCCCAATCCCGGGCAATTTTCGACCTTTTTTTTTTTTTGCTTAAACTTTCGCTTTTGGTGAGAAACATCGAAAATTCATAGAGAAATCGCTCACCTGAGGTTTAAAATACTCATTACAGGTAGGAGAGCCTCCTTACCTTACTGGGTTTTCTATCAGGCTGGCACCAAAGAAAACGAGTTCTATGGGAGGATAACTATTTCACACCATTCATAAACGGTATTTATTTATTTACTGTTACGAATTTATATGTAGTACAAGAGTATATTGGTTTTCAAGCAGTAATATAGGCATTATAAGCATTGTTTCACTCACTAATACCTGACCTTTTTTTGCCACATTACCTGATCATCATTTCTAACTGTTTCTTTCTCTAATGCTATGTAAAGTTTGTCCTCCACATTGTCATTGATTGGGGAATCACTTTGGCCCTGAATTTCGTACCGTGGCATGACATGGCTATACTGGCCAGGTCACTGATAACAGGCGAATTGCTGAGAAAAGGGCATGCAAGGGGGGGGAGGAGGTCATGCTGGGTAAGGCATTGTCTCTGCCTGGCATCTTGTTGAGGCAGTTGTCCCGTGTATACGTACCAAAAATGACTCGCGAAAATTGAAAATTGTGGAAATTATGAACCTTGCAATTGCAGGACGTTGAAGTACGTCCTCGGGATTAGCTGTGACAAAACGTGAGGACGTGGAAGTACGTCCTCGGGACGGCGCGGGTTAAATAACTCATTTCCACTGCTCTCACTCTTGACTTGTGTCCTTCCAACAACGTCCAAGCTTCACTTCCATACTTTAGAGTTGGTATCACAATACTGTCATGTAGTAACGTTTTCACTTCCATGTTTACTTCCCTGTTTCTTATCACTGCTTTCAAAGAACCAGCAACCTTTCTTCTCTGCTGTACCCTTATAAGCACTTCACCCTCCAAACCTCCATCTTTACTCATCACACTACCCAAGTACTTAAACATACTCACATTTTCCATTTCCTCACCATCCAACCTCGCTGTACATTCACTGACTTCACCTCTCTCAAAGACCATCACTTTACTCTTCCCTACATTCACCTTTAGATTCCATTTCTTACACACTCTCCTAAACTCATCCACCAAGCCTTGCAGCTCCCCTTCGTCTTTACTCAACAACACAGTATCATCTGCAAACAACAGTACAGGGAGTTTCCAAACACTATCCTCTCTCACCAGGGCCACTCCAACATCCACTACCCTACCTTGTACCTCATTTATTACCCCATCCATGTACAGATTGAACAACCATGGAGACATGACACATCCCAGTTTCAACCCAAACTTCAAAGAGAAAAATTCACTTAGTTCACCATCCACACGCACTGCAGCCTTAGTTCCATCATACATACTCTTCACAGCATTCAACAACTTCCCATCTACTCCATATATTCTTAATACTTTCCACAATCCTTGTCTATCCACCCTGTCATATGCTTTCTCCAAATCCATTAAAGCCGCATACAACTTCTTTCCCTTCTCTAGAAACTTTTCCACTAAAGATCTAAGAATGAATATCTGATCTACACAACCTCTTCCCTTCCTAAAGCCTCCCTGTTCTTCTCCAACTAATTCCTCTGTTCTTTAACTCTGTCAATAAGTATCCTACCATACACTTTTCCTATTATACTAAGAAGACAAATGCCCCTATGATTACCACACACTTCTTTTTCCCCTTTTCCTTTGTACAAGGGAATAATTATACCTGACTTCCAATCCTCCGGGACTCTACCTTCCTCAATTAGCACATCTTCCACATCCATTCTACTACTATCTCTCCCCCATGCTTCAGTATTTCACCACACACTCCATCAATTCCTGGGGCTTTCCCCAATTTAGCTTTCTTCATTGATTCCACAACTTCTATCCTACTGATTTCTTCCTGTCTTCTCACCTCCCTCCTTCTCCCTGCCATTCCCCAGCCACTTATACTCGCATTACTTCCATCCTGTATGTTCAACAATTCCTTAAAGTGTTCTCTCCATCTGCTCACTTTTTCTCCCTTCTCCACTAGTAATCTACCATTTTTATCTTTCACTCCCCTGCTAACCTCACTTCCACCCTGTCTTACTCTCTTCACCTCTTTCCAGAACATTTTCTTACAGTCCCTCCACTTTACACTCAAATTCCTTCAAATTCCTCATCCACTCTCTTCTTACTCTCTCTTACTAATCTTTTCATCTCTCTGGACTAAATTCCTATATATAAGAAAAAGTCCGAAAAAGCCAGATGCAGTCCAGACTGCCTGACCATTTCAGCTATGTTCACTACAAAAAGGTAATAAAAGACATGTTTATCAGTGTACAGTACAGTATTATTATATATATTACACCATCTGATTAATGTAGTGAAGTTACAACACAGTACAGTATTGCACTGGTAGTCAAAACAGTTTAAAAACTGTTCATGCGATCCGAACTAATGTCTGATATATTCGAAAAGGTCCAGATTAGCAGGGGGAAGTCCGGATGTTGCTTTTATTGGAATTTCGCACTTTTCGAAATGGTTTGGGCCCCAATTAGTCCATTATAGTGAGGTCTTACTGTATTATACCATTTGACTATTGTAGTGAATTTATAATACAGTACAGTACTGGAATGGTAGTGAAAACAGTTTAAAAACCATTGGTGCGATCCGGACTAATGTCTGATATATCATAAAAAGTCCGGGATAGCAGGGTTAAGTCCGGATGTCGCTTTTATCGGAATTTCCCTTATGAGAATGGTTTGGGCCACAATTGGTCGGTTACAGTGAGGTTTTACTGTAACAGCTAAACCTCTTCACTATGATAGCTTTTTCCTAAACTTGATGCGTCAGGTAATAGCAAGCAAAATGAAAAACTAAAAAACACATGACTGGATTCAAGAATAAGATCAGTTACCTGACAACAAGCCATCCTCATGGTAAACAGCAATTAAGCTACACCTTACCATGCAGTATTCTCAACTGAAGAGGTGAGACAGGCTGTGGCACAAAAGAAGAAAGCATACAATGAATGGATGAGAAATAGAGGCGTGGAAGAAGTTGAGAAGCGGAAGAGAGAGTTACATGCAGAAAGAAAGAGAGAGGTGAAAAGATTAGTAAGAGAGAGTAAGAAGAGAGTGGATGAGGAATTTGGAAGGAATTTGAGTGTAAAGTGGAGGGACTGTAAGAAAATGTTCTGGAAAGAGGTGAAGAGAGTAAGACAGGGTGGAAGTGAGGTTAGCAGGGGAGTGAAAGATAAAAATGGTAGATTACTAGTGGAGAAGGGAGAAAAAGTGAGCAGAAGGAGAGAACACTTTAAGGAATTGTTGACTATACAGGATGGAAGTAATGCGAGTACAAGTGGCTGGGGAATGGCTGGGAGAAGGAGGGAGGTAAGAAGACAGGAAGAAATCAGTAGGATAGAAGTTGTGGAAGCAATGAAGAAAGTTAAATTGGGGAAAGCCCCTAGAATTGATGGAGTGTGTGGTGAAATGCTGAAGCATGGGGGAGAGATAGTAGTAGAATGGATGTGGAAGATGTGCAGATTGGCCTGGGAGGAAGGTAGAGTCCTGGAGGATTGGAAGTCAGGTATAATTATTCCCTTGTACAAAGGAAAAGGGGAAAAAGAAGTGTGTGGTAATCATAGGGGCATTTGTCTTCTTAATATAATAGGAAAAGTGTATGGTAGGATACTTATTGACAGAGTTAGAGAAAGAACAGAGGAATTAGTTGGAAAAGAACAGGGAGGCTTTAGGAAGGGAAGAGGTTGTGTAGATCAGACATTCATTCTTAGATCTTTAGTGGAAAAGTTTCTAGAGAAGGGGAAGAAGTTGTATGCGGCTTTCATGGATTTGGAGAAAGCATATGACAGGGTGGATAGACAAGGATTGTGGAAAGTATTAAGAATATATGGAGTAGATGGGAAGTTGTTGAATGCTGTGAAGAGTATGTATGATGGTGCTAAGGCTGCAGTGCATGTGGATGGTGAACTAAGTGAATTTTTCTCTTTGAAAGTTGGGTTGAAACAGGGATGTGTCATGTCTCCATGGTTGTTCAATCTGTACATGGATGGGGTAATAAAAGAGGTACAAGGTAGGGTAGTGGATGTTGGAGTGGCCCCGGTGAGAGAGGATAGTGTTTGGAAACTCCCTGTACTGTTGTTTGCAGATGATACTGTGTTGTTGAGTGAAGTCGAAGGGGAGCTGCAAGGCTTGGTGGATGAGTTTGGGAAAGCGTGTAAGAAACGGAATCTAAAGGTGAATGTAGGGAAGAGTAAAGTGATGGTCTTTGAGAGAGGTGAAGTCAGTGAATGTACAGTGAGGTTGGATGGTGAGGAATTGGAAAATGTGAGTACGTTTAAGTACTTGGGTAGTGTGATGAGTAAAGATGGAGGTTTGGAGGGTGAAGTGCTTGAAAGGGTACAACAGGGAAGAAAGGTTGCTGGTTCTTTGAAAGCAGTGATAAGAAACAGGGAAGTAAGCATGGAAGTGAAAAAGTTACTACATGACAGCATTGTGATACAAACTCTAACGTATGGAAGTGAAGCTTGGACGTTGTTGGAAGGACACAAGTCAAGAGTGAGAGCAGTGGAAATGAGTTATTTAAGAGGAGCCTGTGGAGTCACATGGAGAGACAGGCTGACGAATGAGGATATAAAGGAGCGTTGTGGTGTGGATGTGGATGTGATAGGAAGCGTTATGAGGAACACACTGAGGTGTTTTGGCCATGTGGAGAGGATGGAGGGTGAGAGACTGACGAAGAGAGTGTATGTGAGTGAGGTGGAGAGGGGAAGAGGGAGGGGGAGGCCGAGGATGAGATGGAGGGATGGGGTGGAGAGGCATATGAGATAGGGGGGTGTGAGTTGGGAGCAGGGCAGTGAAATGGAGGGGAACAGGGCGACGTGAAGGTGATTTGTTTGTGGCCACCCCAAACGGGATTGAGGCGTCTGGCAATAGATAGATTGATATATTCTCAACTATTAACTCTTTAACTGCTAAGAGTTTCTCAACTACGCAAAACTGTCTGTCTGTACTGTACCTGTATAAAGCTTTATGATGTCCATTGAAGGACAGGGACTGGGCCTTCTGCTCCAAGGGAGAGTGATGCCATCCTAAATAAACAGTACACAAAGGGTACTTTGGCATAGCACCTGAAGTCTCTAACAGCCAGGACTTCTCTCAATTTAACCAAATCTTGTGGTATTAGCCTAAATAAAATACTACACCCAAGTGTACCAACTGCAGCAAGAGGGTGTTATTTCTACCTATCTATCTATCTATTGCCAGATGCCTTAATCCCTTATACGGGGTGGCCACAAACAAATCGCCTCCACATCATCCTGTCTCCTGCCATTTCGCTGCCCTGCTCCCAATTCACACACCCCTCTCTCATATACCTGTCCACTCCATCCCTCCATCTCATCCTTCGCCTTCCCCTCCCTCTCTCCCCCTCCACCTCACTCACATATACTCTCCTCATCAGTCTCTCACTCTCCATCCTCTCCACACGGCCAGACCACCTCAATGTGTTCCTCCTAATGCTTCCTATCACATCCACATCCACACCACAACACTCCTTCACATCCTCATTTGTCAATCTGTCTCTCCATGTGAATCCACAGGCTCCTCTCAATTAACTCATTTCCACTGCTTTCACTCTTGACTTGTGTCCCTCCAACAACGTCTAAGCTTCACTTCCATATGTTACAGTTGACATCACAATACTGTCATGTAATAACTTTTTCACTTTCATGCTCACTTCCCTGTTTCTTATCATTGCCTTCAAGGAACCAGCAACTGAATACTGCGCCAACTAATACTGACTAATGTACTTTATTTCAAAAAGTACATTATTCAGTATTAGATACTGTACAGATAAGATACAGTACAGGTACACTCATGCTCACTAATATCTGCCCAGGGGTGCCCACTTCCTACCTCAAAATACCCAGGGAAGAGGGGAGGGGGGAATGAAACGAGCTCCACCCGCCACTACCCCAGCTCCCGACCATCCCTCATACCCCTACCCAACCCCCCATCCCACCGGTCATTCTTAACTAGCAGTTACATCTCAAGCTAATTTCATGCTTAACACTCTTGGTGCCACTACTAATACAAACAAAGAATATTAGGATATGATAAAAGTATATAACTATCAACATGTCGCAGCAAGAAATTAATGCATTATGACGTTGACAGTAAAACAAAAACGTTAACAACAGCCACCTCAGGCCTCCTGTGTTGGGTGCACTGTTTTGCAAACAGACACACACACATATACACACACACACACACACACACACACACACACACACACACACACACACACACACTGAAAAACACAGACATAAATACACCCAAACACGCAGACACAGACACAGACACAGACGCATGCAAACACCCACAGCATGAGGCCTGGGATGGCCGTTGTTAACATTTTTGTTTTATTGTCAACATTATAATGCATTAATTTCTCGCTGCAGCGTGTTCATAGTCATATTATACACTTTTTACATATCCTAGTGTTTTATATTTGTGTCTTAGTAATGTGACTATGAGTGTAAAGTATGAGGTTAGCTTGAGATGTAACTGCCAGTTAAGAATGACGAGTGGGCGGCTGGGAGGGGTAGGGGTATGGGGGAGGGTTGGGAGCTGGGGTAGAGGCGGGTGGAGCTCGTTTCATCCCTCCTCCCGTCTTCCCCGGGTACATGGGGGTACGAAGGGGGCCCCCCTGAGCAGAAAATAGTCATCGTGAGTGTACACTACAATACACACAAAAAGACTGGTATCCGGAATCTTTTCGATCCCATGCCGGATAGAATTTGCGTTCCGGTTATATGGATGTGCCAATGCATTGGATGCCAGTTAATTGAGCTTTTACTGTATTATAAAATTAGGCATTTTTTTTTTTTTTTTTTTTTTAATGTGTCCGACTCTGGGCATAGGCTTCACAGCCTGCTCTCAAGGCCCAGCAGTCCTCCTACATATCATATACCTCTCTACATGTCACCATTTCGGCGCTAATACCCACCGTCCATATTGAATACATGCTAGGACTGTCTCATACAGGACTAGTGTATTGGTATTAGCGGGGGTATTTTTACATGTCGGCGGGTCTTCTGGTAGATCGGTAAAGCCTGATTTAATGAAATTCAAATCCTTAAACTGTTCCCTGCCCCAGCGAGGATTTGAACCTGGGTCCAGTACGACTGTAAGCCACCTCTCTACCGATTGAGCCACCGCCTCCCCCATGTTAGATACTGCGAGGATTCGAACCAGGGTTTGTAACTGCGTGGGTACGGCAGATTACCAACTGAGCTACCTTGCCACCCACCTTACTACGCACAAAGTTACGATAAGTTGCAGAAACATATAAGTATGACATTGAAAGTAATAACTTCATTGTATATCTGCAAAATATATTTTGCTTATTATCTGGTAACCGGCCGAATATCCAGCCGGATATTTTTTCAAGTATCCGGCCTATCCAGTATCTGGCTGGATAGCAAAATTTACTATCTGGTGCACCCTAGAATACAGTACTTGTTTTCTCGGTGCAAGTGGTCTACCTGTATACTAGTACGTGTGGTCTCTGTAAAACATATTATTCTTAAAGCTTTGTTTCATAGTTCTTGAAGTTTTTCCATGTTTGCTTGCCAAGATAAAGGGCCAGTTGAGCTTTTGTAATTCACTGCCATCCAAATGAATCACTGACAAACAATTTTCTGCAACAGACATGAGATGTGGAATTCTATTTATCTATCCATATATTGCCAGATGCCTTAATCCCATAAAGGGTGGCCACAAACAACTCGTCTCCATGTCGCCCTGTCCCCCACCATTTCACTGCCCTACCCCCAGCTCACACACCCCTCTCTTATTTACCTCTCCACTCCATCCCTCCTCTCATACTCAGCCTCCCCCTCACTCTCCCCCTCACTCACATACACTCTCCTCGTTAGTCTCTTGCTGTCCATCCTCTCCACATGGCCAAACCACTTCAATGTATTTCTCCTAATGCTTTGTATCACATCCACATCCATGCCACAACACTCCTTCGCTTCCTCATTTGTCAGTTTGTTTCTCCATGTAATTCCACATGCTCCTCTCAAATAACTCATTTCCACTGCTTTCACTCTTGATATGTGTCCTTCCAACAAGGTTCAAGCTTCACTTCCACACATAAGGTTTGGTATCACAATACTATCATGCAGTGATTTTTTTACTTCCATGTTCACTCTCCTATTTCTTATCACTGCTTTGAAAGAACCAGCAACCTTTCTTCCCTGATGTACCCTTTCAAGCACTTCATCCTCCAAACTTCCATCCTTACTCATCACACTTCCCAAGTATTACTTAAATGCGCTCACATTTTCCATTTCCTCATCATCCAAACTCACCGTGCAGTCACTGACTTCATTTCTCTCGAAG
Source organism: Coenobita brevimanus (assembly GCF_032717465.1). Classification (NCBI taxonomy): domain Eukaryota; kingdom Metazoa; phylum Arthropoda; class Malacostraca; order Decapoda; family Coenobitidae; genus Coenobita; species Coenobita brevimanus. The sequence continues at coordinate 27,419,082 of NC_137047.1, read as the reverse complement.
ACCATAACTTTACTCTTCCCTACATTCACGTTTAGATTCCATTTCTTACACACTTTCCAAAACTCATTCACCAAGCCTTGCTTGGTGAATGGATGTGAAAATAATAAGACAGCATGGACATATTTAAAGAAACAACATAGATAGGGTGCCAAAAAAAAGTCTGAGAGAGGGACAGCGTTGGATGAGGCAAACCACATGTAATACAGAAAGAACATATTGAAACAGTATTTCCTACTTGTGAAAGAGAGTAGAGGATGTCTGAGAGACTGCGAGAGGTATGTAAGGACAGAGTAACCTGGAAGCAGTTGGGTCATCGTCATCCTGTCAAGGAATTCCCTAAGCAGAAACAGAGCATCAGTGATGATGATGATGATTATGATTCTTGTAACCTCGTGACTGAATGGGTCTGGGTCCAATGGCTACACAATTATTAAGCTAGGCTTAATAGATCTGGTTAGAGTGACTTTTAGCTCATAGGTTTGGCTAGCTTATTTTTAAGTTTCATCAATTTTAACCAATTTTTTGTATGGTCCATTTGAATATGATTAATGTACTGACTCAAGCTGACATGACCCAGCTTGAGACCCAAGGTCTCAGGTAGTTCCTTATGTGTATCCCAATATAGTAGTCCCTCAATTTATGCAGGTGTCATGTGCAGTACACACATTTTGTGTAAAAAGATAAACCCTGACCCGGTCCAGTAAACATGAGGGGAAAGAAAGAGTTTGCGCAGGAAAATCCCAGATGCTGGCCCTTATCTGTGACCATCACCCCCCCCCAACTTAACAATAAACAATCCATGTCTTTTTATGGGATTTTGCTAAAACAAATGGACATAATTAAACACTGCTAAAATTACGGGATGTGACATGACCTGCTTACACTCAATCAGCTGGCCATGCACACACACACATTGCTTGCCATCTGCCTCTCATCTCTTACACCTCATCATCATCACTCACTATGTACTCATTCTTGGTTTCCAGTAAGTTTTTTTGTTACAAAAAATGGTAATACATCAATGCGGCAAAAATGATGAGATGTGATTTTTTTTTTTTTTTTTTAAATCTATCTATCTATCTATCTATAGCCCGACGCCCTAATCCCGCAAAGGGTGGCCGCAGACAAAACGCCTCCAAGTCGCTCTGTCACCCACCATTTGACTACCCTCCCCCCAACTCACCCCCCCCTCCCTCATATACCTCTCAACTCCATCCCTCCACCTCATCCTTGGTCTACCTCTCCCTCTCCCTCCTCCCACCTCACCCACATACACCCTCTTAGTCAGTCTTTCATTCTCCATTCTCTCCACATGTCCAAACCACCTCAGTGTATTTCTCCTAATCTTCTCAACCACATCCACATCCACCCCACAGAGTTCCTTCACTTCTTCATTCATCAACCTGTCCCTCCACGTCACTCCACATGCTCCTCTCAAGTAACTCATTTCCACTGCTCTCACTCTTGACTTGTTCCCCTCTTGTAAGGTCCATGCCTCGCTTCCATACGTCAGGGTAGGGATCACAATACTATCATGCAGTGACTTCTTAACTTCCATACTCACCTCCCTATTTCTCATCACTGCTCTCAGTGTACCAACAACCTTCCTTCCCTGCTGTACCCTTTCACGCACTTCATCCCCCAAAGTTCCATCCTTACTCATCACACTACCCAAGTACTTGAATGCACTCACATTCTCCATATCCTCACCATCCAACCTCACTGCACACTCTGTGACTTCATTCCTCTCAAACACCATAACTTTACTTTTGTTTACATTAACTTTCAGATTCCTCCTCCTACACACTGTCCCAAATTCATTCACCAAACCTTGCAACTCCCATTCATCTTCACTCAACAATACTGTATCATCAGCAAACAGCAACACCGGAGTCTTCCAAATCTCACCCTCATTCATTAGAGCCACCCCCACATCCACTGCCCTACCCTGCACCTCCTTCACAACCCCATCCATGTATATATTAAACAGTCATGGAGACATCACACAACCCTGTTTCAGTCCCACATTGAGATCAAAGAACTCACTCAGCTCACCATCCATTCGCACCGTAGCCCTAGGTCCCTCGTACTTACTCTTCACAGCACTCAACAATTTCCCCTCCACTCCATATATTCTTAATACCTTCCACATACCTTGCCTATCTATTCTGTCATAAGCTTTCTCCAAGTCCATGAAGGCAGCATACACTTTCCTTCCCTTCTCTAGATATTTCTCCACTAAACATCTTAGAACAAATATCTGATCTACACACCCTTTTCCCTTCCTAAATCCCCCTTGTTCTTCTCCAACTAGCTCCTCTGTCATATGCCTAACCCTATCAATGAGTATTCTACCATATATTTTACCAGTCACACTAAGTAGGCAAATACCCCTATGGTTACCACATACTTCTCTCTCTCCTTTTCCTTTGTATAAAGGAACAATTATACCTGATTTCCAGTCCTCTGGAACCCTTCCCTCTTCCCAAGCCAATCTACACAACTTCCATATCCACTCCACAACAATCTCACCCCCATACCTAAGCATTTCACCACACACTCCATCAATACCTGGGGCCTTTCCCAACTTAATAGTCTTCATCACTTCCACGACCTCCGCCCTACTGATCTCTTCCTCCCTCCTCTCATCTCTTCTTCTCCCAGCCATTCCCCAACCACTTGTACTCGCACTGTTCTCACTCTCCACATTCAACAAATCCTCAAAGTGCTCCTTCCATCTCTTGTTTCTTTCTCTTCTCCACCAACAATCTATTATTCCTATCTTTCACTCCCCTACTATTTCCCCTTTCACACTGCCTTACTTTCTTTACCTCCTTCCAAAACAATTTCTTACTCACCCTCCATTTCACACTCAGATTCCTCCCAAACTCTTCATCCACTTTCTTCTTACTCTCCTTCACCAGTCTCTTAACCTCCCTTCTCCTGCTCACATATACCTCTCTCTTCTCTCTCTCATCTTCTCCCCTACCTCTACTCGCTAACCATTCACTATATGCCTTCTTCTTTTGTTCCACAGCTCGTTTCACCTCATCATTCCACCATGCTGTCCCTTGCACACTCTTGCATCTCCTCCTCACTCCACAAACCGCCTCACACGCTGCGCCTATCTCCTCCGTGAATATCTTACATACGTTTTCCACCCCTTCCATCTGCTCTAGCTCATACCTTCCCAGTCTTTCTTCCACTATGCTCTTATACTCTGTCATTTTCTCACTATCTTGCAATTTCTCCACTCTTCTCACAGGAGTTGCTTCCTCCTGTCTTCCCCTTTGTCTCCTCAGCCACTTTCTTTGCAGCTCTACCTTGGCCATCACTAAGTGATGGTCCGAGACTCCATTCCCCCACCCTCTCCACACTCTTGCATCCAACACTTGTCTTCTCATTCGCTCATCCACACACACGTAGTCTATCATTGCCTTTCGTTCAACAAGTTCACCATCCATCCTCCTCATTACTCTCCATGTATACCGGTGGATCATCTTATGCCGAAAGTAGGTGTTGGCTATTGCCAATCCCTTACAAGCACAGATGTCCACCAAAGCACTTCCATTCCCATCTACATCAGCTGGCACACCCCACTGACCAACCACTCCATCCACTCGTACATTCCCAACTTTGCCATTCATGTCTCCAATCAACAGCACTCTCTCGCTCCTCTCAAACTTTTCCATACACGCTTCTACACTCGCCCAAAACTCATCTTTCACTCTTGCCACTCGATCCTCTGTCGGGGCATACACACATACAATCGCTCACGCTTGTATACCTACTTTCATCCTCACCCATACAATCCTTGCACCCACTGTTCCATACTCTCTTATATTCTCCTTCCACTTCTTGCTTATCATCAGACATACTCCCTCTCTTGCCCTCTCATTCTCAGTGACTCCCGCACATATACCTGAACCATATTCCCATTCTCTCACCCTTTCACCTTTTCATTTAGTTTCAGTCAATCCACATATATCCACTTTTGCATCCTCAAGCACCTGAACAATCTCTCTCTCTTTCACTTCATCATTCGCTCCTCTCACATTCCACGTTCCCACCCTAAGGCCAAAAGCCAACAAGATTGTTCCTTCCAAGAAAAAACAAAAAAACATAATAACAGAGAGCCAAATTCAAGATCTGTTCATTCTGTGATGCCTGAACACACTGTGTTTGAAAGCCTGAAGGTCATAGGCAGTAGGCAATACAAAGACACTCAACCAGCTGACCACACATGCATGCACACACACATGCATGTACGCACACACGTATGCACGCACACACACACACACACACACACACACACTACTCACCATCTGCCTTTAATCTCTCTCACCCCAGTGGCACCACTCACTGTGTTCTTCTTGGAACTAACTTTTTCATTACTTTATGCTATCAAAATAGTTCTTTACGTACCTCTACGCAGATAAGTCATCATCTGAAGACACCCCCTTCCTGTCTCCAAAATATAGCTCCGTCCTGTCACAGTACGTGATCACCACTTTTTTACCAATTTGTATACTCTAACTAATCCTTCTTTATGCCCAACAATGTTCCTAGAGGTTGCATGTGTACTGCCATGAATGTTAGGTATGATCATGAGGGGTAAAAGTTTTTCAAGATGGCCAATGGGAGGACCTTAAGAAAACTTGAGATTTCACCATACCAATAGCCACTGAACAAGGGAGTCAATTGCAACATTAGCGGGTTTCAATTTCCATGGATATATAAGCTATGCAAATTGAGGCTCTACTGTATTGATAACAACATATTTTGTTTATTTTGTCCATTCTCTGCAATGTAAAATAAAGAACTGAGTATCCGTGATGTGTATCGTACTAACATGCACTTCTTATAACCACTGAGGGCTTCTGACTCTTTCTTCCTTATTATTATTATAATAAAAAAAAAAAAAAAAAAAAAAAAAAAGGGGGGGGGGGGCGGAAATGGGAACTTGCCGCATGATTCTGACATCTTATTGTATGGTATGTTAATAATTTCCACACTGACCGTTATCAATCATCATACCCACCAGTCCCTAAAAGTAATAACTGAAGAACAATTTGTGCTTTTGCTTAACCACTACTTTTTTTTTTTTTTTTTTTTTTTTCAAAGCCACATGTTTTTTTTACAGTTTCTGGTTTACCTTTATTGCAACAGCAAACTGACAATGTTCATGCAAACTAGATGTAACCTAACCAATTCTGGCTGATCTTAATACTTTCCTCCACCCTCCCCTTCACCACTCTGTTCCATTAGTTTCCAGATAACAATGGCAAGTTCACCACTTTTGATATTTACCTTCAAGCATGTCACAATCACAAAGTCAAAACAATGTAAGACACAGCATATCAAGTAGCAAAAGAAATCTCTTGATTCCAACACTGTATGAAAGGACAAATTTACCAAATTAAAAGCAGTAGATGGCTCCACGATTTGGACAAACATTCCCCAAGCTGTTTAAAAAGCATATTTTTCTTTGTTAAATATCTACATTGTTGTGTGAAACTGTGAATCATAATAATGTCATATACAGTAATATAAATAATACAAAGAGAACACGTATATATAACATAGCGTGAATTGCTTATATTTATCATAAACGAAAATTAAAATATCATTGATGGCATGTGATGGCAACCTGCCCTTTCAGTGGTCCTATATTATTTAATTTCTGCTACATTTAGTGCAAGTTTGGTTCTTAATACATAGTTTGTTCAGACTGTATATTATGCCTAGTGGGTATCCTGACTCATTCAGTCTCTATGTGGGCAAAAATTTAATGCTGAGTAAATACTGGGACTCACCACATTCCTCATTCCCATGAGCCTGCAATGACAGGAATGATGGGAGATATAGGAAGAAAGGAGGGCAGGCACAGTAAAAGAATGATAAAGGCTAAGGAAGAAGTAGGCAGCACTACATCAAGTAAGTGGATGATGGCTGTCACCACCTACAAGCAAAGAGGCACATATGTATTGCATAATACTTGGTTCACGACAAGATGCGCTGGAATGAATGGGCATTTCACACAGTACCACTGTCAGCTCTGCCGCATGATTCCTTGTTGCTTCTTGCTACTGTGGATTGCGGTGTATGCAGAAAGGCGGTAACCAACAAGGACCTCATCATACACACGCTTCCTGTGGCTGGAAGCCAAGGTCAACCTTTTACTTTTCATCTTTTTTTTTGTGGGTATAAAGGGCCTCAGTCATAAGATGACCTGGTAATCCTAAAGGAGACATAGGACCACTTTTTAAAAATAAACCTTTTTTTCTTTTTACCTAGCTACATCTGAAACTGATTCAGTGATTTTGTAAAGGTGTAAAGAAGTGCATTTTCAAGTGTCAACGGGCTCCATCAATAAACAAGGACAATTACATAAATGATAGGTTTAAGTTTGGTTAGATCAGCATAAAATAGATTAGGCTGGGTTAATTCACAATTTTAGTTAGGTTTGTATAAACAGGCAATGATAATTTCATTCAAGGGCACTGTAAGATGATGCCCATCTGTCTTCACACACCACAAGATGGCATCCATCCATCTTTGGAACCATTAGGGATTGGAAACAAACACCACTTTTTAAATGCTTTCCACCACTTTTAAAGGAAAAACATCAAAACCTGAAAACACAATCATATCACACTAAACAAATCTAGGAAGAGCTAAGGTAAAAAAAAAAAGAAAACTGCAAAATAAGATGGTCTTACAGCTCCTTCAGGATTACCAATGACCCAATGCCCTTCCTCTACCAATGGTGGGTGGTACTAAATCACAGACAGGGAAGTTGTTCTGATGACCACAGGAATACATATGTGTGCAGCACAGTCTGTTGGTGAAGAGCAGGATCTCCAATGACACTTCCTAAGAGGACTGGGAGGGAAAGGTGGGGACGCCTGAGGGCTCCTCTTCTCTTGGGTATGAGGGTTGCAGCCAAAACAACAGCCCAATGACTTTTCATTGCAAACTGATTAGGGCCTCAAGTTAAATGCAGGAGCTGTCTACATATACGGATGAAGTCAGACATGCACCACAAGACAAACTGCTCCAACCAAGGGTCCTCATTACCCTCCCCCCAAGAGGATGTAGAGACAGGTTGAAAACTCCCAGAGCTGCCAGTTGGTCTCGCAAGAGTATGCATAGGCAGTGCAATTTGGGGCACTACGACAGGATGTGTTCTATGGTCTCTTCAACCTAGGGACACTATTGGCACCAAGGGTGTGCTATCATACGCAAACAGTACAGGTGACTTGCAAGGTCTCTGTGACCTAACCGCAACCTGGTGATGGGAACGTCAACACCCTGACAGGAGTGGCGAGCCATAGGACATGCAGAGGAATCAGTGTAACAGCACCCCAGGTGGGTGGCAGGGAGGTCTATCACAAGGTTTGCATTCCAGTACAACACGCAGGCACCTAATGCAAGATTTTAGGGAATGCAGCTGTATCAGGAACCTGAGGGTTCTTTGGTTCTTCTTGATGTTTTAAGGACTGTTTGGACAGGAGACCTCATCTGCTCTCGTCCTCTCGTTGTGGTAAGTGTATGTATTACTGGCAGGACGCAAGCCTTGTTGCCCGCAGGTAGGCGATGGTGAGGCAGAGCACTCGCTATCCTTACAGACACAGGATCACCTCCTAAAAATTCAGTTTTTCACCTACCTTTGAACTGGTTCATTGACTCTGTAAAGGTGTTCCGAAGTGTGCTTTCAAGTATGAAGAGAATCCAACAATAAACAAGGAAAACATAATTACATAAGGGTGAGTTCAGATTAGAATAATTTTGGTTGGGTTAGCATTTAACAGATTAGCTTAGGGGGAAAAAAAAGTTGGATCAAATTATGAGAATTTAGGTTAGGTGTGGATAAATGGGCATTGATAAGGGTAATTTCATTAAAAAATTATATCCAACTGTATTCGCACACCACAAGATGGCACCTGTATGAAACAAACACCACTTTTAAAAATGCTTTTCACCACTCTTAAAAGAATGTAAAAATACTGACATGAAAATGCAATCAGAAAATACTTAAAGTATTACATGAAGTGCTAAGGAAAAAGCATAAGAAAACTGCAAAATAAAGTGGTCCTAAGGCTCCTTAACCCATTAACTGCTCTATACAGCCTGGGCTGTTCTGAGTGTGACTGCTCAATACAGCCCTGGCTGTGCAGGTGAATTTCAAATATAGTGCCATGGTGACCAAGGCCGACCCATGCTAGCATGTCTGAGCCTTCAAAACCAAAACCGAAACCGAAAACCATACGGTACATTCCAATAGGGACTCAGACACTTCGATGTTCATCCATGGCTTTATCAAGGTAAATACCATATTGAGCTAATATTTTGTTACTAAATACTTTGGCATGTGTTCTCTCAATTTCTAAGACCAAATTTGGCCTTTGGGAAATTTCATTTTTACCCCTGTCTGCACACCACGGCCACCTCCAAAAAAAAGCCATGAGCAGTTAACGGGTTAAGGATTACTGAACACTCTTCTGTGGATGTCATCCCTTAATCCAACGCCATCTACTAGATGGGACAGAGATCATGAACACCAATCTTGAAGGTAATTCTTGACCAAATGGGAGCAGTGATTCTAATTATATACTGTATAACAAACTCATGATTTCAAGGATAGTAGGCTAATTTTGGCACATATCCAACACAGATAGTTAAATGTTGAATTCCGACTGCAAGAAGTGATTTAAAAAAAAAAAAAAAAAAAAAAAAAAAAAAAACGAGGTATTCAAAGAAGCAGTTAGATTACCGACAGCAGTGTGTGTACCAACGATCTCTCCAACTGTCTGCGTTGTTTACCAACCACTGCTGTGACTTGATGTGTCAGTGTATCAAACATACTCAAATATACCCAAGGAAGACAAACACTAATAACAGTCAAAGCTATGGGAAATTTAACGACTTAACCTAACCAAACCTGACCTAATCCAGCCTTTTACAGCCAACTTTCAAACTTAAAAATGTGCAATAGGAATGTTAGATAAGGCCAGCTACTGGTAGATGCCAGCGGAATATTTATGCATCCTAAATCCTCATTTACAGCTTTCAGAGGTAAGTTAGAAGCAATGTCCAGTAGGTATGATAATCCAGGAAAAATAATAAAGCAATCTGTGAAACTCATTTTAACACAAAATATGGAAAGGCCGCACCTGAGTAAAAAATTAATCATATACTGTATAGTCAATCCTTCAACTATGTGTGCATGGAGTAGACAAGTGGGCAGAATCATAAGACATAATCAATGCTCTTCTTAACTGCAATATGAACAACCAGGCAATGCTGGTGCGATGCCAAAGCAGCGAGTCCCTGCTGCAGGCACATCAGCACCACATCCATTTTGCGGATAGGGTGCCACCCCCATGGAAGGGGTGAGGAATCAGGCCTGTACCGTCATAAATTCGTCCCAAGAAAAACAAGACGAAGATCTGCATCCCGCAGTTCCCTGCTGCCGCTCCAGAATTGTCGGAGAATGGTGCTCATGTTTGGGTCTAATTGCTACAACACCCTTGACATATGGGCCATTTGTGCAGCGCTGTCGGCTACCTTACTGCCTGTAATGCCTACATATGAGGGTACCCAACGTAAAAGGCTAACCCGAGGGTTACTACATCTCATAAGACGACCACTGTTCACCTAAATACCGCCCTGAAAATGGAATACCCCTATACAGTAGCATACCATTGCCCACAAATACTGCCATTTATATTACCTCGGGAGAATAACCGGACAAGTAATTTAACTCATCTTATTCCACTTTAAAATGTAAGCTCGACCCTTACCTGATATCAACCGTGAGCTGATCATTACCAAAAGATAACCTTAGAGGCTCACACTCTCAACTCCAGCGGACTTCCCTTCCGTCAGCTGAGTTCCCGGAGAGTTCGGAATAGGAACTTCGGAGTACTCACTTTCGACGCCTCCCTTACAACAACTGAACAGAGCAATCAGCAATGAATTATAATTTTGTGGCTTACTTGGCTTAAACATTCAACCTGCGTAGTGACTGTGAAAGCTTGATTAAAAAAAAAAAAAAAAATCAAAAAGTTTGATAACCCATTGCCAAAGCCGCCCACAAGCGCCAAAAACCGACTCATTGATAACGAGCCCTTCCCATGCACAAACTCAGAAATTCACTTTTTTTTTTTTTTTTTTTTTTTTTTAATGCTGAGTGTTTTTAGGCCGACTCCTCGTACTAAAGACACTATTGAGCGGGGTCCTCTTTCCGGACCGGAAGTAATGCACTAACAAGGGAACAGGACATAAAAACTAGGCAGTCCACCTTTAACACATCTATTACCTTAATTACAACACCTTAACAATATCACATACGATGGTATTATAAACAGAGGATACAGATATACAGAGTTACGTTAGTGTAATATGGGATATTCACACACTCCTTAATTATGCTTTATAATAGGTTAAGAGTCCGTAAGTGGATGGGATTCACTTGTATCAAAGTCCAAAAGGTCTTAGCGTGTCGGGGCAATAGAGATGTCTGGGCTTGATGAGCCGAGGAGGGATTATTACTATAAATTAACAAGGGAGGTAGAATACTAGAGTTCACTGTTTAGGCTCGGCGCGGCAACTCTCGCCCGCACGTACACTGACAAGGGGGGAGACTACTCTAGATTGGACTTTGGGATAGCACTGCTCGGATGAACCCGGAACTTATAGTCTTTGTTAGGGGAAGGTATTTACGGACACTTTTTGGTGTAATCCCGCTGGTTCACTCTGTCACTGGATCACTACAGGAAAGGGAAAGTCACTATTCTTGCCCGAGTTTCTGGGGCGATATCACTTTGTCACTGTAAGGTGTAGGTCCTCACTCTAGTCACGGTGCAGGGAGACCCTCTTGCCTGGGGTCTCGACCTGTTGTAGGCCCTCCTCTGGTCACTGTGAAGGGAGGCCTGTCTGTGTTGGCCCTAGGGACTGGGGCCAAACAGGTGTAGCAGACGGGCCTGACGTCGTAGGGTCTGCGGCAGGGGGAGGTCGGCGTCAACGGGTTGCCGGGCTCGCCTAGGGGTCCGAGGGCTGCGGAGGTCTACTGGGGGACGTGCCGTCAGGTGTGGGCTGCGGCCTCGTCTCCCGCTGGTACCTGGGGAAGACAAGAATTTCCCGGAGGTAGGAGGTAGGTCCCGACTGGGACCAGGCCTCTGTTCAGGTGACACTTTAGGGGTAACTCCCCCGGGTGGTGTCCGGCTACTCCTGCAGGAGTTAGCTGGCTCTAGAGGACACATGGAGGCCGTGGTCTCTCTTGCACTTATGGAGGGTAGCACAGAGGCGACTCTCTCTCTTGTCTTTACAATTGCCGTGGCACCAGGTTGATCGGTCCTGGGACCCAATTGTGGCGGTGTGTGAGGGTCTCTTACCCTTAGAGCGGCTAGGGGCGTGAGCCCCGTACAATCCACTATTGGGCCTCCTGCCCTATTTGTTATAGAGGGCTCTCTTCCCTCGTCAAAGGACCTCCTGTCCTGATTGTGGCAGAGGGTATTACGCCCTCGTGGCTCACTGTGGCAGAGGATACAAGCCCCTCGTGGCTCACCTGGGTTACTGCGGCAGAGGAAGGTACTTCCCCGTGGCTCGCGGTGGCAGTAGGTGTAAACACCCCGTGGCTCACCTAGGGACCTCCTGTCCCGTTGGGGTGAAGTTGTGGTCGTCACCACAAGACTACGAGGGACTGACGTATCAGTCGCACCTCACTGCTGTCGAGGGTTAACCCGCCGTGTAACTTGTTGCGGGTCTGGGCTCACCTGGTGTTGAGGTAGTTGCGGGGAGAAGGGGCCCAGGTCAGTAGTGGTCGGATGACCCTCTTGTCCCGGGTCACTAACCGTTATCTCCTCCTCGGGTGGTGGGGTGGTGGTGGCCCGGTGGTGGTGTGGGGGGTGGCGGGGCGGAAGGTCCGGTCGCGGGCATTTTATTAGCCATGACAAAGAATGCACAGCATGAAGCGATTTATAAACGCTGGACTATCTAACGTAGCAAAGCCTCACAGTTGGATTTTTGTGTCCCCACTGCATGCACAGTGTTGTCGCTAAGCTACAGCTGTCACCCGAAAGTTTGCTTGCTTTGGGGGTTGCAATAATGGCGAAAATAATCGCATTACTCATTGTACTATCGGTTCTGCATACTGTTGATCAGAGGGCCGGATTTAAGTGTTGTGGGGCCCTAGAAGTACGCGGGGCCTGGTTGTCAGGGCTGCAGCACACAGGTCCATTTTTAGTCATATACAGTATTATACAAGTATCCACATGTAAATGCACCTTAGGCTTGGCAAAAGCAAAACTATCGTTTATGCGTGACAAAACATTCGTGTTTGAAAACACTCCTTTGATAAATATTAGAATATCACACTACTATCGGATAAATTAATGGCATAGAGAAAATAAACATATACTTGACTGAATAACTACAAACTCTGAAACTGCGAGACACTGAAAACTTTTTTTTTTTTTCCTCTGGCTCTGAATCGCGCAAGTGTGCTAACTATTCTGAATAGGTTTGTGTTCAGCACTCAGTATGGACAGCGATCCCATGCGATTTTGGCCGATGATACTACGCAGAGTTCTTGATCCTCTTCAGTTTCGAGATGTTCGTCACAAACACTGACAGGTAAATACGTAGTGCTATCTCCACGTTGGCGAACGCTACCACCATATCACATCTATGTATTGTGGAAAACGTACTCGTTTCTGACCATTTTTCAGAGTCTTCTGTCTGCATCGTCTTGAGAAATGGCTGGAGTGGTAATGCACTGTACAATTTCCGAAACCAGACAAGGTTCCAGGTCAATGGGATAACTATTGAGCAGGTCGGCAGCGTGGTCCCGAAGCTTGTCTGTCTGCATGGTCATTATCTGAAAGAAGGCGAATCGTTTGCTGGAATGTTTCATAAGCCCTGAGGCGATCTCATAGTGACGTTGATAGCTGATCAATGATGGATATGCAGGACGTGGTCCTGAATCTCTCCTTCTGGGTGGTAGATGAGTGTCCTGATCTGCGCTGTCTACTTCATTGTGATGTCGCTTCCTCTTTCGAACACGTCCCTGATCATATACGCTATGATCACATTGTTCAATAGCGATCTGTTCATAGTCGTCGAACCATTCCTGCAGATCCAGTACGAATCCTTTCAGTGACTCGAGTAGTATTTTTGTGTGTGTGTGTGTGTGTGTGTGTGTGTGTGTGTGTGTGTGTGTGTGTGTGTGTGTGTGTTCAGATCGAGGCTCGGCTTCTATAACCGCTGACTTGTCGCGTTGATTCTCTTCAGAATTTCCTACCATGTTACTCATAGAATCACCGTCTCAAGTTTCTCCAGTTCCTTCAAAATAGCAGATGCCTCACATCTGGCGTCTGCGTTTAGATGATCGTCTATCTATCTACCTATCTATAGCCCGACGCCCTAATCTCGCAAAGGGTGGCCGCAGACAAAACGCCTCCAAGGCAATATGTCACCCACCATTTGACTACCCTCCCCCCAACTCACCCCCCCCTCCCTCATATACCTCTCAACTCCATCCCTCCACCTTATCCTCGGTCTACCCCTCCCTCTCCCTCCCTCCACCTCACCTACATACACCCTCTTAGTCAGTCTTTCATTCTCCATTCTCTCCACATGTCCAAACCACCTCAGTGTATTTCTCCTAATCTTCTCAACCACATCCACATCCACCCCACACCGTTCCTTCACTTCTTCATTCGTCAACCTGTCCCTCCATGTCACTCCACATGCTCCTCTCAAGTAACTCATTTCCACTGCTCTCACTCTTGACTTGTTCCCCTCTTGCAAGGTCCACGCCTCGCTTCCATACGTCAGGGTAGGGATCACAATACTATCATGCAGTGACTTCTTAACTTCCATACTCACCTCCCTATTTCTCATCACTACTTTCAGTGTACCAACAACCTTCCTTCCCTGCTGTACCCTTTCATGTACTTCATCCCCCAAAGTTCCATCCTTACTCATCACACTACCCAAGTACTTGAATGCACTCACAATCTCCATATCCTCACCATCCAACCTCACTGCACACTGTGACTTCATTCCTCTCAAACACCATAACTTTACTTTTGTTTTCATTAACTTTCAGCTTCCTCCTCCTACACACTGTCCCAAATTCATTCACCAAACCTTGCAACTCCCATTCATCTTCACTCAACAATACTGTATCATCAGCAAACAGCAACACCGGAAGCTTCCAAATCTCACCCTCATTCATTAGAGCCACCCCCACATCCACTGCCCTACCTTGCACCTCCTTTACAACCCCATCCATATATATATATTAAACAGCCATGGAGACATCACACACCCCTGTTTCAGTCCCACATTGAGATCAAAGAACTCACTCAGCTCACCATCCACTCGCACCGTAGCCCTAGCTCCCTCGTACATACTCTTTACAGCACTCAACAATTTCCCCTCCACTCCATATATTCTTAATACCTTCCACATACCTTGCCTATCTATTCTGTCATAAGCTTTCTCCAAGTCCATGAAGGCAGCATACACTTTCCTTCCCTTCTCTAGATACTTCTCCACTAAACATCTTAGAACAAATATCTGATCTACACACCCTTTTCCCTTCCTAAATCCCCCTTGTTCTTCTCCAACTAGCTCCTCTGTCATATGCCTAACCCTATCAATGAGTATTCTACCATATATTTTACCAGTCACACTAAGAAGGCAAATACCCCTATGGTTACCACATACTTCTCTCTCCCCTTTTCCTTTGTACAGAGGAACAATTATACCTGATTTCCAGTCCTCTGGAACCCTTCCCTCTTCCCAAGCCAATTTACACAACTTCCATATCCACTCCACAACAATCTCACCCCCATACCTAAGCATTTCACCACACACTCCATGAATTCCTGGGGCCTTTCCCAGCTTAATCTTCTTCATCGCTTCCACTACTTCCGCCCTACTGATCTCTTCCTCCCTCCTCTCATCTCTTCTTCTCCCAGCCATTCCCCAACCACTTATACTCACACTGCTCTCACTCTCTACATTCAACAAATCCTCAAAGTGCTCCTTCCATCTCCTCAATTTCTCTCTCTTCTCCACTAACAATCTATTATTCCTATTTATCACTCCCCTATTATTTCCCCTTTCACACTGCCTTACTTTCTTTACCTCCTTCCAAAACAATTTCTTACTCTCCCTCCATTTCACACTCAGATTCCTCCCAAACTCTTCATCCACTTTCTTCTTACTTTCCTTCACCAGTCTCTTAACCTCCCTTCTCCTGCTCACATATACCTCTCTCTTCTCTCTCTCATCTTCTCCCCTACCTCTACTCGCCAACCATTCACCATATGCCTTCTTCTTTTGTTCCACAGCTCGTTTCACCTCATCATTCCACCATGCTGTCCCTTGCACACCCTTGCATCTCCTCCTCACTCCACAAACCGCCTCACACGCTGCGCCTATCTCTTCCGTGAATATCTTACATACGTCTTCCACCTCTTCCATCTGCTCTAGCTCATACCTTCCCAATCTTTCTTCCACTATGCTCTTATACTCTGTCATTTTCTCACTATCTTGCAATTTCTCCACTCTTCTCACAGGAGCTGCTTCCTCCTGTCTTCCCCTTCGCCTCCTCAACCACTTTCTTTGCATCTTTACCTTGGCCATCACTAAGTGATGGTCCGAGACTCCATTCCCCCACCCTCTCCACACTCTTGCATCCAACACTTGTCTTCTCATTCGCTCATCCACACACACGTAGTCTATCATTGCCTTTCGTTCAACAAGTTCACCATCCATCCTCCTCATCACTCTCCATGTATACCGGTGGATCATCTTATGACGAAAGTAGGTGTTGGCTATTGCCAACCCCTTACAAGCACAGATGTCCACCAAAGCACTACCATTCCCATCTACTTAAGCTGGCACACCCCACTGACCAACCACTCCATCCACTCGTACATTCCCAACTTTGCCATTCATGTCTCCAATCAACAGCACTCTCTCGCTCCTCCCAGACTTGTCCATACATGCTTCTACATTCGCCCAAAACTCATCTTTCACTCTTGCCACTCGATCCTCTGTTGGAGCATACACACATACAATCGCCCATGCTTGTATACCTACTTTCATCCTCACCCATACAATCCTTGCACCCACTGTTCCATACTCTCTTATATTTTCCTTCCACTTCTTGCTTATCATCAGACATACTCCCTCTCTTGCCCTCTCATTCTCAGTGACTCCCGCACATATACCTGAACCATATTCCCATTCTCTCACCCTTTCACCTTTCCATTTAGTTTCAGTCAATCCACATATATCCACTTTTGCATCCTCAAGCACCTGAACAATCTCTCTCTCTTTCACTTCATCATTCACTCCTCTCACATTCCATGTTCCCACCCTAAGAATGTCCTCTGTCCGTTCCTTAGTCGTCAACGTATGGTCCGTCCGGGTCCGAGGCGCTTTGTTTGCTTTTTTAGTTAGTTCTTTTTACGGGGTGGGGCACTAACCCACCACCAACCCATTTAGTCGCCTCGTACGACAAGCAGGGATACTGGGGGATTATTCTTGAAACCCCCCTACCCCCAGGGGTAGTACCATGATATTCTGCTGGTGGTCATCGGTCAGCATCTCTACAACATCTGCTTGGGCCGACCACCATGTATCTGAAAGCACTTGACACCTAGCATGTGTTTCAGCATATGTCCATGTTTTCGCCAACAACAGATTCACGAGATAAACATACAGCCGTTGAATCATACCAAACATAGTCACAGCAGCCGTGCAGCATCTAGCAGCACACATCTCGACAAGGCTCAGAGAATAAGCCATGCAAGGAATAAACTAGGCAAATCCACAATGACTTTTTATGTGCGTCTAAATGCCGTAGTATTTTCCAAACAAGTTGCTGGCATTGTAATACGATTGACCGCGACAGACAGAGATCGGTGTTTTGTTCGTTTACAGAAAATCCAGCAATAATTTTGCGATCTACTTTCCGAAATGATTTAGTATAATAATGGTACGAACGTCCCTCTGGCATCACGTATGGGATAGTTAGACATAGCTGGTCCATGTGCGACACGTCTTGAGTAGAGTCCACTGATATATAGCAATATCTGGCCCCCTGAACTTCTGCTACAATGGCACGCATCACTTTCCCACCCAGCACATTGATTAGTTCGTTACATACTGTCGATGAGAGGTAGTTTACGTGACCATTCCCCTGGTTGGCATGTTTGTTGAGACGTCCGCGTTGGAAGTGCCGTACTTGCTAAGAAGCGCCATCGTTCCCAGGTAATTTCCGTTATGCACAGAATCTATCACCTCATCGTCACCATGGATAGCCAGACCACGTTCACATAGAAACATGAGGACATCGACGCGCCGTCGTCGTTGCACTTCGTACTAGTAATGCCGTTCTGACGTACTGACGAACTAGCCCCGCGTTAACGCACCCTAGCAAAGATTTTCTACTGGACAAGCTAGATACTACTTGTTTGTGCTGATCTGACTTGCTGTGCCCTTCTATTGACTCCCTAGCGTGTTTCCAGTCTTGGAATCTGGAAGTAAACCGACTTTTAGTGTGTGACATCCGACGGCACGTAAAACAGAGCAGATGGCCGGTCTCTTCAGAATAGCAAAGCCAGCTGAGATCGATTTCATCTCCATATAACGTTGTTTTCTGCTAAACATTTTTTTTTTTTTTTTACAATGACGAGTCTTTTTCGTCCCGGCCAGCAGAATTCTTGTAGTCACTCTCTACATTACGACATTCTGCATTACCCTTCTCGATCCAGCAGCTTCTGAACTCCTCAGGTAGTTGCTCTGGCCAGAGGCCAATGTCTTTTTCATAATCTTCAGCCCTTTCTCTGTCTTCTCCTGGACCACATTCTGCAGTAGAATCATTTGCGTCTTCATCACCCCTGAGTTCGCTAACTGCAGTACTTGAACCAGCAACAGGACCAGTAGCAGGTAATGCTGACGTAGTAGTAGTTCTGGTTTCCTTCTCGACTTCGTTGTTATCATGTTCAGTGTGAGATAACCCAACCGTTACTGTCGTACTCTTAAGCCAACCTGTGATTTTAGGGAGCTTGTTCTGCTCACTTGCAGCTTCAATGCTTTGCGTTCGTTTGGCTACACCAGACGGTATTTAATGTCGTTCGATCACGTTCACGTCCCGTCATGGCTCAAGCAGATTCACACAAAGGCTACACCTACAGTACAATCAAATGCAATGTTCAAGCAACTAACACCTAGTCACCTTCTATATAATAAATTCACAAATGAATTTAAACATGCTGACGCATAGGCACATAGATGTTGGTATGGGCTACTAATAATCAGGGAAGAACATAAACAGTCAATGGATGCCGATATATAATAATAAAAACACGCTGTTGTTGGCCGCAGCCAATACATTATTCGGCCTGGGTAGAAGGGTGTAAGTTACAGATGACATCAGTCAACTGCTACCAGGTACAGACACCAGGCTGGTAGAAGACCTTGCAGTTGGTGGCATACCTTGCTTCAAAATATGTTTAGTACCGTATAGTTTGCTCGTTTACTTACATATCTTTTTCATATAAGTACTTTGTTTTTCTGACATGATTATTAATATGATTGTTCACTGATTTATTATTAGCTAGGTATGTAGCCGGATTATGTTATGCTAGGGCAAAGGAAGCAATTACCATAATTCATTGTAATCACTGAGTCAGCACTGGTCCCCTGAAAAGCGCGGGGCCCTGGGCCGCGGCCCTTTGAGCCCTGCCCCAGATCCGGCCGTGCTGTTGATCCAATAATCCAAGCTATGAGAAAAAAGAAATCTGGGCTGCTTCAGGACTTGCAGTTTGTCTCAAATCGCGTTATGAAAATTATAACCCCGAAAACAAGTTACATAAACCAAGAATGCGGTATTTGAAAACGATTCGAAAAGACAAACCTTTAAATGGAAAAGAGAAATTTTACAATCAACTGCAGGAAACCTTTGGAACAGTAGCGTATCCAGAAAATGACATAAATAGTGACTGAAACGGGGCGTTTCGGACGACAGTTAGAGGAAACTGAGTGTCACTGGAGCTACTTGTGCTGGAGACAAATGCGGAAGGGGATAGAATAACATTTTTTTTTTTTTTAGTTTAAAGCCTCGTAACTATGAATACATTATATCAGCACCAAGACAGCCATCAGTGGACATGGCATAGACAAGAAACAAATCTTTATTTACTGATGTCAAAACGTTTCCTAGTGTTTCCTGTGATTTTGACCGTCGTTTAGTAACACCTAACTGAAAATAATAAAACCATGAAAACAGAGAAGGGTGGGTGGTGAACTGAATGAACGGAATGCAATGACTATGTGTGTGTGGATGACAGAATGAGACGGTATGAACTTGATGCGAGA
This sequence comes from Coenobita brevimanus, assembly GCF_032717465.1. Lineage (NCBI taxonomy): Eukaryota > Metazoa > Arthropoda > Malacostraca > Decapoda > Coenobitidae > Coenobita > Coenobita brevimanus. The sequence continues at coordinate 27,399,675 of NC_137047.1, read as the reverse complement.
GCATTCATAGGTTGGAGGAAAGGACTTTCTGACCACTACCTGGTGGTGGTGAAAGTCAAGGTACAAATGCGATGGATAAATAGGAGAGAAAGGCAGGAGGAAGCAGTCCATGCAAGGAGGGTGGAAAGGTTGCAAGAGGATGAAAATGAGGTAGAGTATAAGAGAGAAGTGGAGGAGAGATTGGATAAACATGATTTAGAGCATTTGGGGGACGTGGAAGATGTGTGCAAGATATTCACAGAAGAAATCTGTGCAGCGTGTGAGGTGGTGTTTGGGGTGAAGAAAGTCGAAAGGGGGTGCAAGAAACAGCACGATGAAATGAAGAGGTGAGACAAGCTGTGGCGCAAATGAAGAAAGCCTATAGTGAGTGGATGAGAAGCAGAGGCATGGAGGAAGCTGACAGACGGCATAGAGAGTTATATGTAGGGTGGGAGAGATAGGTGTAAAGATTAGTATGAGAGAGAGTAGGAGGAGAGTGGACGAGGAATCTGGAAGGAATTTAAGTGTAAAGTGGACAGAGTGTAAGAAAATGTTCTCGATGGAGGTAAAGAGAGTTAGACAGGGTGATAAAGCAGTCAGTAGGGGGATGAAAGTTAACGGTAGACTGATAGTGGAGAAAGGAGAATAAGTGAGCAGATAGAGCGGACACAAAGGAATTGTTAAACATAGAGAATGAAAGTAATGTTAGTATAAGTGGCTGGGTAATGGCTGGGAGGAGGAGGGAGATGAGAGGGGAGAAAGAGATCAGTAGGATGGAGGTAGTGGAAGCAATGAAAAAAGTCAAAATGGGGAAAGGCCCAGGAATTGGAGTGTGTGGTAAAATGCTGAAGCATGGTGGAGTGGCAGTAGTAGAATGGATATGGAAGATGTGCAGATTGGCCTGGATGGAAGGTAGAGTTTCGGAGGAATGAAAGTCAGGTATAATTATTCCCCTGTACAATGGAAAAGGGGAAAAAGAAGTGTGGCAATCACTGGGGCATTTGTCCTCCTAGTGTAATAGGAAATGTATATGGTAGAATGCTTATTGACTGAGTTAGAGAAATAACATAGGAATTAGTTTGAAAACAGAGAGGTTTTACGAAGGGAGGAGGTTGTGTGGATCAGATATTCATCCTAAGGTCTTTAGTGGAAAAGTTTCTAGAGAAAGGAAATAAGTTGTATATGGCCTTCATTGCTTTGGAGAAAGCATATGATAGAGTGGACAGACATGGATTGTGGAAAATATTAAGAACATTCGGGGTAAATGGGACGCGCTGAATGCCGTGATGAGTACTTACGAGGACGCTAAGGCTGCAGTGCGTGTGGATGGTGAACTGAGTGAATTTGCTATCTGAATGTTGGACTGATATAGGGATGTGTCATATCTCCAGGCTATTCAATCTGTATATGGATGATATTATAAAAGTGTTATAATGTACGTCAGTGGATGTTGGAGCGGTACTTATGAAAGGGCAGTGTTTGGAAACTTCCTGTTCTGTTATTTGCAGATGATTATGAGCGAGGGAGAGCAGCGAGCGAAGCGATGTTTACGTTCAGTTAAGAAATGAGTGGCCCGACCCGACCCGACCGCGATGGTTTCTAGATGATAATAACTTTTCTACAATGTGAGATGGAGAATTGGTTCTTTCAGCAGGTAGTAAATACATTCAATAGATTTTATTTTTAGCTACATACTGTATTTACTCATGAGACTAAAGAAACCGCTTGGAATCCCCAGCTCTCCAAGGGAATGTACCGAGGGCTTCAACTGACATGCTCCACTATGAAATCGAATTAAAAAAGACTTCCTGTTGTAACACTATGTTTCCTTGCATGAATTCTAACAATTAAAAATCGGATATTGCGCTCATAATTTTGGATGAACGTTTTTTCTATGTTTAGGGGATGAAATCAGCAAAGGTAATCGCCCCATTTCTGAATTTTATCATTTTATCAATAGTCAAACATTTAACGACGCAGCTCGTTAACACGGCAAGTCGGGAGCAGAGCTGTGAATATTGCGCTTGTGATAAATGCTACGGCGCCTCGCAATATGCACGTCCAGAGAAAAAACGCAAGAAAGTAAATATTTTAGTGCAATTATTCATGTGTTATTGTTCAGCTACCTCACCAGAAATGCTGAAAGTTTACACCAAGACGAAACTATGATGATAGGAATATGTACAAACGTTTACTCGCTCGTCACGCGCACACAAAACGCATTTTTTTTTTTTTTTTTTTACGTGTCCGACTCTGGGCAAAGGCTTCAGGGCCTATTTCTCGAGGGTAGTGACCTATCCCAAGGCCCAGTAGTCCTCCTACACCTCCACATGTCACCACTTCGGCGCTAACACCCACCATCCATATGGAATACAAGCTAGAGCTGTCTCATACAGGATTGGTGTATTGGTATTAGCGGGGGTATTTGTACGACATGTCGGCGGGTCATCTAGCAGATCAGGAAAGTCTGCTTTTTAGGATATTCAATTCCTTAAACTGTTCCCTGCCCCCAGCCGGGATTCGATCCTGGGTCCATTAGGACTGCAGGCCGCCTCTCTACCGATTCAGCCACCGCCTCCTCATTTTACTGGTACTGTATTGTTAAATGAAGAAGAAGTACTATACTGTGTTCTCCTAAAATAAATAATGATAACAGTAAAGTAATGGTCACTGAGAGAGAAGATAACTCTCAGGGATGATGTGCTAGTGAATGGAGAAATATTAATTTTAGTACGAGTACTTGGGTGGAGCAACAGCAAACAGACAAATGTGAAAATGCTATAAAAAGAAAAGACGCAGCGGGAAGGAAAGCGGATGGTGCTATGATGGTTTCGGTGTGGAGGTTGCAAGAGGATTGAATGATGGAGTTTTAGCAAGAGGACTGAATGATGCTGTTTTAGTTGACCCCACACTGAAGTCTTTTGCCAGTAGGGTTGAAGAGAGGGCTTAGATGGCACAATACAAACTTTCAAATCCGAAATGCTTGGTTCCAAAGGCTTTACGGAAAATGGAATATTTTGGAAAGTGGAGTCATAGGGATAACAATGAGAAAATCGTATATAAAAAAATAACACACAGTACCATGACCAGTAAATGTATAGGAGTACCTCGTTTTAGTAATATGTCATCCGCTGCTACACTTGTTCACAAATAAACTTTCTTCAAATAAGCCCCGACTGTGTGAGGTCAGAGAACATTAACACCCACCTATTGCATTTAAAAATATTTTGGAAAGTGGAGGTTTTTGGAAAATGAATATTCGGATTTGGGATGTTGTGTTGTATGGTCATATGGAAAGTACTGGTGTATTGTAAACAGAGTGGTACAGTGTGTGAGTTTAAAGGAGGAAGAAGGCATGGTAGGCCAAAAATGTGGACACATACAGTATGGTAAATGTTCTCGTATGTAAAAACATGGTATCTATGGAAGCTGATGAAGCTAGGGATATGACAGAATCATGCTGGCTGCTACTTAAAAAAAGAATCTTCGATTAAATAATACTTTCACATGGCAATGTTTCTTTAAAAAGCACTGACCGGTCTGAGGGTTCTCATCACTATCCCCCCCCCCCTTTCCCAACAGGATGTGAAGGGAGGAAGAAAACTCCCAGAGATGCCAGGAGGTTTCTCGGGTGTGCGGAGGAAGTGGAATCTTGGGCACCACAACAGGAAGTGTTCCACGGTCCCTTCAACCCAGGGACACCATTGGTATCATGGGTACTCTATCATACCATAACGGAACAGGTGACTTGCGAGGCCCAAGTAGCCCAACCGCAATATGCTAATTGCAACATCAGCATCCCTGCGAATGGCGAGCCCAAGGATGTGAAGAGAAGTTAGTGTGAAAACGCCCCAGGTGAAAGACAGGAAGGGCAGTCACAAGGATTGCATTCCATTACGACATGCAGGCACCACGTGCGAGGTTAGAGACTGCGACAGGATCAGGTGCCACGGTTACCAACGTGCTGGAGTTTTATTACCATGGATGCCTACATGTGAGGGGATCCACTGACGGCGAAAGCACCAGGGTAGTGAAGCAAGGAGAAAGAGGTGCTCCAAAATGTCAGGGACTAGCTTGACATGAGCCACTGGACGATCTGTGAGTCAGTATATAAAACCACCAGTTTGGGGTGGAGGAAGCCTACTTCTATTACTATACTGACGTCCAGGGACATGAACGAATGCTCACAGGGCCGTGAGTGATTGGATATACATTATATGCGAAGGTTCGGGAATGCTTTTTCGACAGCGTTTGTTCACGTTCGTTCGCCAAGTGTAACTCCACCATTCACGGTCAAAATTACTGTGCAGTCATGGTGCTTCTGCAATCAGTGGTTCTGACAATACGCAAGTAATGAGACTGTGCAATTTTTAATGAGTGGCGCACCTCGTAAAGATGGGTATGACACAGTATGTATAGCAATAATTCTAGCTCTAGAGCAGTGGCGTAGCCAGAGGGGTGATCAGGGTGACACTGACCTCCCTTGTGATATGCCTGGCCACCTCAAATTTCCGAGGGATTATTTCCAGCCTTCTCAGAAGGGTCTTCCTTGGGCCATACCATAACTAGGCCGCCCTATCTTTAAAACCCTAGCTACGCCCTCGCCCTAATCATATAGCTCAAGAAGAAAGAAATAGATGGGTGTTGAAGAAGGGCTGGCATAAGAAACGATCAAAATTCACACAAAATACCCTTTTACAGGACCATGAATGCTCCGTCATTATAATACACCGTAAGGCATGATTGTACAAGCGTCATGATTGACGAGAAAATATCCATCCATGTTATGTAAGGAAGAGGAGCGCTTGAGACGACTGAAGGATAAGATCTCGGATATGATACCAGAAGTGGCTGAAAAGGTTATTATATGGAACATTTTAAGGACTACTCAAATCAAAATGGTCAATGGATTAAAGAAGAAAACTTAATGGTTGAACGAAATATAAGAGTATGTCATGTCACGAAGCAACTGTGGAATGACAAAGAGATGAAAGGAACGTGAATGAGAAAATAATGTACGGGACCTGGAACAAGATCTGTCAGGAACCAAGAAGCTTCTTTGCAACATTGTCAAAAGTTATAGGGAGACACAGGGCAGTCATATTTAATATGGAACGAAGGTACACAGCTACTACTGGATGCAGGACATATTGCTCTAAGATGGTGAGAATACTTTAATAATCTATTGATAGTTACAGAGAATATTGAGGATCGTGTGGTTGGTGAGGAAGATGATGATGAAGATATAACTGCAAATCCAAATGATAGGTCTGAGGTTGTCCATGCACTGAAATCTATGACACATGGCGAAGCTAAAAGGCATGATGGATTGTTTACTGAAATGATTAAGGAAGTGGAACCAGAAGTATTAGACTGGTTAACATACTTTCAACACTACTTGGACGGAGGGGATGATTCCAGAAGACTGGACAAAACCTGTGATATATATATATATATATATATATATATATATATATATATATATAGAGAGAGAGAGAGAGAGAGAGAGAGAGAGAGAGAGGCTCGAAACAAGAAAGTGGAAATTACTGAGGGATATCCCAGTTACGGCATAAAGAAAAGACTTAAGAGGGATAACTGAAAAGAAATTGAAAGACATAGCAGAAGATAAACTAGATAATAGTCAACATGGTTTCGTTTCGGAAGAAGCACTAACAACCTTGTTTTTGTACTGGAAACATTGTTTGAGAAATCATGGGAGCAGAATCAGGAAAAGATACTAACATTTGTTGATCTCGAAACGGCCATTGACTATATAAATAGAAATAAGTTTTGGAGAGTGCTCGAAGATGAATACTAATAAATAAATAAGAAGCTAATCAGAGTTATAAAGATCATCTTAAAGGGAGAGAAAGTGATGGAGTCTGGTATGAAGTTAAGACTGGAGTTAGGCAGGGAGGAGTTCTTTTTCCTTTGCTGTTTATTTTCTCTACGGATAAATGTTTGAGGGATGTTAACAATCGGAATGAAGTGACAAGTATGATATATGCAGATGACATAGTTATGGCAACATCAGATGAATCAACAATGCGGGTTGCAATAAGTAACTGGAACAATGCACTGAAAAAAAAAATGGAAATGAAAATAAATAAAAACAAAACAGAAGTAATGAAGAGCCACAGAAATTATCATTACTGGAATCTATTTATACACAACCACCAACTGAAAAGAGAAAAAAGTTATTAGTATCTGGGAGTAAAATGTAATGAAGATAACTTACAAGAACAAGAAATAAACCACAGAATTAGTAAATATAATTCAAACTTACAAGCTTTATACCCAATAATGATAGATATGTTCCAGCCAAATGTAAGACCATCACATACACAACAATATTAAGACTAATTCTTCAGTATGGATCGAAGTCGTGGGCCATTATCTCAAAGATGAAATCGAAAATACAAGCCGCGGAAACAAATCTGTTAAGAATTAAATAAGGGAGTTCCAAAAATGGTTAGGTTGAGAATTATGGATAAAAGAAGAGAAATGAACATCGAGTCAATTTTGAAAGTAGTTGGGGAGTCCAAGATGATGCGGTTTGGACATGCAGAAAGGACGGAAGAGAGATTCTCAAAGAGGTTTTCAAACTGGACGCCGACTGGAAGAAGACCTGTTGGCAGACCCCGAATGAGGTAGCTACTCGTAGATGAGGTAAATTCTTCCTTGTCCAGTGTTGAGAGCACACTGAAAGATGTAATGGAAGGAAGGACATAATTATGACGATAGACAGGAGTAGAAAATAATGATTGAGAGACGGGGACTGTCATGCAATAAATATCCTGCCGACTGGTGAGGTGTGGATAGTGACGGAACAAAATGTGTGAACTAAATAAGGAGCATACAGCTACAAGAAGGGATTCATGGTCGCTTCGTGGGCGCGGGTGTAAAAAAGCTTTGGACTCCCTCTTTCAACTTCGTGGCAGGTAGGATTAACTCGAGGGGACGAAATCGTCAGGAGTTCGCCTAATAAATTTTCTTCGAGTACCAGCAGCTGAAAAAAAGTAATTTATATTGATTTTCTGAAGACTCTAAGTGCTAGGATTTCTTTCAGTTGAACAAAATCTGGTCTTACTCCGAATAAAATACTTAACTGGAACAACAGCAATGAAAGGGTTGAAAAATGCGGGATCAGTCAATGATAAGAAAGGGCATCTCAGTAGTCGAGGCAAGATGAAGTGAGAAGGGCATAGAACGGTAACAACTGGTCATATGCTACCTCCTCCCAGGTATAGAGACTCGAGGCTAGACAATCGTAGTCCAGTACCTTTAAGGCAGTCTAGCAACTTGCCTTGTTATCAGAGAAGCCGCACATCCATCCACCCATCTACCCCATCCATTCTACCCCACAGCCCAACCACAAAAGCCACACTCTCTACTCATCCCGCACGCCCCCCCCCCCCCACCACTCACTCTGTCCATCCACTTGCCCACCCACCCTGTCTACCCATCCACATTGCCCACCCACACACCCATCCCTAGCACTAACTTACCTTGCCCACTCACTCACCCACCCCCCACTGTCCATCCACCCACCCACCCACACTGCCCATTCACCCACCCACCCATCAACACAACATTCACACTGCTCACCACTCAAGGTCCCACCCACATTATCCACCTCCCTCTGCACACCAATCCACTAAGTTACTTCACCCACCCACCCACCCAACGACCCACCTATCCACCCAAACATCCCGCACACCATGCCTACCCCACCCATTAGCCCACCAGCCTACTGACTTGCCCACCAAGATCGACCAGTAGGATGACTTGCAAGCTCAGAGAGAGAGAGAGAGAGAGAGAGAGAGAGAGAGAGAGAGAGAGAGAGAGTAGCATTTATAGCACAAATAACCAGCCTTGGCATTACATAATAAAAAAAAAAAACCTGCAGTCACGTCTTTGGGATGGAACCTCTGCATGGACGTCATACCGACTGGGGTGTTCTAATCACTACACCACCAGACGGGAAGGGCCAGACAACTATTCACCTGAGGCATTGGGGCTGAGAGATGAAGATGGTCCCGTGCCCAGACTGACTCTACTGCATTTAGTTTAACCCACTGAAGGTCTCTAACTCCCCTCAGCTTAGTTCATGGTCAGATGCGGTAAGACTGGAGAGTAGATTTTACTAGCAACCAAGGAGACTCATAATCACCTCATAGCTAAGGTTCACCGAATTTCATGTAACCCCGACTTAGAATTCAAACTGTGGGAGTTTGACCCTATTCCGCCACGGGAAACCTGCGACCTGACAAACTTACGATAAATTTCCTCTCGTAACTTTAACTCTGATCTGCAGGAAGACATAGAGGAGGTGTGCACAATCCTATCTCCGTCCTTCCTGAGTGGCTTTATGAGAACAGTAAACCCCAACCAAGCCTCAGATTTAAACTCTTATGGGTCCGGTCCGGTTGGTTTATCAGTGCCAGACATGATGCAGGTGACAGGGAAATCGTTATGACTTAAAACGTGAAATGGGGTTTTCTTATTCCAACATTTACACCGACCTACACGATCAGATAATTTGTATCAGGATATGCGATGCCAGAAGGTAGTTTTCTTTTTGTGGGTATTAGATTTATACGACTGGCTCTTTGAAATGCAGGGGAGGGAGGTGATAGATACAGCCTTTAATGGCCCAATCACTCGTATCCCCAGACGTTCTTATTCACTTGAGGAAAGAACTTTTGGGGTTGGGGGTTAAATACCACATTCATAAGCCCCACGTCTGTCAGATGTCTCCCCTAAACCTAAAAAGTTATCAAAAAGTCGTCTGTTGGTAGCAATAATAAAAGACGTCACCGGGCTGAATGTATTAGACGCTTTCTTTAATTTGAGCTTAATACTGCACATGCAGCTCCGTGCTCTATCATCCATTCACTTGATGTAGTGCTGCCTTCAAGTGACTCTACACTGAGTGACAGGCCAAACAGAGTAAGTTCTTGTATACCAGGAAATTATTTACTGCGTCGTGGTAATGATACACCCTATAAACAGATAGCAGGTGGTTTAGTGGAATAAGGTACTCCAACTGGATGTGGCCCAGGAGTTCAAATCCAAGAGTTGGGGTTTATTACGCTCATTATGCCATTCAGCGATAAGTAACTGGTTATTCTTGCCGTAAATGTCTGGATCGAGAAGCCCACCCGTAGCTCCAGGCCCCTACGACACTGATGGGAATATAAAGGTGTAATGCCATTAAAAAAGAAAGTGCCAAGAGAGTGACACCTGCCCCTACAGTCGGTCAAAGGGCCAAATTTCTGACTTCGCCTTGTAACCTTGACCGATGACCATTTTTCTCAAGATCAAAACACTTCATCCTTGCCTGACCATCAACGCTTCCGCCAAGTTTAGTTCACACACACACACACACACACACACACACACACACACACACACACACACAAAGCACTTAGAAAGTGCAAAACCTGCGTCTTGCAATTCGTTTAGTTCGTTTAAGGGCCGAACATCTGACACTGCTTCGTAACCTTAATTTAGAGCAGTTGCTCACAATATCGAATTGCTTCATCCTTGCCTGACCCTCAACACTTCCATAAAGTCTTATTCTTAAAAGGATAAATTACAAGTTGACCTTGCACCTTGGATCCGTCGTTCTCAAAACCGGACCTCTTCTTCACTGGCTGACCCTCAATATTTCCAATAAATCTGGTGTAAATTGAATAAAGAAAAGTTTGAACTAAGTGGTCTAACATTGATCTTGCTCGCGACCTTGGTCTCTGACAGACTTGCCTTACCCTCAAGTCTGATTCAAATCAGACACAAACTGTTTAAGCTGACCTTGCCATGTGACCTTGACCTTCAGCCTACTTTTTCTCCCAAACAATAGGTTAATATTCTGGCTGAAGTTCAGCCCTTCCTCCAAGTTTGATTTAAAAAAATAAAATAAATAAAAACTGCTTTAGTTATTATATTCACACAGATACACGCGGCCTGAACTTTGTCCAGTGACCTTGACTTTTGAATGACTGTTTATAACCGAATTCCTTTTTCTTTACCAAACCCCCAACCCTTCCACCAAGTTTGGTATAAATTGCATCAAAACTTCTGAAGGTGACCTAACCATGTGACATCTGCTTTAACCCTGCCCTGTGACCCTGTGACGTTGGCTATTGATTAAGTGCCCCAAACTGATCCCTTTCGTTCTTGTTTTACCCTCAATGTATCCAGCAAGTTTAGTTTAATTTGGATCACAACTATTTATATTGATCTTGCAGTGTGATCCTGACCTTTGACCCTGCCCTATGACTTGACTGCTGACTGAGTGTCTTTAAAATCGAATCCCTGTGCCATTGCCTTATCCTCAAGCTTCCCACCAAGTTCGGTCTAAACTGGATCAGAACTGATTATGCTGACCTTGCCATGTGACCTTGACTATTGACTCTGCCCCGTGACTCTGACCGATGACTGACTATTCAGAACTGTATCTCGTCGTTCTTGCCTTACCCTCAAGCCTTCCAGCAAGCTTGGTCTAAATCGGATTAAAATTATTTATGCTGACCTTGCCATGTAATCCTGACCTGTTTTTTCGTCCTTGTCTTACTGTCAAGCCTTCGGTGTAAGTAGGATCAAACTGTCAATACTAATCTTGCCATATTACTTTGATCTTGAATTTTCACTGATGGAGTTACAAACCGGAAACAACCTC
>NC_137047.1:27356512-27386512 GCF_032717465.1 Coenobita brevimanus | reverse complement strand
CAGAGTATAAGAGAGACGTGGAGGAACGATTGGGCAAATATGAATTGGAGCAGATGGGAGACGTGGAAGGTGTGTGTAGGATATTTACAGAAGAAATATCTGCAGCATGTGATGTGGTGTGTGGAAGGAAGAGAAGACGGAGGGGGGGTTCAGGAACAGCGTGGTGGACTGAAGAGGTGAGACAGGCTGTGTCACAAAAGAAGAAAGCATACAATGAATGGATGAGAAATAGGGGCGTGGAAGAAGTTGAGAGGCGGAAGAGAGAGTTATATGTAGAAAGAAAGAGAGAGGTGAAAAGATTAGTAAGAGAGAGTAAGAAGAGAGTGGATGAGGAATTTGGAAGGAATTTGAGTGTAAAGTGGAGGGACTGTAAGAAAATGTTCTGGAAAGAGGTGAAAAGAGTAAGACAGGGTGGAAGTGAAGTTAGCAGGGGAGTGAAAGATAAAAATGGTAGATTACTAGTGGAGAAGGGAGAAAAAGTGAGCAGATGGAGAGTACACTTTAAGGAATTGTTGAACATACAGGATGGAAGTAATGCGAGTATAAGTGGCTGGGGAATGGCTGGGAGAAGGAGGGAGGTGAGAAGACAGGAACAAGTCAGTAGGATAGAAGTTTTGGAAGCAATGAAGAAAGTTAAATCGGGGAAAGCCCCAGGAATTGATGGAGTGTGTGGTGAAATGCTGAAGCATGGGGGAGAGAAAGTAGTAGAATGGATGTGGAAGATGTGCAAATTGGCCTGGGAGGAAGGTAGAGTCCCGGAGGATTAGAAAGTCAGGTATAATTATTCCCTTGTACAAAGGAGAAGGGGAAAAAGAAGAGTGTGGTAATCATAGGGGCATTTGTCTTCTTAGTATAATAGGAAAAGTGTATGGTAGGATACTTATTGACAGAGTTAGAGAAAGAACAGAGAAATTAGTTGGAGAAGAACAGGGAGGCTTTAGGAAGGGAAGAGGTTGTGTAGATCAGATATTCATTCTTAGATCTTTAGTGGAAAAGTTTGTAGAGAAGGGAAAGAAGTTGTATGCAGCTTTCATGGATTTGGAGAAAGCATATGACAGGGTGGATAGACAAGGATTGTGGAAAGTGTTAAGAATATATGGAGTAGATGGGAAGTTGTTGAATGCTGTGAAGAGTATCTACGATGGTGCGAAGGCTGCAGTGCGTGTGGATGGTGAGCTAAGTGAATTATTCTCTTTGAAGGTTGGGTTGAAACAGGGATGTGTCATGTCTCCATGGTTGCTCAATCTGTACATGGATGGGGTAATAAAAGAGGTACAAGGTAGGGTAGTGGATGTTGGAGTGCCCCTAGTGAGAGAGGATAGTGTTTGGAAACTCCGTGTACTGTTGTTTGCAGATGATACTGTGTTGTTGAGTGAAGACGAAGGGAAGCTGCAAGGCTTGGTGGATGAGTTTGGGAGAGTGTGTAAGAAACGGAATCTAAAGGTGAATGTAGGGAAGAATAAAGTGATGGTCTTTGAGAGAGGTGAAGTCAGTGAATGTACAGCGAGGTTGGATGGTGAGGAATTGGAAAATGTGAGTACATTTAAGTACTTGGGTAGTGTGATGAGTAAGGATGGAGGTTTGGAGGGTGAAGTGCGTGAAAGGGTACAGCAGGGAAGAAAGGTTGCTGGTTCTTTGAAAGCAGTGATAAGAAACAGGGAAGTGAGCATGGAAGTGAAAAAGTTACTACATGACAGTATTGTGATACCAACTCTAACGTACGGAAGTGAAACTTGGACGTTGTTGGAAGGACACAAGTCAAGAGTGAGAGCAGTGGAAATGAGTTATTTAAGAGGAGCCTGTGGAGTCACATGGAGAGACAGGCTGACGAATGAGGATATAAAGGAGCGTTGTGGTGTGGATGTGGATGTGATAGGAAGCGTTATGAGGAACACACTGAGGTGGTTTGGCCATGTGGAGAGGATGGAGGGTGGAAGACTGACGAAGAGAGTGTATATGAGTGAGGTGGAGGGGGGAAGAGGGAGGGGGAGGCCGAGGATAAGATGGAGGGATGGGGTGGAGAGGTATATGAGAGAGGAGTGTGTGAGTTGGGAGCAGGGCAGTGAAATGGCGGGGGACAGGGCGACTTGGAGTCGATTTGTTTGTGGCCACCCCAAGCGGGATTGAGGCGTCTGGCAATATATATATATATATATATATATATGGAGCTTCTGTGGTACAGTGGTAAAGTGTGCGTTCTCGTACACTGAAGAACGAGGGTTCGCGCCCCGCCGGGATAATAAACTTTGGGAGCGTTCTTCTGGCCACATACTGCTTTGGCGGACACGAGGGGTGCTGTGGTTGAACCAGTGTCGCATACTAAAGTATGCTTGCACCCAGTGGGCCTGAGCGGGCCCATTACACTTGGTTCAAAGACCACACACACATCCAAAGCCACTCGAACACAACAATTACACTTACAAGCACTTCTCACCCTACATACAATCTCTACTAGACAGCCAAAGCCACTTGGTAGAGATACATTGGCTGTATCGTCCCCACTTCGGTAGGGATAGGCCGGTCCAGCAGTGGACACTCAAACGGCTGATGATATATATATATATATATATACAGACGCGCGCGCGCGCGCGCCGGCTCAGTAGTAACGCTTTCTCCTGGCATCTGCTAAGACGGGGATTCGCACCTTGCTCAGGATGCGAAAAGTTTCACTGACGAAGCAGGTGGTTACTGTCCCCCTCAAGCAAGAGAGATGAGTATGTGCGTGTGTGAAGGTAAAGGTTTTGCCCTTAGATCGGACTACATGAGCTCTCAGCTCTTCCGGGAGGGTAAAAAGCAGATTTTGACCGACCCGGTGAATTACACACACACACACACACACACACACACACACACACACACTCATTCTCTTCTTCCCTTCCCCCTCCTCTGCTGAGTTAAATAATACCTGTCTCTTGCTCCTTGAATGTGGAAATAAAAAACTGTTCCTGGTGTGATGCCATGGCTGACGTACGCAATCCCTTCATTCCTATGATGTGCTTAATTACAACACCACCCACTGACAGGGAGAGCGGAATAGTGTTTAGATCCGCTTCTGTCTAATTCCCCTAGTTCTAATTCCTTCATCTCTGCCTAATTCTTTAGTTCTATCAAATTTTTCCAGTTCGATATTACACAACTTGCCAGAGCCCCCTTAGTAGAGAGGGATTTAACGGAGACCTAGTTACTCCCGTTAAAAATGCCTCTTCTAAGCTGCATACAGACATCTGGCGGTTGCATTAATGAGAAATACGTCCTCGAACTGAAAGGGTTAAGAATTCACCCGCTTCGCATAAGTGTGGGTGATTACTGTAAATTATACCTCTCCGCTAAATTGGTGTGTGTGTGTGTGTGTGTGTGTCTGTGTGTGTGTGCTCATGGAATGTACAGCCGGGGGCAAGAGTTCATGAAATTTACCTCCTCTGCTCCTCAATTTCCTCTCTTGGCTAATATTTCTAAGAGGATTGATACGTTTCTTTAGCCACAGATGAGTCGGAGATAATACGACAGCGAGGAAACTGACGGATATGATTTACGTGTGAAGCAGACAGAGTAGAATAACATGCGAACTTCTGATCCGGACGATACGGCTGCCTTTCAGATGAGCAATTAAGAAACTGTTACATAATTGTATGAAAAAAAAGTTTGCTTGGCTCCGAACATCGCGCCACTGGATTGCGAAAGTCACCGTTCACTCTCTCGTTACGTATCGTTTCGACGTGAAGCTATATCTACAACTGTGCAGCCTGGGCCAAAATTATATTCCTTGATTACAGTTATGATACGGGTAGTTGCTCTCGTTAACCCTCTAATCTTGTTGAGTATCTGTGAGCCGAATAAAATCGTCCGTCGAAAGTAGGAATTGAATATGAACTTCTGCAATGTCGGTAACTCTCTCTCTCTCTCTCTTTCTCTCTCTCCGCTTGCGCATTTTATTCAGGTTAATTCCGGAGTATTTTTATTCATGTGAGGAAATTCCAGCACTACGAGAGTTAATTGGAACAGTTTTGAACACTCAGCTGAACAAAATCGTCTTGTAGTAGTGTCGGTAAGGTAACAGCAGGTTCACAGAAGGCGAAAGTTTTAATATATTTGATGCCCCGGGTTTCTCCTCGGCATAATAAAATCGCCTGTCGTGGGCCGAAACAAAACTCACGGTATGTAATTCCCAGGCGTTCGGGTGTGAGCGATGTGTTTCAGCGGTTTCCATCGTGTTCCATAACGTAACGAGAAAGTGATCTGACTTTTGACCTTGGATGCGTAAGTGCTACGTGTGGGGATCATTAAGTGTGATTACTTGCACACTAGTCATTACAAACACGACTCTTCCCTAACGGTATTCCACCGGGCTCCGCTTTTCCATCCACACTTTTCAAAGTACGAATACATACATACCGTAGCATTCCTATACAACGGCCGACGAACATACCCTCATATGTAGATGACATTATCATAGCTACCACACACCACATCGTAGGCACAACCTGCACACTGCAACAAGACTACCTCAACATACTTCAGGCATGGGTAGATGACAACAGGTTGACGATCACTTCAACCAAATCCACTACCACACTTATCACCAGCAACAACCATGATGACAGATACACCCCCTAGCATCGCACTTAGCAATGTACCCGTGCCACACACGCACACACAGACCCTCTCCATTAAGATCCTTGGAGTGACATACGATACTATAATATACTCACCTTCAAAGACAATAAAAACGAAATCAAGAAACGGTACACCCCCAGACAACGCACTCAGGGAAGTTAAAGGGACAGAATTGGACAACAAAACGAAACGCTCTCCCTACTTTACATACAAAATACTTGATCAGTGATGTCTTGTGCCTCACCAGCACGGGCCCCATCCTACCCAACACTCCATAAAACACTTTGCAGACCATACATAACAATGCTCTGTATCATTAATGGCTGCACCGATACCACTCCCTCAGTCAATGCTCTGTATCATTAATGGCTGCAAAAATACCACTCCCTCAGTTCACTCACACTTTGAAACCAAAACAGTTCTACTTGGCAGCCTGTGCTAACACTCAATAACCCTGTCACATTCGTACTGTAACAAAGCCTTACAACACAAGACAAAAGCATCACCACACTCTCTTCACTAACATCACACCTCCAGACACTCCAACGGTAACAGTGAAGAAAGACCTACATACCCATTTCACGTGCAGGGCAATAAAACACCTCGACTAGAATACTGCATTACAATATCCTCCTCCCGACATCTATACATCAGAAGTATCCTAAATAATGCTGATCAAGTTTACCTGCCTAGAGTTAGTTCAGGACAGCACCTAGGTCTCCTCAGTTACCAGTTTTGATTTTGGGTTGGGTGGAATCAGAGATGACACGAACCTACTTGTAGAACAGCATTACATTGCATAACCCAGTTTGTGGAACACTGCACGACACATGTCACGCAAAGGCGCAGACACATCAAAGGTGTGGGCAACCTATGGGACGACCCCACTGAAGCAGTTGTTTACTTGCGGTCAACAGGCCTGTTGGGTCAAGTATGACCAGAGTTGACCAACAAAATAACAGAAATAACAACAATTTGCACACAACTTCCGAGTTTTACTGGCTAATATATTATGGTATTTTTTTTTTAATTCTCAAGGGAAAAATGATTTTCTTTTTCTGTTTCTCAGTGTTGATAACTTCATTTTTGTTGCCAACCTCGCAGCCATGCCATCACGACTTCTTTCTGGACCGCTTGGCTTGAAATCTAGGTCAGTAAAGTACATGGGTCTGTTATTTCGACATCCCTTTCTTAGGTTTTACCCTTCACTCTTTAAAAAGGTATCATAGGCCTAAAAGTGTAAAAATGATGGGCAGATAACCACCAAAAGAAGGGCACGGGACCATCACACGCCAAAAGAACCATCTCGGTAAAAGCATGTACTGTATTCTGTTTGGCTCTGGACGGTTCAAGTCCAGTTCGAGTATGTCAACTAATATATTATACATGTAAAAGAGAAAACTGATTTTGTGTTTGCTCTTTCTGGGAAATACTACACTAGAACGTCATGTACTTGCTTGTAAATGTTGCCTTTGTATTTTAATTCTTGACGTTCACTTTATTGGAGACTTTGTGATCGGGAGGGCTTAATTACAGCCTTCGTCATTTCATCCTCTACTAAGGGACACTCTCAAAGTGGCTGTCGTAAACCGGTCTGGTAACAGCGGGAGTCAAATCAAAATTACGTCCTCATGTTGAAGGGGTTAAAGCTCTATAGGCCTCCCCTCCTCTGTATTATCTGCAGAAGGGCACTTGGTGTTCTGGTGGTCAGAAGGCCTCAGATATAATAAGGGATTTGCACAAGTTCGACTGTACGAGGTCGCCGGATTTTTTGTTTAAAGTCATATAATCGCTTACAGGAACGTAGGGTGGTCCCGCACGTATTAAATCATCTGGGCCACATTAGCATAGTCTCTGGTTCACCTTTACTTCGAAATGGCCAAGAAGGATTGCCAATTACCGTTTGGTACTTTGAACACTGCTGTGTGAATTTTACTGGCTATTATACTGTTGAGTGTGTGTGTGTGTGTGTGTGTGTGTGTGTGTGTGTGTGTGTGTGTGTGTGTTCCAGTGTCATTTATGCGCGTGGTGGTCTAGTGGTTAGATCACCCCAGTTGGAGTGACGGCCATGCATGAATTCGAATCCCAAGTGGTGGCTGGAGGTATTTCGATAATTTAATGACACCAAAGCGAGTTGGTTGGTCATCCGTCTTTAAATATACCGGAATACGATAGCCTTGCCTAAGGCCTCTGCACATCGATGGGGGTAAGGTGGGACTGGCTGTTACCGGAACTTCGAAAAAAACAGCTGAATTGATTTTTTTTTTTTTTTTGTTCCAGTGTGAGAAATACGTAGCTGCATATATTTCATGGAAGAATTATACCTACATTTGGAAAGGCTGTTTACGGGAGAGGTATATCAATGGAACGTAAACTCTGGAGTGTTCATAGAGGAATGGGAAGGAACGAAATGGATAAAGGACTAGATGAAATCAGAGAGAGGAATGGAATGGATAAGGGAACAGACGAAAACAGAAAGAAGAATGGGAAGGAACGGAATGAATGAGGGAACAAACGAAAACAAGGAGAGGAATGGGAAGGAGCGGAATGGACAAATGACCTGACGAAAACCTAAGGAGGAATGGGAAGGAGCAGAGTGGATAAAGGAACAGAAAAAGACAGAGTGAGGAATGGGAAGGAATGGAATGTATACGGGAACAGCTGAAAACAGAGAGGAATGGAAAGCAACGGAATAGATGGAGGACCAGACGAATGCAGAAGATATAATCAACAATTAAAAAAAATTAATATATGGATGTGTGTAGGTCACGTCCTTCTAGACAACGGCGATTCTGAAAATTTTCTCAGTATTTATGATTAAGCCATCATCCAAGAAATGGCACGTGTACTGTCATGCTCTTGCCATACCGAACTCTTTTGGTTGTCTGTTGCTCCCTTAACCTGAGTGCTTGCCCTCTGACTTCGTGTGCTAGCCTTATGATAATAAGTGGTAATAACTGGTCTTGAGAGTTAGCCCCTTGACCTTGAGTACCAGCCCTCTGAGCTTGAGCACTAGCCTCTTGACTCGTGATTTTGAGAGTTTATGCTTGGATAATATCTGTATATTGAATCCCCCCGTTATTTTTTTTTCTCGCATACCAGATGCTTTCTGACTGTGTGAGAATCTAGCAGCGTATCCTTCCTTCATACTCTGCGGCAGTACATGCAAACCGTTCCCGCTTTGTCGTACAGGGCCACAACATATAAATTTCTGGTGAGGAGAATCACAAGACACAAAGTTTTTTGTAACACTGCTTGGAACTTATCAAAACCCATGTCCGAATAAAACTCTGTTTCTCTATCTAGCTGTAGCCAGACGCCTGAATCTCGTAAGGGGTTGCCACAAACAAATCGTATCCATGTCGCCTTGTTCACCGCCATTTCGCAGTCCTCCTCCCAACCTACACCCCCTGTCTCATATACCTTCCCATTCCATCCCTCCACCTCATCCATGGCCTCCCATTCCCTCTCCCCCCCTCCACCTCACTCACATACAGTCTCCTCGTCAGGATCTCACTCTCCATCCTCTCCACATGGCCAAACCACCTTAGTGTATTTCTCCTAACGCTTTCTGTGACATTCACATCCACACCACAACGCTCCTTCATTTCCTCATTTGTCAGTATGTCTCCCCATGTAACCACGTGCTCCTCTCAAGGAACTCATTTCCACTGCTCTCACCCACGACTTGTGTCTAGTCCAAGCTCCTCTCCCTTGCGTTAGAGTGGGATTCCTAATACTGTCATGTAGAGACTTTTTTACATCCATGCTCATTTTCAATGAATCGGAAAGCTTTCTTCCCTGCTGTGCCGTTTCAAGCACTTCATCCTCCAAACTTCCATCCTTACTCATCACACTACCCAGGTACTTAAATGAACTCACATTTTCCATTTCCTCACTATCCAGTCTCACTGTGCATTCAGTGACTTCATTTTCCCCGAACACCACAACATTACTCTTCCCTCCATTCACCTTAGGATTTATCAACCTACTAAAATTTATTAACCTACTGTCACTGAGTCAACAACTTTTATTGCATAGACTGGGAATAACATCAGTATAATATTAATTTCCACAGTATTATGCCAGTGTTCAGGGCTTCACTTTCTTCACGTCAGGACCAGGCAAAAATTCTCTGAGAAACCCGTATATTCATTGAAAGAATATTATGTCAATATTCAGGGCGTCAATCTCTTCACATCGCCACATTAAAATTATCAGAGAATCATCTTTCCCTAGGACACAGGTACTGCGCCATGACTCAGATGATCTCCTTTACTTATTCTCCAGGTGGTTTACCGTGTTTGCCTAAATTTAATGAGCTACCTCATTTCTTAGTTTCACTACGTTAGTTTCTTATCTATATTTTCACTATACTTCCATGTCTTCATTCTTTCCTTTACTGTAATGTTTTCTTCACCGTACTAGGACTTCCCTACCTTCGCTGAGCCTTCTAGCCTTGTCATGACTCCCCTAGCTTCACACTGTTTCCCCACCTTCACTGTAATGCCTTATCACAGTACTACTAACTCTCCATTAAATATCATTAACATCACTAAGGTCCGAGCTTTCCTGCCCTCGAATCCATAAGATAATAATAAACAATGCCTTGAAAACTATGCACAAAATCTTACCTAAAGGAAAGGTGGCGGTGAAAATGGACGGAAAAAGAGAGGGACAGCATCTCTTCCCAAACGACGCTTTACTAACGCTCAGTCATATTATGAAAATATGTACGCAAACATGTATGAACCAAACTTGTGCAGCACGTCAGTACGTACAGAATCTCTCTCTCTCTCTCTCTCTCTCTCTCTCTCTCTCTCTCTCTCTCTCTCTCGTGACGAATTGCATTACGTAACAAGTTTCTTTCAAGAACTCCTCAGGAGGTCAATTCCCCCCCCCCCCCGCGACGAGGTTCGCCATGGATAACAGATGGACATCCAGGTCAACTGAGTGGTAACCTCGAAATGCAGTGAGAGGATGAGGCAGACGCAGAACAAGATGGCAGATGATATTCGGATATTCGGAGATTTGCTGGGACTGGACGAAACAAGCTATTAGCCAATAGGACAGGGTGAAGAAAAATGGGAGAGGCTATTGTCCTGCCGTGGACTAACTCAGGCTGATGATGATGATGACGATGGTGATGATGATGAACAGTTTCGACATGATGTGGACCCTCGTCAGCAGAGGAATGTTTTGTATCATATGGTTTTCTCCCAGTCTATTCCGCAGCCAGTACATCGGCACACCTGTACAACGTGGATGAATAAATCAGAGCTAATGAACCGCTTCGCCTGGCTAATGCTCACAGCTTGGGGGCCGGTCATTGGCTGATGGGTGGTTGCGTCATGAAGCCACTCCCCTCAGGAGGAAGAAAGAGGGACGGATCGGCAGTCTCTCACGCCACCTGGCTTGAGCAGGTGTCAGGCAGTCGTCTCTAGCTGCAGAGTTTAACATTTGCTGCGTCGCCTTTATCCGACACGAGAAAGCGTTTTATGTGACACTAGAGAGCGTAGGAAGTTCTTGAGTGGCGTTGAGGGGTTTTGGCGGGACAGCTTAATATTCCTAGCATTTTCTCTATGTGACATTAGGAGTCTTATTTTCCTTAGTTTAGGGGACATTCTAATAAATCTTCCATACCACATTATTCCTGCATATGCCACGGTAATATCTCTTGTATCTTATTTATGTAGTCATGGTTGGTAACGAAAAGATACCGGTATAAATAACATAAAAGAGAAAACTTAGGTGTAATATTCAAGTCGCTAGGAACGAGGTGCTAGAATGCCTCCTAGTCTCACGAGAAGACGGTCTTAGGAAGCGCAGAAAGATCATTATGTGGTACTGAGGACAATATTGGCGGAACAGTTTAACATTCATAGCGTCTCCTCCTCGCCCTTCCCCATCTGACTCTTGCTCTTTTATCTCCCACGTTGTGCCTCTTCTTCCTCACCTTCCTACTGACTCCATCACCTCTGCCTATTCCTCCTTCCACCTGACTCCCCCTAATCCTTCCTTCACCTCCGTGTAACTAGAAACTGCGAGAATTAGGTTGAGAGGCGTGGAGGAGTTTCAATGAACAGTCAAGCACTCACAGCCTCTTTCTGTGAGACACTGGAGAGCGCAGGAAAGTCGGGCGAGTGGTGTTGAGGACAGTTTTGGCGGGACGCAGCCCACCCGCTAGCTATATAAAGGACGCGAGGGCACAGCAGTGGGCCAGTACCACGCAAGTCGTGTCCTAGCTGCGAGTTGTGAGGAGCCACGCTGTAGGTTCACTGTACACCCGCTTCCAGTATTTTACTAGCGTCGTACTGACAGTCACGTATATCACGACACCGCTGAGTAAACAATCAAGTGACGCTCAGTAAGCCAAGCGGTCTCACTTGCACATCGAATAGTAACTTTTATATTATCTTAACTACTATCAGACGATTTTTACTCAGGAAGGGTCTCTAGTAGTGAAGGGGTTAATCAAGACGATATATAATCCCTCCAGTACGAAACGTCTCTCCTAATTAAAAACCCCTGAAAGTAGCAAGAGTAATATAAAAAGCACATCAACGCATTGCAGAGATTAAAGCCAAGAAAGCTTACCGAGATTTGAAACGTCGGACACAGACTTTCCTATTTGAAGCTTTGCGCACCGAGGTATGGGTAAGATGAAGGACATGAGGGAATACGTAGGCACTGACGAGTTCACGAAGATTTCCACCTGGCGCGCCGTGGCTGCCGAGGCTGTGGGCACGCTGATTCTGGTGGTGGTGGGCTGCGGGTCGTGTCTATCCGGATGGAAGGACGGATATGCCCCCTCCGTCGTCCAGATCGCCTTCGCCTTTGGGATCGCCGTCGCTTCTGTGGCTCAGGTATGATTTAACAAACTAATATCTGTCTATCTATCTATTGCCAGAGACTTAATCCCGCAAGGGGTGACCACAAATAAATTAATCGCCTCTACCACGCCCTGTCCTCTGCCATTTCATTGCCCTCCCTCCAGTTCATACACCCCCTCACTTATCTTTCCACTCCATCCCTCCATTTCATCCTTGGTCTCCCCTTCCTCCTTTTCCCCTGCAGCTCACTCACATGCACTCTTCTAGTCAGCCTGTCATTTTCCATCCTTTTCACATGGTCAAACCACCTCAAACTTACAAATATTTTTTGCTTTAATATTTTCGCCATCGAAGAATTTTGCTTTCCATTCAACTTTTTCATCACTGCGTAACTTTGTTTCCCCTTTTCTTCTTCTTTCTCAGTTCACCCTCGGACATTCCTTACTTTTTGTTTTGTCCACTGTGTAATTTTCTTTCCCCTTTTCACCAATTCATTCTCATCTTTGTCTGTGTGTTTCTCATATTTCTGTCTTATCAACACCACTGACTGTGATGGTGCATTCTTCATACTGAATTCTTGCTACCGCCAGGGGATTTTATACAGCTGAGGAAAAATTCTTATTAAGGAGGGATGTTTTTCTGTTCGTGTTGATTATTTACTCTGGCTCCAATGAATCACTCAGCCAACAAAAAAAAAAAATAAATAAATAAAAAAAATAAAAAAAATAAATCTTGCGCTGCCTGGGACACAGCACTACAGTTGTCCCGACCATCAGAGGGTTGATGGTCACAACATAAATTCTTAGACTCGTATGACTCACTCTCAGCCGAAAAAAAAAAAAAAATGGCACAGCGTTACCTGGAATTGAATACCAACTTAGAGCCTGCCCATATCTAACGACTAACTAATTTAATCAGCTTAGGAGCCCCACCCCTTCTGGCTGAGGGGTTAATGAAGCTACTACTAACCCCTCGATTTCGAAAAGGGGAAAGCTGTCGTAGTAAAGGGGTTAGTGTACTGCGATGACCTATTTTTTCATCATCATCTTCCTACTTCCTGGCAATTTTAGTCAGATTATCATTGTTATTATTATTTTGAAGCAGAGGGATCAGAGCCTTCATTTACCTCACCCACAATACACATCCTTCCCAAGCTTAATTAAATCATCTGGAGGCAGCAAGAATCAGACGTACTTATAATTCCAGATGGCAGACGATTTTATTCAGCTAGGAGCCTGATTTACTACCGTCACTAGCAACTCTTCTTAAATAATCGGGATAACGCTAGAATTCAACTCAAGATGGCGTCAGACGATTTTATTCAGCTGACTGGGTCATACGGGACTGAGTGATAATATTCGTGTGTGTGTGTGTGTGTGTGTGTGTGTGTGTGTGTGTGTGTGCTCCCAGTCTTCATTAATTTCCTCTCAGTGTGGGTTACACTGATTATCCATTGTCTTTTTTTATTCAGGTCATTATTCAGACCATTGTTCGAACCTTTAATGTTTCATACCGTTTCGTCTCGGTTCATAGCGTCACGTAACCTGATCGTCCGTTCTTTGTCTGTGTTATTTGTTGTTCTGATTTCTGTTCAAACTTTTAACAGTGTTTCATTTTGTTTCGTCACATTTCAGCTCTTGTCTGTGTACTGATCGTGTTACTTTTCTGTCTAACTCGAATTCCTTTTTTCGTGTGATGGTATTCGTGAAAAACTTTAATCGTGAGTTTCAGTTCAAGTCTTTGTTTTCCGAATGCTTTATCTCCTTTATCGTTATTGACATTTATCATTGTTATTGTTACTGGTGTCACTTGTTATTTACCCCAGCGTCTATCTCTCTCTCTCTCTCTCTCTCTCTCTCTCTCTCTCTCTCTCTCTCTCTTTGGGTTTAATTTCCCACGACATCTGTTGGATTTCATCTTGGCTCTGATGTGTGTGTGTGTGTGTGTGTGTGTGTGTGTGTGTGTGTGTGTGTGTGTGTGTGTGTGTGTGTGAGAAAGAGAGAGAGAGAGAGAGAGAGAGAGAGAGAGAAACTTGCGCGCACAGATGAGTCAACTCGTGTGTGTGTGTGTGTGTGTGTGTGTGTGTGTGTGTAATTAAGCAGTGTAAGTGCGCGTGCGAGAGTGAAATATACACGTGTGCGTGTGTGAGTATGTGTGCGTGTATGAGTATGTGTGCGCGTGTAAATATGTGCAGGTGTGTGAGTGTGGGCAGGTGTGCGGACATCTGTGGCCTCCATCACTTGTGCTGCACTCACACCTTCCTCCGGTTCTGACACGCATTCCTACTGATTTGAAGATCCCGTGGCACCACTAGCTTAGCGACTGAGTCTGCGTCTTGATGTCTTTCTCAGTAAAATATAAGGTAACACTAAAAGGAATATGGCGTAAGACTCAAATCACAACGGAAGAGGTCCTACGTAAGTCTCCCAAAGCAAAAAGAAAACGGGGTTCTTTTAAATTTTGCCCGTTGATAATACTCGTAGAAATTACGTTGATGGTTATATATAAGGAGCAAACAAGAGACAATTCAAATGTACCATGGGAAATAAATCGCTATGGAAGAGGTGTTACGAAGCCTGCCACGCCATAAAATATAGGGGTCTGTACAGCGAAATCTATAAATGCTAAGCGAGCCCTTCACTCTAGCTCGGCCTCAGACCCATTATGGCTTCTTTCGTCTTTATTTTTATTTTCGACGATTTTATTCAGCCCCAGAGAGACTTTTTGCCCTGGAGGGATTAGATACAGGCTTCATTAACCCCTCCAGTACATATGATCTTTCCTCAGCTGAATAAAATCGTCTGGAGGCAGAAAACTACACATACAAAAGACCACCGGATACATAGTCGTACTTGAAGTGACTGGAGATTTCGTAACTATTTTTCTTTTGCGATTTGATCTGGACTGTACACCTTATTATCCCCGTCTATGTTGTTAATGGAAACTGTCTCCAATAAATAATACAGCTCAATTAACCGCAAGAAAAAGTTTTAAAATAGAAAGTAAACGGCTAATAAAGAAGTGCTACGAAGCGTCCTACGTCACTTAGAATACGGCCCTCAATCCAGTGACCCCCCCCTCTCCCTCTCTCTCTCTCTCCAATTTACTCAAACTGTCAATTATTTAACTACTTTATTCACCTATCGTAGTGAAGGGGTTACTTAAGGATATACCGCATTAACCCCTTCCATTTTGATTGACATAAAAGCAGACGTTCTCAAGAGTGGGCACGTTGCAATAAGCTTCGTAAATCAGGCTACCACACGATGATCCTGTCCAGCTGAGGGGAATTGTACGAGTGAAAAGAGTTGAATACTGTTTAGCTTAATATCTGGGCTGCCAGAATGTCCTCATCTGAACAAAATGGTGAAGGAAATGCTGACTCCACATCCCACATTAAGACAAAGGCTGAATGGATAGTGGTGGGAACTTGGGACGAGAGGATGTGGGCAATCTTCTTCTATTTTTTGACTCTTGGACGATTACAATATTTGGCCTGTATTCCTTAAGATTATTTTTTACGCTTTTCCGGTGTTACTCATAGTTTTAACCTTCAGCTTCGTGACTCATTTTATTATATTTTTTGTTATTTGCGACGATTTTACTCTGCTAAGGAGAGATATGGTGTAGGAAAGAGATTTGTGAAGAATACAGTTACGCCTCTCAGTTCGAAAAGTGTATCCGTAAGTGCGTAAAATAGTAAGATCCCGAACTCCCTTCTACCTCATACAATGCCAAGTATAGTCAGACTGGAGGGTGGATTTGACTAGTAACCAAGGAGACTCATTCCCACCTAGTACCTAAGGCTCTTCGAATTTCATGCAATTACCGCTTAGTATACAAGTTGCAGGAATGGCCCAGTTCCGTCACATGAAGACACACCTACTACAATGCATAATGGTATTGGGGAAAGTGCAGTCATAACCCAGTTCTATCTCCCCACCAAGTAACCCAAGTATGGCGTAAAATATCCGCAGACTTTTTGCACAGCCACACCCACACCCACATGTACGCGCAGACACACACACACACACACACACACACACACACACACACACACACAATCCTATAATGGTGACACCTACCCGAACACCTGACGATCCGAAAAAAAGATAAAAGAACCAGAGCATCGATGATTGTAGGCTCGCGTGACGCCGCCTCAATAACAGAGCAGGGAAATACAATAAACACTAAGGCCATGTTTCATTAAGGAGGATGGCTACACTCTGTCTTATATATTTTTATTTGATTGTTTTGGATATTTAACTGTTCGAGAAAATAATAAAATATCATCTGGCTGGACGGGTTTCCAGGAAAACAAAAGCGTAAAAAAGCGACACTTAATACCTGAGATCCGATGGCGTCTCTCTCTCTCTCTCTCTCTCTCTCTCTCTCATGCTATTTTTAGACATATTCAGCTTAGAAGAAACTTTGCGAGCTGTAAAACTCATATATAGCCTTCTTAACCCTGCTCAGGTAGATGTCGGTGAATGTTGCATAGCAGGCAGACGTAGGTCTCTCAGACCCAAAAATAAAAAAATTCAGGGAAAATGTTTATGGTTCCTTTATTCCAATACCGAAAATAGAGTAACAGTTAATGTTTCCGCAACAAAAACATGTAAAAAAATGAACTGTTCTTTTTCTTTAATATTTATAACAAATTTGTGAAAAAAGTATAAAAAACAGTAAATAAATTTTGCCCATCTATGAGAAAATTAAAAAAATTCTGAATGGTTGCTTGAGTGGTGTCAAAGCTTGGTATGTGATGGTGCTTCATGGTGTGAAGAGGGGCTGCCAGACACTGCATTCATATCTGCAATCAGGGAGAACAAAATATCTCACACACCTCAGGTAGACGTGGGTCTCACATACCCAACTTGTACTCACATACCCTTATACTGCACTGCGAAACCGGAGAGAGAGCTTGATGTAATTCCCTCACCCCTTGCATGGATACACAAAGTTAGGAAGCTACTGAGAAGACCAGGGCTCCGAGGAATTTAGAAGTTAATGACCTAGAAAATGGGACATGGGGAGTGGGTCTCTCAGACCCACCTCTACCTGAGCAGGGTTAAACCCCTTCCATACAAGAGGCCTTCCATGGATGAAGAAAATAGTGTGGAAATAAAGAAAAATGTTAAGGCGTCACCGCATCAAGTGAGATGACCAGCACTTTCTGTACTCGTGTGACCCGGGGCAAATGGTGCGTATAACAGGTCCAAAGTCAAGGCCACAGGTCACGACTGGATGTTAACCCTTTCATGATCGGGTCAACTCTAGTATTCTATTCCTGTTCACTCCAGACGATTTTACTTGAGAGAGAGAGAGAGAGAGAGGAGGGGTGAGAAGGAAGAATGGAGGTGGGAGGGCGGCAGGGGTTACTAGGTGAACTTAATAATGAGTGGAAATGCTTCTTCAAAATCACATTCTCTCTCTCTCTCTCTCTCTCTCTCTGTAATGACATAAAACAAGGAACGCTCTGAGGCAAACTGATCACACGACTACAAACATACATACATTCATACATACTGTACATGCATACATACACACGTACTCTACAGAAACACACATATACATGCGTACAGTACATCCACATACACATTATACCGTAAACACATATATACACCGCTTCCCCCCACACGCTTATCATGAAGTTTACACAGCGTAGTTTTCACACACACACACACACACACACACACACACACACACACACACACACACACACACACACACACACACACACAAAACTGCTCTGCAACTGGATCTTATTGTACGTTTATACATACCATTCCCTAGTAGGCCTAACAGAAGAGAAACATTCCCTGGCTATTCAATTAAGCGTCCCCCGGTCCTTTCATTATCACCGCCAGTAACACCGTAAGGCCGCACTCCACTGATACGGGAGATAAGAGCCAGCCAATATAGAGATGTATAAAAGGCGGGATAAGAGGTGTGTTGGAGCAGCCGTTGACAAGTCGCTAGCCTTCAGATCTGTTCCTCTCTTGTTTAAGAGAGATTCTGTGGTTCGGTTCTATAAGTCTGTTGTTTTCCTTTACTGATATTACACCTGATAAACTGCTTCCTGGACATTGTTACGCCGTTTCCTGGACACCTTTAAACTGTTTCTTGGACATCTTTAAACAGCTTCCTGGACACTGTTAAACCATTTCCCGGACACCGTTGAATCGTTTCCCGGACACTCACATAACCCTACGGAACGGAGAACCAGAGATCCAGCAAGTCCACCCACTGATGAAGTTAATGTTTACTGGACAATACAACAGCACCATTCCGGAACACCGATACTTCCACTTGCTGATGCGACTCGAAACGACGCATTAGAAAAAAAAAAAAATCCTAGCAAACGGCCTGATAAAAAAAAAAAAAGCTAAAAGGAAAAACCAGGTGGATAGTACTTCACAGACATTCCCCACGACTACAACACGCAACCGTCGCTTTACAAGGCCAGGTCCCTATTTCCGTCGTAGGAATAAAGGAGGAATAAGAAGATAAAGATGGGTAAACTGAAGACGACGCAGGAGATGCTTGGGGTGGCAGAACTGAAGCAACTGAACTTTTGGAAGGCTGTGTTCGCCGAGCTGCTGGGCACACTCATCATCGTGTACCTGGTTACTACCGTCTGTATCACGAGTGGTTTGGCTATCATGGAACCCACCATCACTCAGATCTCCTTCACTATAGGCCTAGGCGTGGCTTCTGTGGTGCAGGTAAGCGCATGGAATGAAAGGTGACGGAAGAGAAAATATGAGATTAATGGAACACGGGACAGGAAAAATGGTGAGGGAAGAGAGAGGATGAGACTTAAGAGGCACATGATACCAAAAGGGAGAGAAAGAAAAAAAAAGATGGGGGAGGAGAGAATATTAGAATAAACATTCACTCATTTATTCAACATCTATTTCAGTGTTGCCCCATGAGAAGCGTAGGAGCCCGGGGTTAGGGAAGTTGGTCCTGACATTTAAGATGAGAGTGACCTGCCTCACTCATCCGTGAGAGACATTAAGTACGCAATAAATCCCAACCATCACTTGGATATAAACCTGCGCCGGCTCAATCAGATTGGAACGCCTTAATTACCTACTAAACCACCAGGTGCCATAATTTGGTAAATGGTTTCCTGGTGTACAGGAAACCATTTGGCTTGTCACTCAGTGTAGACTCACCTGTAGACAGAAGGAAGAGGAAAGAATGAAGGAAAGAAAGACAAGAGGAAGGAAGGAAAGAAGGACGGGAAGAGAGAAAAGGGTAGGCACCCGAGAGCAGCACTACATCAAGTGAGTGGATGGTGAGCGTCCCCACCTACCACTAGAATAAAAAGACACTGACTATAAAAAAGGGAGATGAATAAAAATGTGAGAAGAAATAATATGAAATGCAAGAGACAAGGGATATAAAAACGCGAGAAGAATTACAAGATGGGAGATGGAGAGAATATGAGATTAGAGACTGAGGATATAAAAGGTGGAAGAAAAGAAAACGTGAGGGAGGAGTAAAACTGATCATGTATGACAGAACATATAAAAGAGACGAACAGAAAGGTAAGGGAAAAGAGAAACTTAGAATACGACAGAAAAAAAAAAAAAGAGAAGAATGAGAGAAGAGATAAGGGAGGAGAGAATCAGAGAATATGTTAGACGATAATAAATTAATAAATAGGAGAAAAATACGATATCAGGCGCGGAAAGAGAGAGATTGAGAATAGAGGAAAAGGAAGATATAATACGGATTTTACAAAGAGGACGAGTAAGAGAAGAGGAGATGTAAGAGAAACGGAGAATATGAGACACAGAAGATACGAATGACAAAAAATGTTATGCAAGTAGCGTATATGGAAACGGGATACGCGCCTTTCGTAAGTCCGACATGCCCTCGAGGTCAGGCTGAGAGAGAGAGAGAGAGAGAGGAAAGAGAGATAGATAGATAGATAGATAGAGAGAGAGAGAGACAGACAGACAGACAGACAGACAGAGAGAAACACCGCTCTGAAAGAGTACAAAATATGGAAAAAAGTGAAAACCAAAGAAAAATGTAGGGAAACAGCGACAGGTGAACCGGGCAAAGCGTTCGTCCTGGTGAGAATTTGTTAATGTGGGGTTGTGCTGTGGATGGCCTTGGGGGGACGCCAACCTTTCATTTCCATAATCGTTTCAATTCTATAGCTTCTTATTCATTTACTCTTCTCGCTCCTCCAGTTCTTTCTCCCTCCACCTGATACTGGCCTCCGCAGTCTTTTTCTTTCTTCTTCCTTCCTATCTCCATTATTTTACTGATATTAACATTTTCCTATCCATAGGTTTCCCTTCATTCCCTGGTTTTCGCTCTTTCCTTCTTTCTTCCGTCACTTACTATCACACAGTTTTTCCATCCTTATCTGTTCCTCATACTAACTAATTTTCTTATTTCCCGTTGCTTCCTTATTTCTTCTACTTTGCGTCTTTCCATCCCTTAACATCCTTTTTTTTTTTTTTATTCCGATCCTGGTCATACTCTTATCAGCTTGTTTCCTGAGGCTCAAACAATCATTATACGTTTCAATATACCTTCACATGTCACCACTTCGGCGTCAATACCCACCGTCCATACTGAATACATTCCAGGACTGTCAAACTCCGAACTGGCGTAATGGTATGAGCGGAGGTGTTTTTCTGTCCTGTCTCTGGGTCATGTGAAAGATCCCTTGAGGTGTGTTATAAGGGACAATCAAATTATTAAATCGCTTCCTATCCCAGCTACGGACGGAACTCGCGACCTTGGAGAGTTCTTATGGTGAAGGTGTTTGTGAAGAAAAGTAGTGAAGGTGTGTGTAGAGTAATAACGGTGTGTGTAGAATCCTGGTGGTGTGTGCAGGGAAGATTAGTGAAGGTGTGGGTAGAAAACAGTAGTGAAGGTGTCTGTGAAGAGGAGTAGTGAAGATATAAGGATTGTGTACAGTAGTGAAGGTGTGTGTAGAGTTGTGATGGTGTGTGCAGTGAAGAGTCGTGAAGGTGTGGGTAAGGAAAATGAGTGAAGTTGTGTGTAAAGAAGAAGAGTTCTGAAAGGGTGCAAGTGTGTGCATAAACTAACAGTGAAGGAGTATGTAAACAACAGTGAGGATGTGTTTACAGGCTAGAAGGGAAACTGAATGTGTATGTAAAGATGATTAGTGAAAGTATGGTGTGTGTAATGCCGCTTGTGAAAAGTGACTGGTGAAGCTGAGTGTGTAAGACGAGTAGTAGAAGTGAAGATGTGTGTTGAGATGAGTAGTGAAGGTGGGTGGGTATGTAGTGAAGGTGGGTGGGTGCGTAGTGAAGGTCAGGAAGTGTGTAGTGTTGGTCAGGGTGTGTGAAGTGAATGTCAGTGTGTATGTAATGGAGGTCAGGGTGTGTGCAGTGAAGACAGGGTGTATGTAGTGAAGGTCAGGGTGTATGTAGTGAAGGTCAGGGTGTGTGTAGTGAAGATCAGCGTGTATGTAGTGAAGGTCAGCGTGTATGTAGTGAAGACAGGGTGTATGTAATGAAGGTCAGGGTGCATGTAGTGAAGGTCAGGGTGTGTGTAGTGAAGGTCAGCGTGTATGTAGTGAAGGTCAGGGTGTGTGTAGTGAAGGTCAGCGTGTATGTAGTGAAGGAGAGGGTGAAGGTGAAACAGAGACGCCCGGAGCAACAGTGTGGGACGGGACCTTTGTTGACGGCAAAAAAAAAATATGTTGAGAAGAATCACGTCAGTCGTCTTACAGTCAGTGGTGAGAATTTGACACACACACACACACACACACACACACACACACACACACACACACACACACACACACAGCTATTCCACATTCCACCCCAGTGCATGACAGAGGTGGTGAGTGGCCTTAGAACCGGTATGCAATGCCTCTCTCCCAGATTTCCCCACAACACGAATTCGTTCACTTTCGTATGTCAAACAGCAATCACCTGCATCAGTCGCTTTCCATCTAATTTTCGTTCAATTACGTTTTGTCGGGAAAGAATCAGTTGCCTTAGTTGCTCCTGAGTCTTTCATTAGGATTGGTGTACTAGAGCGCTTCCTGTCTGCTGAAATGAAGTTATGAAGATCTCAGCATCATTTAGAGAATTAAGCTATACTCTGTTCACTTTAACCTGGCCTGAGATTGCTGTTACCTCATCCTGAATACTGAGATTAAAGCTCGAATGTGATGCTAATCACAAAGAAGTGCTATGGAAATGAGTCGCAATATGGTCTTGTGTATCACTGAGCAACGGAGAATCAACTGCAAAGCGACGGAAATCTCGGCTATGTTATGGCGAACGAAATACAGTAGATATTATTATGTAAAAAAAAAAAAAATCAAGCCTGTATACCCCTCCCCTCCCCCCTTATGTACCCGGGTTCTCATGACCAAAAACAGAATCACTTTAACAGACCGAGCCAGTGTTCAGTACGGTATGATTAAACGAATTTCATTACAACAGATTTTACTGATCTTACATGGAACCCACCAACATTCCATAAAAACACCCCTGCTAATACCACCACACCAGTCCTGAATGAGACAGCGTTTCTTTATCGGATATTAAGGACAGTGGGTATTAGTGCCGAACGATGTGTGAAAGTGTATGGCAAGTAGGAGGTCTGCAGTGTCTCAGGGAACACACACACACACACACACACACACACACACACACACACACACACACACACGCACGAAAAGTGAACGGTATCCACACACTGTTTCACTGCCAGAAGCCTATCACCACCAGCATTAAATGAAGAAAACAAAGCTGGAATCTATATCTTAACTATCCTCAGAATATCTCGATGTCGACTAATCCGAACGCCATACCTGTGTGTGTGTGTGTGTGTGTGTGTGTGTGTGGCTTTGAGTCATCTGAGAGAAAAAAACAGAAACAAGCAAACAATCAACTCGTACTCACAAGAACAGCCTTCCTGCTTTTTCGGGCCGGTCGGATTTTAAATTTAATTCTTTCGCTCTACACCCACATACCACTTGTAAGTCACGTTTTTTGCCTAAATGACCATCGCTTTTGTATATGCTATACTTAATCTCCGAGAATATGACCGATTAAAACGTATTTATATATCACGTTCACATCACTGAGTCATCACCACACCTCACATTTATGGTGTTACGTCTCACCTTCAGTAATCTAGTCAGCTCCCTCACATGTCACAGTCATCCAGTCACCATACCCAAAATTATTCATTTAAGTGGTTAGAGAAGTGATCTGCCCTTCCAAAGGTCTCGAGTTCGATCCTTTACTAGGGCAGAGTAAAATTTGATTACCTGAATTAAGATAAACAGACTTTACAGGTCCTCCACAAGACCCACATACAAGTCATTACCCCCCACCTAGGTCAACCATATCAGCCCTAAGCGAAACAGTCATAGCTTGAATTCGGTACAGATGGTGGATTTTAGTGCTGAAGTGATGGCATGTGAAGGTGTGGCAAGTAGGATAATTTCTGGATTAGAGAGAAAGTTATGTAATGTCTACACCTTGGATCGGACACATATAAAAAATAAAGACGAATATCCACACCTCACACTCATCCAATCACCACCTTTACAATCACAACTCAGCCATGTCGGGCCTCGTCCCACAATCACACTCAGTCACCATTCACGGCTTAGCGAGTGACTATCAGGTGGTGGGGCTTAACCAGTCAAGCTCCAGTCAGTCTCGGCGATCCCCTGATAACTGGTAGCTGATACCCGGAGTTAATAATTGAGTTCAGGGGCAGATTTATGGCCGGAGGGGACTAGGTGTGGCCTTCGGGGCTCTAATGACACTGGGTAAGAAATGGGAGCGGAAGGTTAAGACGTAGGCTGTTGTGCGTGGAGGAAATAAACTTGATTGTACTCTGTTCTCTTTAATTGGCGTAAAATTGCCATCTCTCCATCGTGAATGCTCGGGTTGTAGCAAGACATTAACAACAGAACACGGTATGGAACACGTTCTATGGAAAGGATAGTGACCCGTGGTATTGTCCTATTCTGGCAATGAGCTAAGGGTAAAAAAACTGCAAAATGACGAAAACCTGCGCCTAGTTTAAATAAATGAACAATTGTCCTATATAGTCGGGACAACTATTTTTTATTCCAGCTAACGTTTGGTGATTCTATTTAGCTGAGAGTGAGTCACAGTAGCCTAAGAGTGGTAATATACAAACACAATTTCTATTAGGCGCCTGGAACGCACTCGCAGCTGTATTAAATCGTCTGCCTTTAGCTGGTATTCAATACCTGAGTTGCATGAGCATGAAAGGGGTGAAGGAAGCGGTATCAACACTTTCAGGCTCCTATAACTCAGCTAAATTTAACTGTCTGGCTTTAGATGGAATAGATTACTGGCGTTGTCTCGACCATGGGGGAGTTCATGACAGTGGTATCACTCAGGCTCGTATGACTCTCTGCTGAAAGAAATCGTCAGACGTTAACTGGAATAGAATACTAGAGTTTTTTCAACCATGAGACGGTCACCTTTATCATCTCAGCGGAATAAGGTCGTCTTGAGTTACTGCGAGTGATAATAAGCCTACTAAATGATTCACAGTTACTGGAATGGTAGAGAATACAGCTGATCCCATACACCTCCTCTAGGTGCAGGGGCCCGAGGCTAGGCTACTGTAGTCCAGAACTTTAAGGATAGCCTACCTCCGCTGGTGAGATTACGTGATCGAAAAACCTCTAGGCACTTAATGGGGTTTGAACCTACAGTATGAAGACCGCCAATCCGACTGAAGCATCCTAATCACTAAACCACCAAGCGCTAATATACAGCATTATATATATATATATATATATATATATATATATATATATATATATATATATATATATATATATATATATATAAACAGAACTAGTATGCAAAAAGTTGGTGAAGTGAGTATTTGAAGAACATATAATTTCCTTCAGCCAAACATCAGTTTCAATGCCACACCCATAGGGAGGGATGGAGGAGGGGCGGTCAAACCCGTTGTGCCCCTGCCTCACTCGCTCACCAAGTCACTCTGCGTTGTACCGTTTTGAAGGATGTGATTCAGGCGTTATGGTAATTCACCGGGTCGGTCAGGATCACTTGATGGTCGTCATCGTCAGCTTTTACCCTCCCGGAAGGGGGCTGAGAGCTCATATAGTCCGATCTAAGGGCAAGGCTGTGACCTTCACACACGCACACACCCGTCCCCTTGCTCAAGGGGGACAGTAATCATCCACTTCGTCAGTGAAACTTTTCACAACCTGAGCGAGGCGCGAACTCCCGTCCACCAGTTGGCAAGTGGGAACGTTACCACTACACCAGCGAGCGGTGTGTGTGTGTGTGTGTGTGTGTGTGTGTGTGTGTGTGTGTGTGTGTGTGTGTGTGTGTGTGTGTGTGTGTGTGTGTGTGTGTGTGTGTGTGTGTGTGTGTTGAGGGGTAAAAGGTAATGGTGGTGAGTCTGGGGAGCGACTGAGCAGATTGTAATGTGGGGTGTGTATAAGACGCATGTGGTTACTTTGGTGTCCATGTGGTCGACAGCGTGCCTGCGTCGTGCCACAATAGTCGTAAACATGATACAGTGAGGCAGATCACAGCAGTGGATAGTTAACTGTTCTGGGACGGCCTGTGAGTCAGAAGGGTGTTATTTAAGTGCTTAACCAGAAACACTTATTTCCCCTTAGAGTACTGCAGGTTTGGGGGCGGCTTTCAGATGCGCCCTCTGTCTAGTTAAATTTCTGCTGCCCTCAGACGTTTTGTTTTAGATCTGGAGAGACGTTTCTTTCTGGAGGGGTTAAACGAAGCCTTGATAAATTCCTGTCATATTAGAGTTCAATAAAATAGTTGAAAATTGCATGGTGGCATCTGGAATAAAAAGAAAAAAAAATGGACTAATCACTTCACTCCGATGGCGTATTTTGTTCTATTACTGCGAACACCAGACGGTTTTATTTACCTTTGATTAGACTTTTCGATCTGAAGGAGTAAGATATAGCCTTCATTAACCCTGCCTGTCCTGAGTTGAATAAAATCGTCTGGTGATAAAATGAATTAAATAAAAGCCATGGTGTTGAGGGGACTAAGAATAAAATATGCGGAAGACTTTCAAGGAAGTGGGGGCAGGATGTTGTTACGTTCCTGGTTTGGGTTATCCTCTCCGTTGCCCTGGACACACTTCACACTGCATTCACGCTTAACCCAGGCCTTTTTATTCGGCTGGAGGAATTTTTAGAAGCCCTATGGTTAATCGAGGTTTTCAGCTCTGTGACTACCAGAAATTTCTCAGGCTGAACTTAACTATCTTGTGGTGGCCTGAACAAAGTAATGCGTCCTTTGTGTGTGTGTGTGTGTGTGTGTTTGTGTGTGTGTGTGTGTGTGTGTGTGTGTGTGTGTGTGTGTGTGTGTGTGTGTGTGTGTGTGTGTGTGTGTGTGTGAGAAAGAGAGAGATGGTGGCAGTGGCAGTAGTAGTGGTAGCAGATGTAACTCCAGGGTCATCTAAAATGTGAACCCAGCAGACTGTAGACTGGAGTTGTCCACCTCCTGCAGTCCACATCTCTCTTTAGGGGGATAGGGAGAAAGCTGAGGGACATTTCCATAACCATGCAGTGGAGCCACATGGTTATATCAGTGCCACCACATGAAGGCGTCCCTATCCAGAAATTGAGAGATAAAACTATGTAACGTATGAGCTTGCCAAGGATTTCAGAGCACTCAAATTCACGAACACACCTTACCATCATTTCCCTCTCATAATTCAGATTTGCTTTTGGTAGGACGAACAAGCGCAGGGAGGGTTATTCAGTTTTCTTTCCTTCTCCTTCCTGCAAATAACAAATCTTGGTTCCATACCTCCCGCCAAGATTTGTTTCATAGGAAGGACAAAGGACGGATTTGCTGACCTTTCCATGTATCTTTTTCTTTCTTCCTGCAAATAACAATTCTTAGTTTCATTATAATTTCTCGCCAAGGTTTGTTTTGTAGGAAAGACAAGGAAATGCTAGTGCTGAATCTTTCCATATTTTTCTCCCTCCAAAACGAAATCTAGAGTTACGAGGAGGAAGTGACGGTAAGTTTGTGAATCCAAAGCTTATTGCAGCAGACACAATACGTTTTTATCATTTTGCATCTGGAAGCCGTATTTATAAATCCTATTAGCTTAAGTGGTGAATAAAATTGCTGATAAATACGTTTGCCTTCACTCATACAACCAAACTAGAGTGAAAATTAAAGTGAAAAATGAATACAAAAAACAAAACTAAACGATCTGTCATGATAGTCAGCTGTTATTTTGACGTGTGTCGTATAAACTGTTTAGGATTCTTTATAGATATGAACGCAGCCCCCCCCCCTCTCTCTCTCACATTCACTCTCTCTCTCTCTCTCTCTCTCTCTCTCTCTCTCTCTCTTTTTTTTTTTTTTTTTACCACATCGCTTTCCAATTGTGTCCTTCTCCCCCACTATATTTTCCCATTGTTTATCTTCTACTTCCTCATCATTAGAGCCTGGATTATGCCACAAACGCCTTAAGTGACTTTTTATGCCCTTGGGGGTTATTTACCAAGATAATGCCCCCCTTTCTGTGATACGGTGCCTAGTCTGTCTTTTTTTTCGAGGCCGTATTTTGCTATTAATGCTTTAAGTGCCCTTCTCTTGCTTTTTTTTTTCTTCTTTTTAGTTACATTGCCAAGATAACACCTTTTTCATGACACAGGAGGCAGAGTTTATCACATCATAATAATGAAAACATATATATACGGTAGTATTAATGTGCAACCAGGAAAGTATACAGAAATTTTGACATACATATCATTATAATTTTTCTTTGGCCATTTTGATTTTCTAGTGGGCACCTTGATTTTATAACTTTTAACACCATTTTAATAATAAAGATACAGTACACCTCCTGCTTTTTGCCATTCTTTTGCTTTTGTTACGCCTTTTCTCGCGCCAGTTCATGGCTATTTGGTGCCTGAACATCTGGGCTCTACTCATCCTATTCCCTTCCTTTTCTCTTCCATGGGGACCCGGTGGTACAATGGTTAACATATCCAGCCCGCAACTGGGAAAACACGACGTTGATCCCCACGCCGGTCATAGTACTGGGCCAAGTTTGTTTCCCTTACATTTCCTGCTCATCAAGGAGTACAGTTTGGGACCTGACTGTAATTTTCACTGGTGCGTGTCTTATTCTAGGTGACAACTTTGACTTAGTAAAAATTAACAGTCTGCCTTAATGACCCTTGTTCAGTCGATAGCCATTAATTCTACGCCTGCTTCTATCCAGTGTTGTTACATTTGCGCTCACGATGCGAGAACAAGTATTGTTTTGTGTGTGTGTGTGTGTGTGTGTGTGTGTGTGTGTGTGTGTGTGTGTGTGTGTGTGTGTAAATAAATTAACACAGTTTTTATCCGATTTTAGCTAAATTTGGTGATGAGGTAGAGGGACAGCCAAGACGTAGACATACCGTACATATACTGTATATATATATATATATATATATATATATATATATATATATATATATATATTAGTGTATATATTTTAGAACAATTGGTCAAAGATCAAGGGGGAAAAAATCTAAGCTCAGAAGAAAATTTTTTTATCTGACAGACCAAACTCAGTGGATGGGACGAGGGAAATACCAGAACGAAGGGGTTCAATTTCGAGAACAATCAACGGTCAAGGTCACAGTACTTTGTCAAAGTTGATCCCATGTGTCTGTGTGGAAAAAAGTAAATACAACATTTTTTACCTGATTTAGACGCAATCTGGTTAAAGAGCTGAGCATCAGCCGTGGGGATGACCACTGGTTTTTTAGAATACAAGTCAAAGTCACATGGAAAAGTGAACTTAAAGGTTTTAAATATGATTTACATCAAACTCTGTGGAAGTTTTCTGCGTAAAGCAAAGATAAAGGGATCTGAGTTTGAGAGTCAGTCATAGGTCAAGGTCACATGGCTGGGTCAAATATCAAGAACACTGGACAAAGTCAAATGAAACTATTTTTTATCTTATTTGGATAAGTCTTAGTGGAGGTGTTATGGGTCAGGCAATAATTAAGTAATTCGGTTTTTAGAGCAATCAATCGAAGGTTAAGGTCACAGGACAAATTCAAATGTTCCGCCCTTAGACCAACTGGTGAGTGCGGGTGTTACACTCGCTGAGTGCTCCTTTTTGTTTCTTACTTTAATTGCTCCCAACGTTCTGGGACGTATTCCCGTCAGCTTAGCAGACTTTCTAGCATCACTTCCTTAACGATTTATTGCCTGTGTTACATCTTGGTAAAGTCTCGTACAGTACAGTATTTATGGCTTTTTAAATTCGGCATATAACATATAAATAAAGGAGTATATTACCGTACCGGATATAGAGACAAACTGGTGAGAAAGATATGCAAAGGACGGGACCCTCCTGAATCTCTTCAACAAGACAACTTATATTTCATTATTTTCTTGGTAATGCCAGACGATTTAGGTAAGCGTTAGACCACTGATGGTGATAGGTCAGAATACAATCTCCATAAATCCCTTCACAACCTGCCGTCTTCCCCAAGTTGACTAAAATCGCGTGGAAACAGGACAATAAAATATGAAAATACATCAGATTGAAAGCGTTAACTGACGGAATACAACTCTCAATCTCATTCCTCTTCTTTGTTCTTTTTCTCTGGTACGCCCCGTATTGCCCGCCATAAACTTTTTTGAAATCCATATTCTGCTGCTGTTTTCCTTCTCTATTTACTTTATCTTTTCTCCCCCATGCTCCTTCCCCCTGTTATTGCTTCTTTTATTTATCTTCCTCACTCTCTTCCTTTTCTTTCTGTTTCCTCTTCTCTCCTTCGTCTCCTGCTGTTGTTTTCCTTACCCTATGCCCTTTAGCTACCTTCCTCTATTTTTCCTCCCCTGCCCAACCCTTCCCCCTCCCTCATGATTTTTCCTTTGTGTATAAAAGTGGAGAGGGTACACAATTACTCACTT
This sequence comes from Coenobita brevimanus, assembly GCF_032717465.1. Lineage (NCBI taxonomy): Eukaryota > Metazoa > Arthropoda > Malacostraca > Decapoda > Coenobitidae > Coenobita > Coenobita brevimanus. The sequence continues at coordinate 27,357,102 of NC_137047.1, read as the reverse complement.
CCTATACAGTATTGAAGGTCGTGCTGTGACGGTGTGTATCGTTCCTACACCACCACTACAATCACCACCACCACCACCACAATTGGCAACACTAACATATCACCACCACCATCATCCCAACCACCACTACCAATAACAATACCAACACCATCGCCGCCATGGTCAACACACACACACACACACACACACACACACACACACACACACACACACACACACACACACACACACACACACACACAAACACCTTCCATCATGTGACAAAGGCCATCACGTTATTCAGCCTTTAAGACAATGTGTCGTATTCTGCTTGTGTCTGAAGGCCTTCTAGAACCTCTTACTACCTCCTCCTAAGCGGTTTGTTGTGCAGAATAATACACTTTCGTATACGTTATTTATGTCTTTCTAATATCCACATAGTCTGCATCGGTATACTAGAACGTTAACCCCTTCCATCCGAGGCCCTACCTTTGTTATATTCTTGCTATCGATGCTGGACAGGGACGCCTTCATGTGGTGGCACCGATATAGAGGGCAGTGAGGATGCCTGGATATACAAACGTCCCTCAACTCCCTCCCTATCCCCTCAA